>NC_061089.1:68186750-68209250 GCF_015104395.2 Macrobrachium nipponense
AAGCTAAGATACGCAGCACCGACACCTTTTATTGCAAAAACGCTAATTGAAATCGAATCGCAATGATTCCAAAGAGCCCATTTTCAATTACTTTTTTCTGATACAGTTATAATAACAACTCTCTCTCTCTCTCTCTCTCTCTCTCTCTCTCTCTCTCTCTCTCTCTCTCTCTGATAAAATGAAACTGACGCATACTGAAAAATAAAAGTGAAAGAAGAATGAATATGAACAAAAAAAATTTATCAAAAACGTTCACTCGTAAATATATAGAAAAATAGCATCACCTTTGTCCGTTAATTATCGCAAAACAGGAAACAAAAGTAAACAGACACAGAAAACGGATTCTTTTTGTTTAGTCGACAAAAAAAAGAACGAAAAGAAAGAGAGAGAGAGAGAGAGAGAGAAGGCGACAGACACCCTAATGTGTTTCATGAGATGAAACGCATGAATCACATCTGTTTCTTTCACACCTGGTCGTTAATTAACAAGATGAAATACCTCTCTCTCTCTCGCAGGTTAAAGGTATGCTCTCTCTCTCTCTCTCTCTCTCTCTCTCTCTCTCTCTCTCTCTCTCGGAAATGGAAATAATATTTATATATTTGCTCGAGAAGCTGCTGTATGTTGTAGTATCTACTTACTTCTTTCTTTCTCTCTCTCTCTCTCTCTCTCTCTCTCTCTCTCTCTCTCTCTCATACACACACACACACACACCCACACACATACACAAAACAATAAGTCGAGAATATTAAGTGCTTTCTTGTAGTAAATTCATCGCAAAGGTATATCATGTTGAGAAATATGATCCCACAAAATACATGAAGGTTGAACCACTTACAGATTCTTCTCTATCATTCACATGCATAGTAGAAGTAGCAGTATATAGGTAACAATAGCGTAGTAATGGAGAAAACATAATTATTATTAATCAAAATAATAATCACCTTATGTTTACTTAAGAGATTTAATTACGATACCGTAATGACCTCTCAAGCAAAAAAAATAATTAATAAATAAATACAAAAATTAGGATAAAATCATTTGGATAACCCACGATACCGATTTCCTGCAAGGAAGTAGCAATGTCATTTCGAGCTCCCCTCCACCCCCTTCTTTAACCCCTTCCCTTCCCCAACAACCCAACTTCCCCCCTAAACCAACCCCCCTCATAAAAAAAGTCGATTCAATAGAATATTATCTCTGATAAGCTAATGGTTGAAAAACAAGCAGAATATCACAGTCCAATTCCACGTCCTCTACATTACCAATAATGCAACAGCTCTAACCCCCCTCCCCATCCATGACCCACCCAACCAAAACTACACCCCCCCCCCACCGCCAATACAAAAAACCTCCACATGGAATATTAAAAGCTGAAAATTTCTCTTTAACGAGTTGTACAAACATTGGATCGCTTTTTTTTTTTTTTTTTTTTTTTTTTTTTTTTTTTTTTTGTGTCGTCTACCCCGGCGACGATTTTTGCCTCAAATAAATTATTAGATTCTATTATTCAAACACCAAATTACGTGTATCACTCGATATAGGGGGACGCAAGCCATTTTTGTATTATTTTTTTGGTCAAGTATTGGTCGCAAACTGTTTTCTTTGATTTTTTCTGTCGAGTATTTGTTGATATTAGCTTTTTCCAGAGAGAGAGAGAGAGAGAGAGAGAGAGAGAGAGAGAGAGAGAGAGGGGGGGTGGGGGGGGACTCCTCTCGGCTTTCCGAAATACGAAAGAAACCTTGGCCCACGATGACGTCACGACTTGGCAGACCCCCAGACAGACACAAGGCGGATCTGCCTCGTGACGTCATCGGGTTCTTTTCATTTGGACTGGACAAGTGTTCGTGTGGAAGAGAGAGAGAGAGAGAGAGAGAGAGAGAGAGAGAGAGAGAGAGAGGAGCGGCAGGGAACACTTGTGTTAATGGCATTTACCTTTGCAGGGCCACTGACGCAAGAGCGAAATTATTAATGTTAAGCTACAGGTAAATAATTCAACGCCCACGTTATTCCCTGTGAAGGGGGCGGGGGGGGGGTTATCTATTTTAGTTTCCCGAAAAGTAAAAACTACTGTGCCCGCTTTGTCTGTCCGTCCGCACTTCTTCCTGCCCGCCCTTAGATCTTAGAAGCTACCGAGGCTAGAGGGCTGCAAATTGGTATGTTGATCACCCACCCTCCAATCATCAAACGTACCAAATTGCAGCCCTCTAGCCTCAGTAGTTTTTATTTCATTCAAGGTTAAACTTTTGTAAAGTCTCTCTCTCTCTCTGACCTTTATGCTTGAATAAAATTGTTTTGTAAGACACTTGCACAACTAAAAGCCAGTTTATTTATTAAATTCTCTCTCTCTCTCTCTCTCTCTCTCTCTCTCTCTCTCTCTCTCTCAGACCATCCAAGATTGGAAGATGCAAAACATACCGGAAGATGCATTAGCAATTCTCTGGTAGGCATTAGAGGTGCCTCACACTGAGGGACCTGGGGAAACCCGAACGAGATGTAAAGTCTGTCAGGTAAGGTAAGGTCTCTCTCTCTCTCTCTCTCACTCTCCTTTCGTGACCGCGCAATCAAACTTACTACTTAATTAAGTGTAATAACAGGGACATACATTTTTCACTTTTCCTTCTGGTCTACCCCGTGTGACATATGACCCTCTTCCCCGTAACGAGACTCCTGATTAGAATCAAACATATGTCATTATTGTTCCATTCGGAGGACGGCGTTTATTACTTCTAACACCCCCCCCCCCTCTCACCCACACCCACACACCTCTAAGCCCCTTCCCCTACCTTCCAAATCCCTCTCCCTACCTCCCCCCCCCCACCCCCTTCCAAGACATCAATCCTATTTCCTCCCCCAGGGTTCTTCAAATTGAGACCTTTGCTTTCTCGATGTCAATATTTGGCGTGATGTACAACTGTTAAGGAGTGGGTGCAAAGATGGACTGACTTTCTCTCTCTCTCTCTCTCTCTCTCTCTCTCTCTTAGCTGACATTTAATCAGCAACTTGGTAAACCATTTCTCTTTTACGCTATCTCTCTCTCTCTCTCTCTCTCTCTCTCTCTCTCTCTCAGTTGGACTTTAATCAGCAACTGTGTAAATCATTCTCTTCATTTTTTTTTTTATGTTTTATTCATGCGGAATGTGCAAATGTAGCTAGCTCTTCAAATGTGGTTATCGCTTCAGTGCGGAGATATCTTTTTTTTTTTTTGATAATTATGATAAGACTCAAATTATTTCTCGAATTCTGTCGAACTTTCCTTTTCGTGGTCACAAAATTTTTCTTTTACTATTATTTTCTTGACGATAATTTATCTTTCTATTTTTTACTTTTCTTACACAAGCATTTTATTCAGCTTTTGATAATTAATAATAATAATAATAATAAATAATAATAATTAATAATAATAAAATAATAATAATAACATATTATTTCTCTTGTTTTCCTTGCCTGACTATATCATTACTATATTCATTTGTTATCTTACATGGCTATTGCTTTTCTGCAAGGAGGGGAGAGAGAGAGAGAGAGAGAGAGAGAGAGAGAGAGAGAGAGAGAGAGAGATACTACTGACTTTTCATGCATATCAAGAAACGTATTCATACAAAACATGTATATTCATATGTACAAACCATTACAAAATACAAAAAAAAGGACTAGACACTAAAAGGTATCATTCAAGAATTTAAAAAAAATGCACATAAAAAAATCATGAAAAAATTTATATATACAAAATCAAACGTAACCTCGAAGAAAAAGAAAAAAAAATTTATTTCAATTTTTTCTCCAAGCGAGCCAGTGAGAGAGCACTTTGGGAAATTACAGCTGATAGTTTCTGTGACACGACAAGTAAAATAAAACTCTTTTTTTTTTTCTTTTTTTTTTTTTTTTTTTTTTTTTTTTTTTGTATTTCAGTATTTCAGACGGCGCCAAGACATTGCAGAAGGTTCATCTGAAATGGAACGATTTCATCCCTCGCGCATTCACAGATGCACACATGAACACACACAAACATATGTACACATAAACACACACACACAAACATATACACACACACACACACACACACAAACATACCTTCCGCCAATCAGAATGATTTGGAAATATAGCGTGCGTGCGTATATCAATTTATTATATATATATATATATATATATTATATATATATATATATATATATATATATATATGATTAACTTGATCACGAAGTATATAAAACCTTTATATATATATATATATATATATATATATATATATATATATATATATATATATATATGTAGTATCTATGTATACACAAACAAAATACATGCGATTAGCTATCACTTTTTTCCTAGCATAAAAAACGGAGTTGGAGAGAGAGAGAGAGAGAGAGAGAGAGAGAGAGCGAGAGAGAGAGAGAGAGAGAGAGAGAGAGAGAGAGAGAGAGTGGTACTTGTTGTACTTGTTATGACAGTTCATTAAATTTCTTCAGATGAATTCACTGTGTATATTGGGAATTAATGAGGTGGAAGAAAAAAAAATATTGAAAATGTCATCATCAAGTCTCTCCATTTTGTATTTCCTATTGGGAAGAGAAGTAAGTGTCTATTACTCTGTGTGTTCATATACATAAATACAAATACAATAAACATACATACGATACATACAACATACTTTAATACATAATATATATATATATATATATCTAATAAAAGGAGCCCATCAAAAACACCAAAATGTGAGAGAAAAGAAAATACTATATTTCAGAGACTGCTGTCTCTCTCTTCAGGTATATGATTCATATACCTGAAGAGAGAGACAGCAGTCTCTGAAATATAGTACTTTCTCTCTACATTTTGGTGTTTTTATGGGCTCCTTTTATTAGATGGAATTCTGTTGTTACAGAACATTTTTCCAGTCATATATATATATATATATATATATATATATATATATATATATATTGTCAGATAAAAAAATGTTATAACCCACATCGGGATCGAATCCAGGTTCTTTGGTGGCGCCCCCTGGGATCGATCTTGATGTGAGCAAAAAAAAAAAAAAAAAAAAAAAAAAGAAAAAAATTATATAATACATGATTCAGTGTACATATACACCGAATAAACTCTTAAGCATTGTGTACGCATTAACCTTAACTGAGCTGAAACTTAAGCATTATGAAAAGATACGACTCTTATTAAAGCAGTATAATGTTCCCTCGTTGGTTATAAGAGAAATTTGCATATTTATACAATTTAAGTAATGCCCCCTGGGTACATTCTGTTCCCTTTGCTTTAATTCCAGATGTAATTTCAGTAAAAGGATATTCTCAAGTATTAGGTTTTTGCTTATTTATCTATTTACTATTATTATTCTTCTTCGCGGGACAGACACTAAAACAATTAATGCACCTGATCATCTGTTTCCATGAATTTTATAATGTTTAAAAATAAATCAACAGTGGAGAAATTGTTCCTTTATAAATTCCTATATTTCAAAAAGTTGCATTCCTATCTCTCCCATAACATTTACACTCGTAGCCAGTCACTAGGACTATCTACAGCAAGATTCTCATGAAAATGCATACATAACTTTTTTCTGTAATCATACGGAGACAGATACAATGAAACAATCAAATATTTTTTTATCAAACAATGCTTCAAAATCCATAACCATTTTCCGAGACCATAATCATCTGCTTATATTTAATCCCTAATTTCATACAGCTACAGGTCGAGTCTACTGGGAAACTCCAAAAAAATGTCATATCATTACTGAAAAATTCTACTGGAAAACTAAAAGAATTCCGAATCATTACTGAAAAATTCTAATGGAAAACTCAAAAAAATTCCCTATCATTACTGAAAAATTCTACTGGGAACACTAAAAAAAAAATTTCCTATCATTACTGAAAAATTCTAATGGGAAAACCCAAAAAAATTCCGTATCATTACTGAAAAATTCCACTAGAAAACTAAAAAAATTCTGTATCTACTGAAAAATTCTACTGGAAAACTAAAAAAAATTCCGTATCATTACTAAAAAATTCTACGGGAAAACTAAAAAAAAAAAATCCAGTTACAAGAGAAAAAATTCTGTGAGAAAACTCAAATAGCTTAAAGTCTACACATGTCTATTGGAAAACTTAAAAAAAAATTCCTGTTACAACATAAAAAATTCTGTGAGAAAATTTTGTGAGAAAACTCAAATACCTTAAAGTCTACAGTTTTCTACGGGAAAAATGAAAAATAAAAATTCCCGTTACAACAGAAAAAATTCTGAGAAAACAATTCTGTGAGAAAACTAAAATACCTTAAAGTCTATACAATTTTTTACGGTTAAAAAATCCTGTTACAACAGAAAAAAACTCAAAATGGAACCAAAACTCAAAAGCTAATTCACACATCCACTTTCCCTTTGAATTTCTCACTTTTGTTTCAGTAACAAATGGTGACTAATTCGTACCACCTGCTCTTGTTCGAGGCTTACCTGTCTCAAGGGCGAGAACATTCTGAAGGGCGAGAGTGGCCTTGGTGGCGGCGCCCTTGGCTCTATCCCTGCTGTCCCTGTAGAGCTGGAGCTGCAAGACGTCTGCAAAGGAACCAGAGACGTTCGAATTAAGGAGAGAAGAGACATCTAAAATTTATATATATATATATATATATATATATATATATTATATATATATATATATATTTACATGAATATGAAAATGATTTTATGATTTTATAACATTTTTTTAAAATCTTTATTTGCTCGTATATGAAAAAATGATGCCAACACTTATGATTCCATTCATTTTAATCGTCCCTGATTGTCAGAAGATATATATATATATATATATATATATATATATATATATATATATATATATATATATGATATACACACGGTGTCCATAAAGTCCCAGTACCATTCCGAGCAATAAATACTTGTAATGGTACTGGGACTTTATGGACGACCTGTATATATATACCTGGCAACCAACGCGTTGCCAAATGCCCAAACGTGACGGCAACGGTGTTGCCCGATTTGGGCCAACAGTCTACCCAGAGGCCGATATATATGTATACACAATCAAGGGCCCATTCAAATTCCAGTGCAACATTGCTGAGGTGTTGTGTCAATTACCATGACAATGACCATGACTACAAGGGCTGAATTTCTCTCTCTCTCTCTCTCTCTCTCTCTCTCTCTCTCTCTCTCTCTCTCGAGGAGGGGTCCAGCATCCAAATCATAATAAAAGTATTACGCTTTTACAAAGCGTGATTAAATTATTTTCTTATACAGATATTCTTAGTATTGTCTTTTCAAAATACCTAGCTCCATATTAGCGATATTACCTCACTAAACACTTGCAATATTACCTCTCCTACAGCTGACAATATTGCCCCAACACTCAAGATATTACCTCGCTCGAAACTTTCATCATTACCTTAACACTTCCGATATTACCTCACTCGACGCTTTTGTGGTTGCCTCGACACTTAGGATATTACCTCGCCTAACCATGCCAATATTACCTCGCTTATCGACTCAGTCATTGCTTTAACACTTGCGATATTACCTCGCCTAATCATTCTAATACTACCTCGCTAAATATTTTTTTCATTACGTCAACCCCTTCCTTGCTAACCATTCCAATATTACCTCGCATAACGCGCTGTCACACAACTTCTGATAATATTACCTCGCATAACCCTTCCGTCATTACCTCGTCCAATATTACCACAAAAAAGAAAAAGTATAAAATATATAAATAAATACATAAATAAACCCAGGTCCCAAGTATTACCAAAAAGAAAAAGGAAAAAAAGCGCCAGCAACTATAAATAAATAATAAATATATAAATAAATAATCAAATAAATAAATAAACCCAGGTCCCAAGTATTACTAAAAAAAGGAAAATAATCGTCAGCAACTATAAATAAATAAATAATAAATAAATAAATAAATAGTTAAATAAATAAATAAACCCAGGTCCCAAGTATTACCAAAAAAGGAAAAAAATCGTCAGCAACTATAAATAAATAATAAATAAATAAATAAATAATTAAATAAATAAATAAACCCAGGTCCCAAGTATTACCAACAAAAAAAAAAAAAAAAAAAAAAAAAAAAAAAAAAAAAAAAAAAAAAAATTCGTCTGCAACTATAACACGGCCACCTAGCGAATACCCTACCTAGCCAATTGCCTACATATTCCAGCGGGATTCTCTGGTAATACTACCGGGATGCAACAACTCCGCTATACCTACAAATACGGCGTGACATGAGAAAGCCTGAGGAGCCATTAGTACAGAGGAAGGATGACTGACGTTGTCTTAATTATGCGTTCCACGGAGTTGTACTCAGACAGCCGCCATTACCTGGCTGAAGTTATACGAATATCTCTTCTACTAACGCACTGTTCTGCCGGTTCGAGTTTAGGTGAAATTGTTATTCGTGTTTGATATATTTTTTTTATAATAATTATTCGTTGTTATTTGGTTTAGGTTTCTAAATTGTTCAGGGGAAATAAATGTTCACAGTTAAAACATTAATAAAATCATGTTTTCAAACCTATTGTGTATTTGATATATTTTTTAAAAATAATCATTCGTTGTAATTTGCTTTAGGTTTATAAAAAAAAAAATTTCAGGGGAAATAAATGTTTACGGTTAAAATATTAATCAAATCATATTTTCAAATCTATTGCGTAGTATTTTTTATATATTTCTTAAAATAATCATTTGTTGTTGTTTGCTTTAGGATTCTAATTTTTTCAGTGGAGTAAAATCTGTATGGGTGAAATATCAATAAAATAAAATAACATTAGATTATTCTCCTCCATTTCCAGAAATATATATTTTTAGCGGTCTTTCCAGAGATATGGGTATAATTATGTATGAATATACAACATATAAACATAAAAATATATTCAAAATCATACATTTCTAAATTCTGCTTCTAGGAAGCCAAGCTCGGCTTCGGTATCAAAAGTGATCCCATATGAATTTAATCTTTGGTTTTGAATCAGAAATAAAATTAATCCGCTTTTGAAAAGACAAAATAAAAAAAATAACATTCTCGCTTTTGTAGCCTGCAGGGCATAAAACCCCAAATCCCAACTCGCTTAAAAGAGAGAGAGAGAGAGAGAGAGAGAGAGAGAGAGAGCTACACCGACTGATTTATATTCCAATGAAAGCAAATCGTCAATTTATTTTCTTTTTGCACAATTACAAATAACCCACTTTTCAACAGACCTGCCAATCCACCTGAGGTGAGAACAATGTAGGAAAGGGTTCGAAACTCTCTCTCTCTCTCTCTCTCTCTCTCTCTCTCCCCCCTCTTTCTCACACAGTCGAACGAGCGCGTGGTCGTGCTTGCAGATATAACAGTTCTCTCTCTCTCTCTCTCTCTCTCTCTCTCTCTCTCCTCGCTGCAAGAGTTAGCGCATGCATGGAAGAAATTTCTCTCTCTATCTCCGTTGCCCGTTGCAAGAATTCGTGCATGCACAACGAAATTGTTCTCTCTCTGTCTCTGTCTCTGTCTCTCTCTCTCTCTCTCACACACAAGACACAGACACGCACGCACTTCGTTGAACACTCTCTCTCTCTCTCTCTCTTTCTCTCTCTCTCTCAGATAAAAAAAAAATGCTGTTTAGTAATGCCTACTGAATCAAGCACTCTACTTATGATGCTAGAAGGACTAAAAAGCTCTCTCTCTCTCTCTCTCTCTCTCTCTCTCTCTCTCTCACGTCCCAAGAGTGCATGCGCGCGTTCAAGCACGACCGCCGCAAATTAGCAACCACGCAAAACAGAAGAAAACAAGAGACAGACAGAAGCGCGCATGCGCGCCGCGGATCTCCCCTACGAATGGCATTCTGGTGTAGCGGAGAATTGCATTGTTCACTACTTCTTCTTCTTCTTCGCTTTTTCTTGCACGAAAACTGATAGCGGGCTATATCTAATTAGGCGACTTAATGGAGTTACCGTGTTGCGAAGGTGTTGCCAGACTGAGAGAGAGAGAGAGAGAGAGAGAGAGAGAGAGAGAGAGAGAGAGAGAGAGATTACAATAGCGCTTTCTTATCGGCGGGTGTGAAACCGATATTGTTTTGTGTTCGTGAAAGTGGAAAAATGAGAGAGAGAGAGAGAGAGAGAGAGATGAATACTTCTATTCATTAATCCAATGACTTAACTATGCTTTTTTGATCACCCAAGTGATAAAGGATGATCATTATATTGACTGTAATGGTGTCTCAGGTGATATATATTTTTATAAATGTGGAGTTATTTGATTGCGATAGCAGACATCATCTAATTTATATATATTTTCATATCTAGAAGTAATTGGTACCTGGGTGTCATTAGCGGCTTCCATTTATTTGAAAAACTTATTCAAAGTAAACTTGTGAGGATGTGTATGTGTGTATTATAAATATATATATATAAATATATATATATTATTAGGTTAACGTAAAACTATTATTATTTCTTTTGTTGATTTAAATCAGCCTTGTTTACTTTTTTGTTTACTTTTAAGTTAAATTTTTGCTGAGTATGTTTACTCTTGTGTTTCCGTAAGTTAAGTGGCTTTACGATTGTTTCAGTGTTTTTGCGCCTCCTCCTCCTTTTTTGTGTATTAGTGAACTATCGTTTTAACGATTTTTGTTATTCTTTTGCTTTGAGTGTTTTATAAACACTGGAAGGTGATGAGTGGGACATGGTCGACCGGTCAACGAGAGTTCGGGTCTTGACAAGCTCTCACCAGTACTGTTTTCCCGTCGCAGCATTTATTTTGATTTGGAGGACGACTTTGGATAATTACCTTTTGGACCACGCACTTGGATATTTCCCTCGCGGATTTTGGAAGACGCATATATACGTCTGTTGAGTGTGTCCCTGGATCACGGCTTTTTCTCGCGCAGGTGTTGTTGTCACCTGCGACCTTCACACTGCTGTTGAGAGTTTAGCAGACGCTCTGTCATCTGCGACCGCTGTTTCTGCCCCTTTTTCCCGTCTGAGGATTTTGACGGAAAACCTGTGTCGTCGCTGTATCCCGGCACTGGATTCTGGATTTACCTGCCGTGTCATCCTCGTCCAGCTGTTGTACGGGAGTGAGAGCTACTTGACTCGTGAGGTGGCTAGTAGGGAGTCTGTCGCCAGGTAAGACGTATTATCGTTCCTCTTGCATCGGGAAATGTGTTGACCTTCAGTACCTGGCGTACAGTATTTGCCCTTCCGTTAGCAGCTTGATGAACTGATCACGGCCCTGAGTTCAACTCCTCTTCTGGAATTTCACTTAAGGTGAAATTATATATTTTTGCCAATTTTCATTATTCATAAATATATATATGTATGGTTACATGTATATATTGTCATAGTTTATTGTATGTTGATATTTAGTGGACTGAGTTCCACATTGCTTAGCTTGGTGTTATAGGTAGGAATATTAAGGTTTTCCTTGTTTTCATCTCCTACTTCTTTCTATCTTATTATTATTAGGTTATTGGTGATTTTGGCTAGCCTTATTTTGGATCCAACTTGTTATATATTAAGTATGTTTTCTCTCTTGGGGTTTTCTCTTGTTTAGGGCTTAGTGTATTAGCTTTAGGTTTTCTTGTGAGTTCTGAGTTCCCGAGAACCAGGTATTTGTTCTCTTGAATATTCTGTACAATTAAGTGTATTTAATCTCACAAGCTTGATTTGAAGTCATTGTTCTAGATTATAATAAATATTGTTAAGTTTTCTTGAGTTTCTGTTTCCGTCCTTCCTTGTCACTGAGGTACATTTACTGACTGCAATCCTTGAGAATATAAAGAAGACCTAAAAAGAACCTGTACTGCAACCTGGGAGGTTGTAACATATATATATATATATATATATATATATATATATATATATACACACACACACACACACACATATATAATATATATATATATATATATATATCTATATATATATATATATATATTATTATAAAACCTGTACAATAGAAGAACACACACGATCCTTCCTTAAAAAAAGGAAAAAAAAAAAACTCCGGCCCATGAATATCAAAACCGAGCGCAATCAGGTACGAACCGAACTGGGCTGTCTTTTGATCCAGGTAAATTCGGGGCGGGGTCTGATCGCGCCGAAATCTCGCTCGACTTGCGTCCAGCGGACCGGCGCGACGGTCCGGTGGATGGATGATGACGTCACGGCCGGCGACCTTTGAAAGCAGATACGTGAGTGATCGATAGTCGAAATCTGGCAGAATCAGGCAGGTGGATTTGTTTGAATTTTGTTAAAGGTTTCATTTTTCCCGACGGCCGGGAATAATAACGAATGTTCCACACGAC
Source organism: Macrobrachium nipponense (assembly GCF_015104395.2). Taxonomy (NCBI): domain Eukaryota; kingdom Metazoa; phylum Arthropoda; class Malacostraca; order Decapoda; family Palaemonidae; genus Macrobrachium; species Macrobrachium nipponense. The sequence continues at coordinate 68,199,054 of NC_061089.1, forward strand.
CGTCGGCAAAACGAATATTGCTCACGAATGTCGGCAAAATAACGAATATTGCACACGAATGTAAGCAAAATAACGGAATGTTGCACATGAATGTCGGCAAAATAACGAATGTTGCACACGAATATCGGTAAAATAACGAATATTACGCACGAATGTCGGCAAAATAACAAAAGCTTGTCGGGACATTTTTTTTATAAGATCATAAAGAAAATTCAATTAATTCTCTTAAGATCATGAACGAAATTAAATCAATTTTTTAAAGATCATAAGCAAAATGCAATTAATAATCTTAAGACCATTAACGAAATTAAATTAATCTTTTTAAGATCATAAACAAAATTACATACATTGTTTTATGATCATAAATGAAATTTAATTAATTTTTAATATCATAAGCGAAATTCAGTTAATTCTTAAATTTCAAAAACGAAATTCAATTAATTTTTAAAGATAATACATGAAATTAACTCAATTTTTTAAGGATCATGAACAAAATTAATAAATGTTTTTTAGATCATAAACAAAATTAAATTAATTTTTCAAAATCATAAACAAAATCAAATACAATTTTAAGACCAAAACGAAATTAAAATAATTCTTTAACGTCATAAACAAAATTCGATCTGTTTTATAAACGGATATTCAAATTTATTTGTGAGCTTTCTCTAACGAGAGAGAGAGAGAGAGAGAGAGAGAGAGAGAGAGAGAGAGAGAGAGTGAAGAAGAAAATTAACAACTAATATGAAAGAGGGAGAGAGAGAAGAGAGAAGACGATTAACAACTAATGAGAGAGAGAGAGAGAGAGAGAGAGAGAGAGAGAGAGAGAGAGAGAGAGGGAGGTGAAGAAGAAAATTAACAACTAATATGAAAGAGGGAGAGAGAGAAGAGAAGACGATTAACAACTAATGAGAGAGAGAGAGAGAGAGAGAGAGAGAGAGAGAGAGAGAGAGAGAGAGAGAGATGAAGAAAGAAAATAACGACGCGGAGATGAGAGAGAGAGAGAGCGAGAGATCAGTAACTTCAGAAAGAGAGAGAGAGAGAGAGAGAGAGAGAGAGAGAGATAAAAGTCTTCCATTGAAGTGAAATGGACAAAAAAGCTCCCCTTGCAGTGAGGGGACCTTTGTGTTCCTCCTGCAAGGAACCGATTATTGATTGATCGATTGAATTCGGTTCAGTAGCGTTGCAACCCCCTATGGCCGTCGATGCTGGAATTAACATAAGTAATTATTTTGCCCCAATCAATCAAGTGCGTGCAAGCATAATCGTACAATATTAGGAATGCGATGATCAAATATATAATAAAAAATTTAAAATACACACATAAAATTATGAATAAATAAATGAATTTTAAATGCGTAAATAAATAAATAAATTTAATAAATAAACAAATAATTAAAAATATAAATAATCAAATACGTGCATAAATTAATAAAAAATATACGTAAATAATTAAATAATTTTAATAAATAAATAACCAAATTTAATAAATAACTAAATAAATTTAAGAATAAAAAATAAAATGAAAAATATAAAAATATTTAAATAAAATACAAAAATATAAATAATAAAAGTAATCAAATTATGAATATACAAAATAAAAAGTAAATAAATTAAAAATTTGAAACAAGAATCCATGTGGATAAAGTAATAAAACAAATTAAAAATAAAAGAAATACATAAACACAAATAATATGTGAATAAGTAAGTAAACAAATAAAATGGATTACAAATAAAAAGAAAAAAATAATAAATAAAAAATGAAAACAAGTCTGTTAAGAGTCCAGCTGGGTACCATAAATGAATAATTAAACATGAATAAAAAATGAATAAGTAATAAACAAATAAAAATGAAAAAAATAACTTAATGAAAAGGACAAGTTCGCAAAGAGTCCACAGCGGCATTTTACGTCAAAAGGTGCGCAGGTGTTCGTCATCCTGACAACATCGTGCATACATACATACAAAGGACACCTGTGGCTGGAAGGCACGAACACCTGTGACGCCCACTTCGGGAGATAGAGCGAGGAATTCTGACGTGTCTCTCCTGGATTATATAATATATATATATATATATATATATATATATATAATATATATATATATATATTATATATATATAATATATGCATTTTCTTTCGATTTCTGACGATTAAGTGACGGTATGGTGGTGGGTGGATGTAGCTATGTACGTACAAACAGATTCGCAAGTACGCGCGCATGCGTGCATAATCGGAGGAGAAAAGGGTCGCTTTTTTTTAATAATTGGGAATTTTTTCTTAATAATTGGGAACTTTTTAATAATTGGGAACTTTTTAATAATTGGGAACTTTTTAATAATTGGGAACTTTTTAATAATTGGGAAATATTTGCAATAATTGGGAATTTTTTAATAATTTGCAGCTTTTTAATAATTCGGAACTTTTTTAATAACTGGGAACTTTTTATAATATTTGGGATTTTTAAAATAATTTGGAACTTTTCAATGTGAACTTTTTTAATAATTAGGAAATATTAGTAATAATTGTGAACTTTTTAATAATTGGTAATTTTTTAATAATTAGGAACTCTTTCCTTAATAATTGGTAATTTTCTAATAATTGGGAACTTTTCGTTTAATAGTTGGGAACTTTTTAATAATTGGTTACTTTTTCTTTAATAATTGGGAACTTTTTTGTCAAAAACTGGGAAATTTTGTAATAACTGTGAACTTTTTAAAATAATTGGGAACTATTTTTAATAACTGGTTATTTTTTCTAATAATTCGGAACTTTCTTGAATAATTAGGAACTTTCTTTTAAATAATTGGGAACTTTTTAATAACTGGTAATTTTTTAATAATTGGAAACTTTTTTCTTAATAATAGGAACTTTTTTTTAATAATTGGGAATTTTTTTTAATGATTTGGACCTTTTCTAATAATTAGGAGCTTTTTTAATAATTGGGAATTTAAAAAAATAATTGGGAACTGTTTTAGATAATTGAGAACTAAGTAATATAAGAATAATAATGTGAAAGACAGGTAATCGATATGGACACGAAACAAAAGGACGAGTTTATAATGAGAGAGAGAGAGAGAGAGAGAGAGAGAGAGAGAGAGAGAGAGAGAGAGAGAGAGAGAGAGCACATCTTTTTGAGTAGACTGTATATATTGGAAAACTGTATGTATTTCTGTCAGCGTGTTTATCCACTAATACGTACACCACTGGATGAAAGTAGAACATGCAACTTCCGTTGGAGGAGAGAGACGAGAGGAACCGAGAGATGGCATGAGAGGAGACGAGAAGAGAGAGAGAGAGAGAGAGTGTGTATGTGTATGTGTGCTTGTCTGTCCTAACTCAGAGACATAAAGAAACTAAATCCTCCATTGAATCCATTCAGGCAACGAAACTTAGCCAAAATGACTGACGACAAAACACGACCATTTAGAGAAACGACCACTTTAACGTCGCCTCCAATTGTGCAAATAACCCCTTATAACAGCAGGGCTAAGCAGCGCGCCGGCTGCAACATAATAGTCCAAACTGCTTGATGTTTGCTTGAATGAAGAAGAATTATCTGGAACCTGATGAGGCTTGCGTGCGTGACTTCCCCGAGTGATTGATGTGTCTGTTCATTGATGTCTCTTTTAAACAGGAGTTCGAGCGACGGGGGAATTGGTTAAACCTTGTTTGCTGTGTGCCAATGTTTCTGCATTTAGAGACAGTTTATGTTACTAATGACACGTTTTCATGTGTGTTATTTAAAGCATTAGAAATGATTTGCCAAACGCGTGCATATTTAAAGGACCTGTGTACGTTGCGCAAATCATATCTATTTACGGAACCGTGTAAAAAGAAAAATAAATAAAAAAAAATTATACCTCCTTGCATATGCATTTAAAGGGATTGGCTATTGAAGCAAATCTATATAAACCACATTTCACGCATCTAAAAATACCGAGTGTACACATTAACCTTTATAAATCTTAAATATGCCTTGGGTGTGTGTGTGTGGACATCAAAGATAATATTCGACCTACTACCTAGGCAGGTGTGTAAGTGTACGATAACACTGCACAGGTGTATACACCGGGAGCAGAAGGTGTGTATATAAAATATATATATATATATATATATATATATATATTATATATTATAATATATATATATATATATATATATATATAATATATATATATATATATACATGAGCAATAAGTCAATAGGTTAGAACAGGTTCATAAGGATACTAGAATGCATATATGTATACGTGAGTATTCATAAATAATGTACTTTAAAATCCTCCAGGACATAGTAAGATTAAAAGGTATAAAAAGGTATAAATATAAAATAAAAAAAAATTTAAGCCAATGGCCAAGCGCTGTGACCTATGACGTCATTCAACGCTGAAAGGTGAAATTGACAGTAAAAAAGGTTTGAAAGGCGTAACAGGAGGAAAGTAAGATGGAAGAAATAGAATACGAACGGAGGCACAGTAAAAGGAATGAGATGGGTTGCAGCTAGGGGGCGCCTATGGGATGCTGTAAAGATCCTTAAATAATAGATTACTATTCAAGACCACTGCACAAAAAAAAATTATATTAAAAATACAATAAATATTTTATCAATATTTTCCCCTTCTATTCAGCTAAGCGACAAACGAACGAACAATACAGCGACGGAATAAATCGGATATGACGCCTGTGTTTTAATTCGAGTATTTATTTAAAAAAAAAAAAAAAAAAAACTTTTATTGTACGCCTGGACTTAGCGCGGCAATTCCAACGCTACCATACACGCCCCTTCCGCTAGAAAATCATAATTGGTAGTTTTTTTTTTTTTTTCCTTTATTATTTATGCTCCATCACGCGACTGTTAGGCACGCATTTACCCCTTCATTTGTTTTCCATACTGATACACTACTCCCTAGTTCAAGATATTCCCTAGTAGGGATGGATCTTTTCCCCTAAACTCTTTTAACGTTGTCGTTCCCTGCGTTCCCTGATTCGATATTATTTTTCCCCTGAGTGGGGAAATATACGTTCCTGACTAAGGACCATTCGCTTCTCTCTCTCTCTCTCTCTCTCTCTCTCTCTCTCTCTCTCTCTCTCTCTGTTCAATTAATTACTAAAATTTGCGCTTACCAACGAACGGGAAACAGAGAAATTATCAATTAACAACATACGTAGAGCCTACATATACGGGTATACATCCTTTTGTTATTTTTTTTTTTATTCCACACAAAGATTAAATTATGGAAAAAATTGGTCAGGTGCAACTCTTCGTCATTCTTTCAATTTTCTAAAATTACTGTCGACATGTCACATCAAAACAGTCCGGGCGCGTTTTGAAGGAATACGCGCGCACGAAAAGAAATAAAAATAAAAATAAACTCAAATAAAGACTATTAAATCAATAAACAGCTCTGAGGGGAAACTCTCTTTGACGCAACTTTTGTTCATTAAAGTGAAGATATATCTCTTTGATAAGTTTTTTTATTTACTGTTTTTTTTATATATATTTTGCCTTCGTTAACTCAATACTGATATCCGCCACTCTATATAAACAACTCAACCCTTTATACTTTTTTTTCACCTTCTCGGGTGAGGTAATCCATCACTGGGAAAGACTAAAATAATAAATACATTAATTTTGTTCTTTCTTTGTTTTTTTCTATATTACCCTCTATTGGAAAATAATCTGAGATAAGCTAATTTTTCTTTTTGCATTATGTTTAAGTTGTTAATCAAACAAGAATGTGGTTTTTCTCTGTACTTAACAACTTATATAACTCGTAGGTCTAAATTGAATTAGATGCCTTTTGTTTTGCAAATTTGTGTATATCTGTTTGTGTAAAGAAAACAAACGTCGTATCATAGGTACACATGATTAGACATAGATGCACACATACACATATCAATACATACATACATAATACATACGTACGTACATACATGTTTAAAAAAGTCAATATTTTTTAGGTTTCTAAAAATGTATATACATATAAACATATATATACATACACACAAACAATATATATATATAATATGAATCATATATATATATATATATATATCGATATATATATATTACATAGATATATATATATATATATGATGGATATAAAATGTATGTATATATATATCCTATATATAATATATATATATATATATATATATATAAAATGCCTCACCTACAATTAAAAAATAAGCTTAAAACATATATAACTGCCCATCCATTTCGTGTGAGCATTCTCATATCGCACATCATTCTGTAACTTGGGGAACAATAACTTCTATGTGGATTCTTGTGGACCCATCCACAAGAGAAGCACTCAAAAGTTCAATCTACAACTTTGACATATCTCGGTTAGTCCATCTAAATTAATCGCCTTTCCATTTTCTCTACTGCGGCTGGAGTACTTTAGAAACAAAAGGGTTTATTATTACACAGGTGCAAACCCCACTGATGTAGTACTACTCCCGCTAGCTAGTCTCTGAGAGAGAGAGAGAGAGAGAGAGAGAGAGAGAGAGAGAGAAGAGAGCGACGAGAGAGGAGAGGTATATCAGGTAGGTTTTTAAATGACCACTCATTTTTTTTTATCCTGTATTTATTTGTCCAGTGAGAGAGAGATGAAGAGAGTGAGAGAGAGAGGAGAGTGAGAGAGGAGAGAGAGAGAGAGAGATGAGGCGTCATTGCCGACGCAAAATTCCAAGACAGACTGAACAATGTCTTCTCAACTACAGCTTTAATGAAGATCCTGGAACAGCTTTCTTATTTGTGCTCGTTTTAATTTTTTCTTTTTCTTATTTTTAAATTTCATTTTTGATGGAAAACAATGAACACGACTCATCTGTGTATGTATATATATGTATATATGTATATGTATATATTGGTTGTCATTCAGAGTTTTCCCAGGCTGTTCCGGGTTGGTTAGCTATATATATATATATATATATATATATATATATATATATATATATATATATATATAATATATATATATCATCTAAAATCTTTTTTTCCACTAAAATTATCATTCCTCTCTCCTTAACCTTTATTCGTACCCTAGTACCTCTCATTATCGTCCATTTCCTTTTATCTCCCTTTTCTTAATCATTTTTCTTCTCTCTTTCTCAATTCTCCTCCTACCTCCTCGCCCCACTTAATTCTTTCCCCTCCCCCTTCTCTTTCATCATCATCTTATTGTCACATTTCCCTCTCCTTTTATTTTTTTGTATATTTATTATTATTTTTTCTTATTTGGTTCCTCCCAAATCCGGGCAAATTTTAAAACCTTGCCTTGGATCCTATTCTTATTATTTTTTTTATTTGGTTCCTTCCCCTTTCCGCCCCCCCCCTTGTCTCCTTGTCTTCTTTCGTCTCCTCCTCCTCCTCCTCCTCCTCCTCTCTCCCTTCATCCTATCTTTTTCATTCACTTTATCCTCCTCCTTCTCCTCCCCTCTCTCTCTCTCTCTCTCTCTCTCCGCTCCCCCGTTCTCTTTCATTATCCCCATCATCATCATCATCACCATCATCATTATAATCAAGCTGCATTATTATTATTATTTTCGGCCGTTTCTTTGCGCATCTTTGTTCCATCTACTTTTTTTTTGTTTTTTTGACGTGTGCCTCTCCCCTTTGTCTTCTTCTTCTTCTTCTTCTTCTTCTTCTTCTTTGTTCGTCAGGACTATAAATACGAAGGCTTTCATCGTAATTACACACTCTCTCTCTCTCTCCCTCGCTCTCTCGCTTTCACACATACATGCACACAAAATATTTTCTGACACTTAAAGATATGAAACCTCTCTCTCTCTCTCTCTCTCTCTCTCTCTCTCTCTCTCTCATTGAAAAGAAAGATGTTCAAGAGATATTAAAATCAAAATAAGAAAATAATAAATAAATAAAAGATAAATAAACAATAGAAAATAAAGAATACGCACTTTAATCCATAAATAATAAATAAAGGATAAAAATATAAAAATAAGTATTTGAATAAATATAAATGATACGAAAATTACATAATTATATATAAAAAAACAGCACAAGCAAAACGGTAAATAGATAGATATCTAAGTAAATATTCGAATAATAAATAAAGGATACTAAATAAACAAGGTGTGATCCGACCTCCAGCTTACTCAGTACGCATGCTAAAATCTATGGTCAAGTAAAATAAATACACTATTTATTATCATAAATAATTGTTAAGTAATGTTTAACAGGCAAATTATTCATATTTTCTTATATTTTCACTCTAATAAATAAATCATAAATATCCTATCTTAAAATTCCTGTATCTTCAACTCAAATCGAAACACCTTTTTTCAGCCCTTTTAAGGCTTTTTCATAGGGCTTTCCTAAACTCTCCCCCCCCGCCCCCCCAACCCCCCCCCCCCCGAAACAAGAACAACAAAACCAAGAAGAAGAAGGACAACAACAACAAAAACAAACTAGTTTGTAAGTTTACTCCCCGGGCAAGTGAAAACCAACAGAATTCCCCTTCTTGTCACAGAAGAACAGCTGGCAATGTCCTGCCCAAGAAATATTCTTCGTCAATAATCTTAACGACTGCTGAACGAATCCTCGAGAATGGAATACGAAACGAAGCTTTAACGACTCGCGAGGAAATAAAATAGAAAAAAATTAAGCATTCGCACGACACGTTCCAATAATTCCAGTAATTCCGACCGTAAAGTCTGTCCTGGAATGACAACGGGAACGCAGAGAATGACAGATATTAAGAAGTAATAATAATGGAAGGAATATATATATATATATACTATATATATATATATATATATATATGTATATATATATATTATATATATATATATTATATAATATATATACTTATTTACAATAAGATCATTTTGGATTTGTGCACTAATAATAATAATAATAATAATAATAATAATAATAATCAATAATGGACTAATAATAAACAGAATGATACTAATACTGATAACAGTAATGGGTTTAGCAAAATAACTAAGTACCTACTAATATACAAGTAGTATTAGTATCAGCAGCTTATAACATAACGTAGAAAATATGTACATATAAGAAAATCATTGAATTTAACTAAAATGAAAATCACTAAAATTAACTAAAATCGGAAAGCTATGAATAGGTTTTAAATAAATCGAGAATTTACACAATAAGTCCACTGCGCACCCCACAACACACACAAGAAAGGAGGCAGGACCAGCAGCTTATAATAACATGTTATAGAAAATACGCACCAGAATACCATTAAAATCAACTAAAATCGGAAATCTATGAATACTCGTGTCTAGAAAATCCAAACATCAATTGCCACTGAGTCCATTGTACAGCCACAACTCATAAAAATAAGGCTGAGTGACGCTAAGTAATGTCCCCATTAAAACCCAATAAATAAGCAGGACCTTCGCCGTATCACTTACGCTCATAATTGACACGAATTGGCGTCGTAAATTAGACCAGCCCCACCCCACCCTTCTCCATAAATGCTTCCCAAGCATATATTGACAAGCGGCGAATAGGGGTTATATATTTACGAGACGCTGCGCGCTGCTGCTGGCCGTCACCCGTCTTGAGTTGTGGTGGCCTGCCTGCCTGCCTTCGGATCCGAGGCAATTAACGACGTTTCGCAGACGTCGGGGGAAACACGCAAGCTTCCTTGGCGTGACTGAAGACGGAGTCACATGAGAGGTTTGGGACGAGGGATTGGGGGCGTTTGTCACACGAGCGTCCGCAGTTTCTGCCAGTTTCTTCTTCCTTTTGTTTACATTTCGGTACTGTCAGACTGTGTTTATATTTTACATTTTCTATCGCCGCTGGCAAAATCGTGATCTGGGCGTGTTATAATCCGTGTGAGGACGTTTTATAGGGCATATATAAAAAGAGTTGAATACAGGATGTAGAAATTCTTTTGCTAATTGACCTGAAATAATACTGGAATAAGATACAAATCAACAATTTTGTTACTACCGTAAAGAATATTAGAGAAAATGACGCAATCAATGCATTAGTTTGCCAATATCATCACGAATTTGATTTTTGCACCAATATGGATGTATTGGGCATAATTTGAACTTTAGAGAATATCTGATAAATGGTGCTGCCTTTGTGCCAATTGGCCGATGATCACGATGACTTATTTTTGCACCGATATGGGACATAATTTGCACCTATGGGCCAAAACTCTGTCAAAATCGGGGATGTTCGTGGTAGT
>NC_061089.1:68219250-68221750 GCF_015104395.2 Macrobrachium nipponense
CTACTCACTACCGAATCCTTAACATTACTGTCTATGTCTTCAATCATAATAACAAACAATATTGCAGCTAGCACCGTACTTGTGGCACACCGGATATTACCTTGGTTTCATCCGATTTCTCATCGTTTGCAATAACTATCTGTTTTTCTGTTGTGTAAAAATTCTTTTAACCATCTTCCTACTTTATTCTACGATATTGTGTATTCTAATTTTCTTTGCTAATATATTATTGTCTACTTTGTCAAAAGCTTTTGCAAAGTCTAGATAAACCACATCTGTTTCATTTCCGCTTTTCATATTTTTGAATATGTTCTCACGGTGGACTAACAGTTGGGTTTGTGTACTTTTTTTTTCCGGGTACGAAACCGTGTTGTCCTATATTAAACAAATTATTTTTTATTAAATGTTTCATAATATTTTTCTTCATTACCCTTTCATACACTTTCATAATATGTGATGTTAGACTCACAGGCATATAATTACTTGCCTCTAGTCTTGATCCACTTTTGAAAGTAGGGGTGATATATGCTAATTTGTGCTCATCATAAATCTTGCCTGTATCTACACTTTGTCTTAATAATATTGCAAGTGGCTTTGCGATAGAATGAACTACTTTCTTTAACAAAATAGCAGGGACTCCATCCGGCCCTGCAGCAGCTCCATTTTTAATTTCATTAATTGCCTGCACAATATCAGCTTCATTAATTTCTATGTCAGCTAATATTCACTATTTTCGTCCCTTACTTCTATATCATTTTGTATTCATTCATTCTATTCTAGGGGTGAATTCTCTCTTATATCGTTCTGCCAGTATGTTGCAAATTTCCTTTTTTTCATTCGTTAATCTCCCTTCAATTCTCAGAGGGCCTATTTCTATTCTTCTTTTATTCATCTTCTTCGCATATGAGTATAATATTTTGTTTGGGTTTTGCTTTGATATTTAATAGGGTTTTTTCTTCCAAGTCCCGTTTTTCATTTCTTTTGATTGTATAATCTTTTGTTCTGGCATTTTCTATCTTACTTTTTAGTTCTATAACTTTCCATGCATTTTTTTCTTTTGCAAGACCTTTTTTCCACTTTCTGATTTTCTGGAACAAGATCCTTCTGTCTCTTGGTATGCATGAATGATGTTTACTTTTCTTCTTCGGTATATATTTATCCACTATTTTCTCCAATATTTTATATAATATCTCCGTATTTACCCTTATGTCATCACTTACGAAAATGTTATCCCAATCTTTTGTTTAATTCGTTTCATTTAACTGACCATTTTATATTTTTACTGTATTGAAGTTGTATTTTCCATATCCTTCCCACTTTTTCATTTCTTGCTTATCTCTATTTTCACTTGCTTTGGAATGAACTGTTAATTCTATGACATTATGATCTGAAATACTCGCATTATAAACTATTATTTCTTTAACATAATTCATCTCGTTCACAAATACTAGGTCTAAAGTATTTTCCTTTCTTGTTGGCAGGTGATTTATTTGTTGAATGTTGTATTTCTAGTAGCATATCTAATAGCTTTTCAAATTGCTCTTATCTTCTGCACTACTATTACTCTCTTTTTTATATGTATAAGTACAACCACAGTCTCCTATTCGTTCTTTCCATTCTATACGAAAGGAAAGTTGAAGTCACCAGATAGGAGATAGGTCCAGTCCTTGTGATTTCTACATATATCATCCAATTTTTCAATTATTAAGTCAAACTCTTTAGTATTAGGAGGTCTATATATTACATGTTCATCATTTTTTCTGATTCAAATTTCTACCGCTATTAGTTCACATTCTGAGTTACTATATTTCTCATATATTTTTCCTTGTTTTTTGTCTTTCCCATATATTGCGGTTCCCCCTTGATTCCTATTTTTTTCTATCTGATCTATAAGTTTGGAACCCTTTATTTTGATCATCATTCCCCAGTCTCTTGGGAATACCAGGTTTCACTTATATTCATTATATCTATTTTCTTTTCATTTTGGGTTAGTTCTTTCTAAGTACTCTATTTTTCTTTTTGAGTTACTCGTAACTAAACCCTGCGCATTCATCACTATGATGGTTTGCGGTGTTTTCTCCTTCATTTAATATTGGTAGTAATAAGGATTTTCCCATGTCTCTTTCCTGTTCTGGTATGTTGTTCTTTTTTTTCATTTCCAGAAATTCTGACATTAAAAAATCCAACTTTTCCATAATATTTTGATCTTCCTTCATCATAACTTAGTTCATTTTGTTTGTCCCTGCAATCCTGCAATTTTCTCCGTTTCTTCTGCAATATCCTCTTGCATAATAAATACAGTTATTATCTCTGAGTAGAATTTCGGAGCTGATGCTTTGAAATTTTTTGCTGACAACCTCTGCATATCTCATTGGTGGTTTGCTTTTCTCTTTTACCTGATATTTCTTGATTTCTCTCTTTGATTTTGTTTTTCTTTCTTTCTTATTTTGGATTTTATTACTTGGTTGGTTATTTATTTGATTATGATTCATGGCTACAG
>NC_061089.1:68226750-68229250 GCF_015104395.2 Macrobrachium nipponense
TTCCTTTTATTAAAACAAATTGTAAAACGCTTGCTTTTATATTAAAATAAATTGTATAACGCTTACTTTTATTTTAAAAAAATTTAACACTTGGCTTTCTATGAACCAAAAATTTTATAACACTTGGTTTTATTGAACAAAAATTTTTTAAAACAGTTTTATTGAATCGAAAGTTTTATAAAACTTAGTTTTATTAAACCAAAAGCTTTCATAACTCTCTGTTTTATAGAACCAATATTCTATGACACTTGGTTTTCCTTGAACCAAAAATTCTATGACACTTGGTTTTCTTGAACCAAAAATTCTATGACACTTGGTTTTATTGAACCAAAAATTTTTATAACACTTAGTTTTATTGAACCAAAAATCTTATAACACTTGGTTTTACTGAGCCAAGAATTTTATAACACTTGGTTTTATTGAACCAAAAATTTTATAACACTAATTTTATTGAACAAAAATCTTATAACACTTGGATTTTTTTCTGAACCAAAAATTTTATAACTACTTGGTTTTATTGAACCAAAAAGTTTTATAACACTCTCGGTTTTATAAACATGAGGAATACAGACCACACACACACACGCACACGCTACCACACACACACACAAACACACACACATATATATATATATATATATATATATATATATATATATAAAAAATATATATAAAACCATAGATTTGTCACAACAATATCAACCAGTTCCAAACAGGGGTCTTATCCGTCAACAGGTCCTTTGTTTGTCAAAATTTATCAATCAAGCGATTAATTTCAGCTCCTAAACAAAGTCCACACTGGGGGAACCTCCCCCCCCACCCCACCCCCACCTCCCCATCCCTCCATCTCACCCCAATTCACCCTTCTTATTACTTCAATCTTTTCATCTGATTCGCTTTCCAAGACTATCTCTTCTTATCTCCTTTTCCCTCATCCGTTATTATGATGACCCTTAGTCTTCCTGGATCAAACGTATGAAGATGTCTTTGGGAATTGTTGATTAGGAATGTTCCTCCAAACTCCTCCTCCTCCTCCTCCCTCCTCCTCCTCCTCCTCCTTCCTTGCTTCTTCTTCTTTTTCTCTTCCTTCTTCTTCTTTCTTTCGCCTCCTTCTCCTCCTTCCTCCTCTTCTTCTTCTTCTTCTTCTTCTTTTTCTTTTTCTTCTTCTCTTCTTTTTTTCTTTCTTCTTCTTCTAACCTCATCCTCCTCTTTCGCCTCCTCCTCCTCCTCCTTCCTGTTCTTGCTTCTTCTTCTCCTTTTTCTTTTTCTTCTCTTCTCTCTTTTCTTCTTCTTCGCCTTCCTTGTTCATTCTTCTGCTTCATCCTCCTCCTCCTCTTTCGCCTCCTCCTCGTCTTGTTCTTGTTCTTGTTCTTCTTTTTCTTCCTCTTCTTCTCCTTCTCCTCTTCCTCCTCCTTCTTCTTCTTCTCGTACTCCTCCTCCTCTTTCGCCTCCTCCTCGTCTTCTTATTCTTGTTCCTCCTCCTCCTCCTCCTCCTCCTCCCTCCTCCTCCTCCTCCTCCTCCTCCTCCTCCTCCTCCTCCTCCTCCTCTCTCTCTTCTCTATCAAGAGATTTAATGTCTCTGTTCCCAACATTTGGAGAAATGTCAAAATAATAATAATAATAATAATAATAATAATAATAATAATAATAATAATAATAATAATATAGGAAATATCAGTATTATTATCATAACTTGGGAACTGAATTATCATTATTATTATTATTATTATTATAGAAGGACACACACACAAGACACAGGAAATCCTGTACAAGTATAAACACAGTCAGCATTTGCAATCAACAAGGAAAAATAGAACCCTATTATAGTCCCCCCCCCCCCCCCCACCCCCAAACCCCTACCAACAACAAACCCCGGGACAAACCTCACGCCAGGATTCACCTCACGAACGAGCTTCCAAATCTCCCTGACATAAACACAACGTGGCAACTCGTTAATCCGTGACGTCACTCCCAATTGAATGAGCGAGACAGGTGCCACTTTCAAGAATACGGTCTTGTTTACATTTCATTAAGGGGGTGCAACACGAGAGAGAGAGAGAGAGAGAGAGAGAGAGAGAGAGAGAGAGAGAGAGAGAGATGTGAAAAAATCAAAGATTGTGGCAGTTTATAGTTTTATCCTTTGATAATCAGGTAGCTTGTTGGCAACATGTCTATGTCATAAACACATGTTGGTAACTTATACTCTAGCAACTGGGCTAAAAATATGTCGCTGACTTGTTCTCAAGTTGTTTGGGATATGTATGCAATAAGTTGACAACACTTTTCTTTCGTATTATGTACTCAAGTGTAGACGGATCTTCACAATAAACCTGACGATAATAAACTATAAACATTTAGACTGACACTGTCTAATACATATTATGGCGTATATAACCAAATGAAAACTATTTGATAACAATATAAAAAATATATTTTTAGAAAATACAAATATCCTTTAAAACAATACAGTGTAACAACAAACCTCTAATATGCAGAGAAA
>NC_061089.1:68234250-68249250 GCF_015104395.2 Macrobrachium nipponense
AGAGAGATTTTATGGATGGTTTCTACTAGAGGCTCCTCCTCTCGCGTTTCGATGATATGCGTTTAAAAGTCTCTCTCTCTCTCTCTCTCTCTCTCTCTCGACAGATTACTAACACCCTTGTATACATGATTCACAGCCAGAAAAACATAAAAAAATAAATAAAATAAAAATAGAACAAGTGATGTTGACACAACAAGGAAAATCTATCCTTTACATTCTATCTCAGTCGGTTCTATAGCAATACAATGTTTAACATAAAATAAATAAATAAATAAATAAAACAGTTTACCATCCCATTTACCATAACCCAACACACAGATATGCAGAGGTTATAAAGGAAATCTATTCGTCTCGGAAATATGACATCACAACGTGAAAAGGAAAAAAACTAACTATAAAAAACAGAGAATAACTGAACGCTTAAACCAAAATACACATTAACATAAAAAGATAAAAAATATTCTTTATCATTTCATCTACCATAACCCAAAAACAAATATGCAGAGGTTATAAAGGAAATCTATTCGTCTCGGAAATACGACATCACATTGTGTAATACAGAGTATAACTGAACGCATAAAACAAAACACACATCACCGCCCAATTCCCCATAACCCAAAACCACAAAAATATGCAAGAGCCTATCAAAAGGAATTCCACTCTGTCTCAGAAGTATTATGACACATCAGTCGAGCTTGCGTAAGGACGAACATACAAATATATACACAACGGAGAGCTGCAAGCAAAACACGCTCTTACATGACAATAGCAATAAAGATCCCGCTGAACTATACGGCGCTGCCTTAACACAGAACCACCACCATCGATGTCTTGGCGTTGTGGTCTGCCCCCCCCCCCCCCCCCCCCCCCCCCCCCCCCCCCCCCCCACCCCCCCCCCCCCCCCCCCCCCCCCCCCCCCCCCCCCCCCCCCCCCCCCCCCCCCCCCCCCCCTGATGGATTCACTCTGATACAGCCGAGAGTGTATGACAAGAGACATATATATTGTGAGGTCAAATTTGCGCTCGTAAATTCTCCTAGGGGAAGCGCGGGTGTGCCATTCTCATGACGGGGAATATGAGGGAGTAAAGAAAAAAAATGTTGAGGAGGGGAATAAAGAGAGAGAGAGAGAGAGCAGAGAGAGAGAGAGAGAGAGAGAGAGAGAGAGAGAGAGAGAGAGAGAGTCTACAAGAGGGAGCTTTCATTAGCTTTTTATTAAAGGGATAACATCGTGTTTTGAGTTATTCATACACCGTGCATTTGCTCGATGTGAATGCAGCACTGTAGTGTATGGTTATCAGTCTAAATTATATATATATATATATATATATATATATATATATATATATATATATATATAATATATATATATATATATATATGCTATGCAGGTATATCACATACATCCATTCAGGAAATCGCAGACAACCACATCGAAGAATAATTTATTAGAGACGTTTCGCACATACAATGTGCATCTTCAGTCTGTTGAGATAAAAAAACACATACATATTAGCATTCAATAATAGCAGGATTCTCAATATAGTAAAAAGACTAAAATTAACTTAAAATTGACATAAAGGACTAAAAATTGACAAGTAAAACTAAAAAGTAAAAAGTACAAATAAAAAGCAAATACCAAGGCGCAACCAACCGTTAGTTGAGAAGGAAGGAGGTAGAATGACTAGACTTGGGCAAGAAGTTAAAACGTTGACTATGCAGATAAAGCGGAGAAGATGAAACTCCACTATTCAACGAGGGAACAAGACATTTAGTATATAATGACTCTAGAGTGGTTATGTAATCAGAGTCTTTAACCGAGCCTAAAATAGAGAAGTGTTGTTTCTTCACCTCTATCTTGCAATTGATTGCGTGGTTTTTTATGTTTGAGTGTTCAGGGCCTACTTAATTTTTTGACCGGTCCTGAAACTAAAGCCATGTGACTGCAGTATCTCATCTGCAGCAGCCTCCTAGTCGATCCAACGTAAATTCCGGGACATCCCGGGCACGTAAATTTGTACCACGCTGGATCGCATGAAACTGCGTGCAGACGATCTTTGAAGCAGAAAAAAAGAGCCTATTTTGCATGGGTTGTTAGATATAAGTTTTTATATTTAGACAGGGAATTTCACTTTCTATGATTCTAGTTAGGTGTTGTGAAAATTTGCTATTGTATATATATGGTATGGAGGCATACATTAGTTTCTTTGGTACGCCTATCATTGGAAGGGTGGTTTAAAATGCAAAGTTAAAAGTTTTGTTAACAATATTAAAAAATACATTCTTAGGGTACGAGTTTCGTTGTTGGAAGATATTAGATAAAAATTCAATTTCTTTATGAAAGATATCCCAGTTTGATGAGTATTTTATTGCTCTATGAACCAGAGTGGAGATTGCATTAAGCTTAAAAACTCTTTTGACAAGAAACTATAAAAATTATTAGAAAGTCCCGTATATGTTTTCTTTCTAAAAACTGAAGTGTTAAAAATTGACTGATCCCTAGTTATGCAAATATCAAGAAACGGTAATGAATTACCGTTTTCGAGTTCCACAGTAAAATTAATGTTAGGGTGTTTCAAATTAATAAACTGTAAGCTTTACAATTTTTACAGTTTATTAATTATGTCAATTTAAGTTAATTTTAGTCTTTTTACTATATTGAGAATCCTGCTATTATTGAATGCTAATATGTATGTGTTTTTTTATCTCAACAGACTGAAGATGCACATTGTATGTGCGAAACGTCTCTAATAAATTATTCTTTCTGATGTGGTTGTCTGCGATTTCCTGAATGGATATATATATATATATATATATATATATATATATATATATATATATATATATATATATATATATATATATGTAAATATAACAGCCCCAGTGCCCTCTTTAACTTCTTCAAATTCTTTGTCTCTTTTCTTTCTTTAAAGATATGCTTGTCAATGCGAAGCTTCGAGATCCAACTTCAAAGAAATATGAAAGAAATCATGATATCCGGTAGCGAAGAAACGAACCCGCGGTACCATAATCACGATATATATATATATATATATATATATATATAGATATATATATATATATATATATATATATATATAATGTGTGTGTGTGTGTGTGTGTCTGTGTGTATGTCTGTGTATGCATAATAAATATAATATCAAAGCATAAAATACCACCATACAAGCTACCAAGATCATGTAACATGTGAGACATACAATTAAATTCTTTGTTGAATAAAAAAAACACCTTAAACTAAAACAAGACGGAATTGCCAAGTCTCTTAAACTAATGAAAAAACAACAATTATTTTATTTTCATACTTCGTTTATATATATAAAAAAGATATATTTAATTCAATCAAAAGAGAATGAAAACTGGTATCTTGTACAGACGAATCGGTGGGATTTGGGACCAAGCCCACCTGAGCCAAGACTTACCGTGTATGCTTGTGCATGCAAATATATATACGTTACCTGCGCCATTGACTGAGAAGTTATGTGATGGTTTCTTTGTATATGATAAATAATAATGAAACGAGGAAGAATTATCACATTAAGAGATCAAATCAAAGTTTGAATTTTAAGCACCAAAAAGAAAAATAATAATAGTAATAAAATAATTTAAATAAAATAATCAGGAACTTAACTTAATTCAAATTCCAGTTTTTAAAAATCGTGAAACATTTTTTATTATAAAGAACAAAAGGTTGAAAAAAAATTATATTGATACATCGAAGGTCTATAATAATAAATATGAAAGGAAATAACGAAGTGATAATATTAATATATTGGAGAAAATCTAATATCAAGTAAGTTTTCAAAAAACGAGAAGTATTTAATCATGAAGAACAGTAAGAAATGAACAAGAATTATATAGAAACCTTCAATGTCTAAAATAAACAAGTAAAAAATGCTAAGTGGTGACCTTTGCAATATCGTTGCCAGAAGCACGATTATGGCTAATTTTAACCTTAAATAAAATAAAAACTAGCTAGGCTAGAGGGCTGCAATTTGTAAAGTTTGATGATTGGACGGTGGACGATCAACATACCAATTTGCAACCCTCTAGCATCAGTAGTTTTCAAGATCTGAGGGCGGACAGACATACAAAGTCATCTCAATAGATTTCTTTTACAGACAAATGATAAAAATGAAAAGAAATTTATTTCCCAGCGAATATAATAATATCCATCACCGCAGGTAACCGCGAGATTTCCAAAGAGGGCGGTGAGTTTGTGGGGGGGGGGGGGGGGGGGGGCTGGGGGGCGAAGCAAAAAAGTGTCTAATCAGTACAGGTAAACAAGAAACCAGATCTGTCAGGAACCGCTGTTATGGGAATTTCATGAACTCGTTTTCATATATTCCCACCATTAAATTTTTATGTGCAAAATATCAGTGGAGATTGTATACACAGTTTTGTCAGATGTGTATCTGCGTATGAGTAAGTGTATACTTACACGTGCATATGTGTGTGCGTTAGAGTTTACATACTAAATATAAAACAAAAATACACAAAAATAAGAAAAACTATATAAATATATATAAGGGCACATCTCCCACTATATATATTTCGCCAACGTAACTCCTTCTGTCATTCACTACTTGATAAGGGTGGGAGTTAGTCCACCGAAATATATAATCCTTAGCTTTAAACCAAAGTGTTTTAATGGTGCCTTTTATACTTGAGACGTATCCTGTTTTAACAGGGGAATTTATTACACACACACACACATACATATATATATATATATATATATATATATATATATATATATATATATATATATTACATACAAATACATATAATAATAATGATAATAGTAATAATAATACATATTATTTTCAGCTTAAGGCCATATACATGGAATATACACAGTACAGACAGCAACATGCATAATCTAGAATACATGAAATAACATGATAAAAAAAATGAATAATCGGCAATATCCATACAGTTGATGAAGTAGTATAAAAGATAGTAATCATGGTATTGGTAAGATAACAGTCATAATATTGAGAATAGTTGAAAAAAAAGCATTAAAAAGTTTTAAAATATGTGAGCAGATTGTAATTATATATATATATATATATATATATATATATATATATATATATATATATATATATATATATATATATATATAAATGAGTATGTCTTTGGTTGTGTGTTTGTTTCTGTTTAGACAAATATACCTTTGAACAATATGTACTCACCTGCCACAGGAGATAATTTGTCCAACACTGCCCATCGCTGCTTCCACTGAAAAAAAGAAAGAAAAACGTCACTGAATAAGTATCATCATTTCATTATTATTATTATTATTATTATTATTATTATTATTATTATTATTATTATTATTATTATTTCTTTAATGTCAACATGTTTCGGCCATCTCCCTGGCCATCATCAGGACATTAAAGAAACAAGTGACTGAAAATACAGTAATAGTATTATTATTATTATTATTATTATTATTATTATTATTTACCTTAGAATAAGAATAAAAATTATAATAATAATAAACCTTAGAATAAGAATAAAAATTATAATAAAGACTTGTATAGCGAATATTTCATCGACATACAACCACAACGCCTGTAGATTAAGGAACAAGATGCGGTGGCGGTGGCCTGGCGTGGCTTGTATCGTTGCCAGACGCACGATGATGCTTAACTTTAACCTTAGATACAATAAAAACCACTGAGGCTAGAGGGCTGAAATTTGATATGCTTGAAGATTGGAGGGTGGATGATCAACATACCAATCTGCAGCCCTCTAGCTACAGTCGTTATTAAGATCTGAGGACAGACAGAAAAAAATGCAGACGGACGGACAGACAAATAATAATAATAATAATACCTTTATTCCTGAATATTACAGTGGGTATTCTTACAATGTGCACTGGATTAAAATATACATAAAATAGGCATCTCAACAGTTTATTTCTTTACAAAAAACTAAAAATTACTACATCAAGGAACATTATACAGTATAACTCCTCTAAACAATTCAACTTTGAGACGAAACATTAAATAAAATTTAACACAATTCAACTTTGAGACGAAACATTAAATAAAATTTAACACAATTCAACTTTGAGACGAAACATTAAATAAAATTTAACAGACTCCAATAAACAAAAGAAACATAAAAAAAACGTTCCCACAGACCGACGAAATCTTCATTATATACGTTAAATGAATTAAACGTTTCGGCTTTGGCACTGGAGTAAATTGCATATCATCATCGAATGTGTCGTGGTGATTCGGACGACGAGGGAGATTTCACACTTGTCCAGACAGAGCAATTCGTCTTCTTCTCTCTGTCAATTATTGTATCACGCGATCTCATCTCATCTCTCTCTCTCTCTCTCTCTCTCTCTCTCTCTCTCTCTCTCTCTGCCAGTCTGTCTCTAATGCGCTAATGGCATGGGGACGTGTTAAGTCTATATGAAAGCTATTCTGTACTGTACATATATATATATATATATATATATATATATATATATATATATATATATATATATATATGTATATATATATATACATACATATACATATATATATACATATATATATATATATATATATATATATATATATATATATATATGTACTATATGCATACATATATGTATGTATGTATATCACATTACCGTGATTCATATACATATATCGAACTACAAATGTCCTTAATATCTAATTCGCTCTACCTCGGAATTATTATATATTTTCATATATGCTTAACCGAGGGGGAATTTATTAAGCGATAATAGAATTGGCCATCGACAGGCGCGAACCAGCGACTTCCCAATCCCAGGACTGGCAGTGAGCCTTAAACACCCGACACGCAAGAGATATAACTTCATGCAGCCTCCCACCTGAAATACCTTTCGCGCACACAGGTATTTTTTGTTATGGAGACTGCATCAACCATCTCGTTCTCGGTGGCGTGGTAGTGCTTTTGCCCGCTCGTAGTCATATAAGTCTATCATGAACTTATATCTCTTGCGGTGTCGGGGTGGTTTAAGGCTTCACTGCCAGTCCTGGGATGGGAAGTCGCTGGTTCGCGCCTGTCGATGGCCAATTCTATTATCGCTTATAAATTCCCCTCGGTTAAGCATATATGAAAATATATTAATTCCGAGGTAGAGCGAATTAGATATTAAAGGACATTTGTAGTTCGATATATATATATATATATATATATATACAAGTTTGTCTGTAAAAACTCCAGAATTTCTTTCAAGCCAAAAATGAAAAAAAAACACCACCTTCCTCCAATTAAATAACATAACATAAACATATTTCATCAATGACCAAAAACAACTGATGTACTACACATCATCCTTTCAAAAAATAAAAAATAAAAAACAAAAATCCGCAGCTTTGGTAAATCATCCGAGTAATTCAAAAACAAATGCTACATTTGCCTCTCCCCCTAAATCGAGCCATTAAAGCCCATTCAACACACTAAGCCACATTTCCCATAAATAAGCATCTCTCTCTCTCTCTCTCCTCTCTCTCTCTCTCTCTCTCTCTCTCTCTCTTTTTTTTTACGGATATTAATTATACATTTCATTTCTCTTGTTCCACACTACGGTACAGCTTACAAATTCTCTCTCTCTCTCTCTCACTTTTAATTCCATATCCGCCATAACAAGTCGACTGGTCGTGATCACGAATCCAACAATTGCAATAATTAATTGCAACTGGAATCGGGGCACTGAGGGAGGGAGGAGGGAGGGGGGTATTGGCGGGCATAGTGTAGTAGACCTCTCCCTAAACCCCCCCCTCCCCCTCCCTCTCCGATCTCGTAACTGCAATTCAACATTTGCAACAATTCACGTAACAATTCCCACAACTCATCGTTCGTCGTCGGAGTAAATCGTTCGCTTCTGTGTCGTAATAGCTGCTGAATTTAGGCGATGAATTATGCAAACGGCTGTTTACGAAAGCAATCAAACGCCCACGGTGAAAATAAGGGAGGTTTAAGAATTAGCCTGCAACAACAACGGCGGGAGGAGGAGATATAAGAGGAGGAGGAGGAGGAGGAACGAGTATAGAAGGAGGAGATATAAGCAGAGGACGAGAAGGTTTAGAAGGAGGAGAAGGGGAGGAGGTATAGGGAGAGGAGGAGGAGGTGGAGGACGAGGAGGAGGAGATATAAGAGGAAGAAGAACGAGTATAGAAGGAGGAGACATAAGCAGAGGACGAGGAGGTTTAGAATGAGGAGAAGGGGAGGAGGTATAGGAAGAGGAGGAGGAGGTCTAGAGGGAGGATGTGGAGGACAAGAAGGAGTAGATATAAGAGGAGGAGGAGGTGTTATAGGAGTAGGAGGAAGGGGGGAGGAGGAGGAGGTGGTATAGGAGGAGGAGGAGGAGAGGAGGGGCAGGTATGGGGGGGTTAAAAGGGAGTGGGTACCATGTACCAGGTCAGATCTCAGGAACCTGAGTGGTGAAAGAGGGGGGGGGGGGGGGAGGGCGGTAGGCGGGGAGATGAAAATTTGGGGGAGGGGGAGGAGTGTGTTAAATTAGGACAGATCTCAGGTATTCAACCTCCTTGGGTCTCAGAAAGCTTGGGGAGGGGGAGGTTAGAACGGCTGATTTCACTGGGAGGGAGGGAGGGGGAGGGGGGTTTTCCACGGAAGGTCTCGTAAGAGGGGTTAGGGGGCTTGTATCAGTTCAGATTCGGTATAGTGTTGAGTTGGGTATACAGTGTCAGATTTCAGGAGGATGGGGATGTCGGGGGGGGGGACTGCCCAGTTAAGTTCTGGGGAAGGGTGAGGGGGTAGGGTATACCCTTGGTCATAGTGGGAAGGGGGGAGGGGGAGGATGTTGTCAGTCGAAGTACAGCCACATTTCGGGAAAAAAGAACGATTTCCAAAATGGATGTTTGGAACCCGCCCCATCCCCCATAAAATAAAAGAAAAAAAAAATTAAAAATACATGAATTTACCGTGACAAATGCCACAATAAAAAGGTGGCATAAATCTCGTAAACGGACGCGTTTCGCAGCATTACTGCAATACAGGGTTCGTTATTGAACGAGTCAGGCCAACTGGCTGCTGTTTTCCTCATTAATACGCTTATATACACACACACACGTAAACAAAGCGGTTTGTGAAAGCGTGCGCAAACAATGGACGAGCTTAATGCGGCAGGTAATAGGGGCAGTGTTTGTGGTGTAGTATTTTCGTGGTTTTATTAAAAGCAGCAACTACAAAATAAACTATATAGAGTAGATTTACATCAACGGTGCATCTGATCTCTAGGCCAGTAGTAGTCCCTTACGACGCTCCTGATTGGCTGTTGATAAGCCAATCACAGGGCTGGAAATTCTCACATAGGTGATTCTGATGTCTAGGCCAGTCCCTTACGATGCTCCTGATTAGCTGTTGATAAGCCAATCACAGGGCTGGAAACTCTCACATAGGTGATTCTGATGTCTAGGCCAGTCCCTTACGACGCTCCTGATTGGCTGTTGATAAGCCAATCACAGGGCTGGAAACTCTCAGTCTATCGAGAGAGTTCACATAGGCAGGATGAATGTTCCACCTCTCCTGAGGGATACGTCTTTCAAAAGTATCCCGCAGGAAAGGTGGGACATATATATATAACATATGTGAACTCTCTCGAGAGACTGAGAGTCTGCAGCCCTGTGATTGGCTTATCAACAGCCAATCAGGAGTGTCGTAAGGGACTGACCTAGACATCGGATGCACGGGTGATGTGAATCTACTATAGCTGTGCTGATATTAGACATTGTAGCAGCTTCACCTTCAGTTGTAATAACAGCAGAAATCCACTCAAAGCAAAACACTTAAGGTGTGATCCGACTTCCAGCTTAATTCCTAACTTAATGTAAATTAAAACGTGCTAAAACCTATGGTCAAACAGAGCCTCGTTTCACCTACGAAAATTAAAATAAATATGCTATATTCTATCAGAAACCGTTTTTCTGTACTGTTTAACTGCATGTCATTTATTTTTTTACATTTTCATTCTAAGAAATAAATCAATATCCTATCCTGAAATTCCTGTATTTTTAACTCAACGCGAAACATCTTTTTCACACCTTTTTAGGCTGTTCCATAGGCCTTTCCTAACCCCAAACAAGAAAAAGAAGAAGAAGAACAACAAAATAGTTTGTAAGGCTTACTCTCCGAGTAAGCAGGAAAAAACACCACGAGTAAAAAAGAAAACAATTAAAAAATCTAAAAAATAATCCTAACTCCCCAACAAGAATAAGAAGAAAAACAACAACAACAATGACAAGAAAGTAGTTTGTAGGCTTACTCCCCAAGTAAGCAAAAAAAAAAAAAAAACCCTGAGTGCAAAAAAAAAAAAATATTCCTAACCCCCAACAACAACAACAACAAAGCAGTTTGTAAGGCTTACTCTCCGAGTAAGCAAGAAAAAAACACCCGAGAAAAAAAAAAAAAAAAAAAAAGGAAGAAATAAACTCCGCTAAATCCAAACTTGACAAACTCTGGCCCCCTGCTCCTCCTCCTCCCCAGACGTCGGAATTTGTCACACAAACTGTCGTTAAGGAGAAACTGGGCCTTAGGCCAGAGAATCCATTTAAAGTTCATTAATGACATAGCTAAAGACCGCCATTAATCTCATTAAGAACTTGCAGAAACCCCCCCCGCCCCCCCCCCCACCCTCCCGGCAAACCTCCCCCCCCCCCACACAGTCAGCAGCAGCTATACGCAATAATATTTCAGGCCGTCAGGGTGAGAGCTGGGAGTTGGTGCCTCGTTGTGTACGAATTTTTATTATTTTTTTTTATGCGAAATTAATTACATTCCGAGACATACTATAGTAAGTTGGTTAGAAGCAATGTGATATACTTGTGTAAATATGCACTTCCTGGAGCAGGGTTAAAGTTATCTCTCAAAAAATTCTCTAGTGATGAATGCGCAGGGTTTAGTTACGGAGTAAGACTCAAAAAGGAAAAACATTAGAGTACTTAGAAGAAACTAAACCCAAAATTGAAAAAAAGAAAAATAGATATAATGAATTAATAAGTGAAACCAATGGTATTCCCAATAGAGACTGGGTGGAAATGATGGATCAAAATTAAAATAAGGGTTCCAAACTTATAGATCAGATATGAAAAAAATTAGGAATCAAGGGGGAACCGCAATATTTATGGGAAAGACAAAAAACAAGGGAAAAATATATTGAGAAATATAGTAACTTCAGAATGTGAAATCACTAATACGCGGTCAGAATTTGAATTCTTTTGAAAAATTGATGAAGCATTAGTAATTATTAATAGGACCTCCTAATACTAAAAGAGTTTGTTGACTCTAAATCAATTTGAAAAATTGGGATAGAATATATGTAAGAAATTCACAAGGAACTGGACTATTTCTTCCTATCTGGAGGTGATCATTGTGCAACTTTTCCTTTCGTAGAATGGAAAGAACGAATAGGAGACTGTGGTTTGTTACTTATACCAATAAAAAATTAAAAAACGAGGAGTAAATAGTAGTGCAGAAGAGATTAAGAGGCAATTTGGAAAGCTATTTAGATATGCTACATAGGGAATACAAACATTCAAACAAATAAAATCACCTGCCAACAAGAAAAGGGAAAATACTTTAGACGCTTAGTATTTGTGAACGGATGATGCCTTATGTTAAAGAAATTGAATAGTTTATTTAATGCGAGTAATTTCAGATTCATAATGTCATCGAATTAACAGTTCATTCCAAAGCAAGTGAAAATAGAAGATTAAGCAAGAAATGAAAAGCTGGGAAGGGATATGGAAAAAATATACCAACTTCTACAGTAAAAATATAAAAATGGAGTCAGGAAAAAATTAATGAAGAATTGAAAACAAAGATTTGGGATAACATTTTTCGGTTAACAGGTGATGACCATAAGGGTAAATACGGGAGGATATTTATATAAAACTATTGGGGCAAAAAAGAAAATAGTTGGGCTAAAATATTATACCCGAAAGGAAGAAAGTAAACATTCATTTCATTGCATACCAAGAGACAGGGAAGGATTCTTGTTCCAGAAAATCAGAAAGTGGAAAAAAAGGGGTCTTGCAAAAGAAAAAAACTGCATTTTGGGAAAGTTAATAGAACTAAAAAGTAAGAATAGAAAATTGCCAGGAACAAAAGATTGTATTACAATTCAAAAGAAAATGAAAAACGGGACTTGGAAGAAAAACCCTCTATTAAACATTCAAGCAAAAACCCCAAACTATTATACTCATTATGCGGAAGGAAGCATGAATTAAAAGAAAATAATAAAATAGGGCCTTCTGAGAATTGAAGGGAGGATTAAACGAATTGAAAAAAATAAGGAAATTTTGCAATACATTACTGGGCAGAACGATTATAAGAGAGAATTTCACCCCTAGAAATAGATAATGAAGATAATGATATTAGAAGTAAGGGGGACGAAAATAGTGAATTATTTAGCTGACATTAGAAATTAATGAAGCTGAATAATTGGTGCAGGCAAATTTAAGTGAAATTAAAAATTTAAAAATGGAGCTGCTGCAGGGCCGGGATGGAGGTCCCCTGGCTCATTTTGTTAAATAAAGTAGTTCATTCTATTCGCAAAGCCACTTGCAATATTGTTAAGGACAAAGTGTAGATACAGGGCAAGATTTATGATGGAGCACAAATTAGCATATCATCACCCCTACTTTCAAAAGTGGATTCAAAGAACACTAGAGGCAAAGTTAATTATAGGCCTGGACTGTTGAGTCCTAAAAATCACATATTATTGGAAAGTGTATGAAAAGGGTAAATGAAGGAAAAAAGTTATTTATGAAACATTTAAATAAAAAATAATTTGTTTAATTATAGGACAAACAACGGTTTCGTACCCGGAAAAAGTACACAAACCCAACTGTTAGTCCACCCCGTAGAGAACATTATTTTCAAAAATATGAAAAGCGGAAATGAAAACCAGATGTGGGTTTATCTAGGACTTTTGGCAAAAGCTTTTTGACAAAGTAGACCATAATATATTAGCAAAGAAAATTAGGAAAACACAAATATCGTAGAAAATAAAGTAAGGAAGAATGGCGTTAAAAGAATTTTTAACAACAACAGGAAAAACAAGATAGTTTAATTGCAAAACCCCCCCCCTGATGAAAGAAATCGGATGAAACCAAGGTAATATTCCCCCCCTCCCCCCCCCCCCGGTGTGCCACAAGGTGTACGGTGCTAGCTGCAATATTGCTTTGTTATTATGAATTGAAGACATAGACAGTAATGTTTAAGGAATTCGTGGTTAGTGTAAGTAGTTTTCGCTGATGACACAAGAAATAAGTAGAGAATTACTTTGTGATGAAAGATAGGAACGCTCTACAAAGAGACCTTAACAAAGGTATATGATTGGGCAGAGGTAAATAGGTATGGTTTATTTAACTCTGATAAACATTTGAATCAATAAATTTTATGGAGGACAGAGAAGGAAAGCCTATATGCATATAGGGGACCTAATTAATGGAGACAATCAAAAACAAATAAGGAAGCAGTTAAAGACCTTGGTGTGATTGATGAATTAGGAAAACATTGTTATGCAACATGAATCCAAATAGGAACATTTCTTGTTGGCAAAATGTTTAAAAGCAAAAAATGGGAATGTTTTGGTTACGGAGCACTTTCCAAAAACAATAGGAAAAAGCTTGAACACACATTGATTTTAGCTTTATAAAACATTATGTTTTCGTAGGTCCAACTTGAATATTGCCAATTATGATATGGTACCCACACTATCAAAAAGGATATTGCGACAAAACAAAATAGAGAGTGTTACAAAAGGTCCTTTACAGCTAGAACTAGAAGAAGTTAAGGACCTAGACTACTGGGAAAAGACTGACAATCCTTAAAATTTTATATGGTCTAGGAAAGGAGAAAGAGAACGCGCTACATTGATAAATTCAGGCATGGAAACAGATAGAAGGAATTAAAACAGAAAATATCATGGGAAACTAAAAATATCAGAAAGAGGCAAGCAGAGGTAGATTAATAGTGCCCCAAAAACCTATACCAGGAAAAATAACAGGAAAGCACACAGAAACATTAATCCACCTACGCACCAGCAAATCGAATAAAATGCAGCGTTCTATTCAATGCGTTATGCCAGCTCATTCTGAGGGAACTAATATCAGGAGTGAGCGTTAGATGTGTTTAAGAATAAAGCTCGACAAATATCTAAACTGCATCCCAGACCATGCCAAGATCTGGAAGATGCAAAATATAACCGGAAGAATGTACTAGCAACTCTCTGGTAGACATTTAGGAGGCGCCTCACACTGAGGGAACCTGGGGCAAAACCCGGAACACGAACTTGTAATGGTTCTGCTAAGGGTAAGGTCTCTCTCTCTCTCATCTTCTTCCTCTCTCTTCTGCTCTCTTCTCTCAATCTTCTCTCCTCTCTTCTCTAATATTTATATATAACCTATCTATGTATATATGATTATAATATATATAAAATATAAAATGTTCATTTTCCTTCCTTTCCTTTTGCGAAAAATTCTCGTCTCTTCTCTCTCTCTCTCTCTCCTCTCTCTCTCTCTCTCTCTCTCTCTCTCCAGGGATGTTTTTTTTCTCCTATAGAACGGTCTGATCTATTATAGGGCAATTACTTTTGGTTTTTCTTCACTCTTCCATATTTAACAAACTCTTCTTCTCAATTCCTTCCAGCTAATATGGTGCATTCTTCCTCTCTCTCTCTCTCTCCTCTGAAACTTGAATAAGTTCATTTGAGACATCCTAATCATTGCAAACCTCCTTCCGAACCTGTAATAACGGCACATACGCACGTAAGCACAAAAGGAACAGCAGAGGATTAATGAATGGGCGGGTACCCCTCATACTACACAGGGGCCACGTGGTAGTAGGGTGAATTCCTTTCATCGAACCAATGAGTAGGTCCTACGGACCTACAAAAATACCCACCTCTCCCCCTTTCCGCCCCCCCCCCCCGCCCCCCCCCCCCCCACCTTAATCGGGGTGGCC
>NC_061089.1:68251750-68256647 GCF_015104395.2 Macrobrachium nipponense
ATCTCTATTGCACTAGACTTTGGATTAAATCATCTGGATTACATTATCAATTGGATTTCATTATCCGGATTACATTATCATTGGAATTACATTATCTGGATTATATTATCATTTGGATTACATTATCACTTGGTGGGTTACATTATCACTTGGATTACATTATCATTTCGATCACATTATCATCTGGATTACATTATCTCGATTACATTATCACTTGGATTACATTACCATTAGGATTACATTATCTGAATTACATTGGCCTCCTTGTTTGTGCGTTCGACTGAAGGGAAAAATGCAAATAAAGAATATATATAATAATATATCCTTATATTATATATTATATATATATGTGTTAAAGTGAGTAAAATGGAGATCTACATTTTATACATATATACTTATATATATATTATATATATATATATATATATATATATATATATATATATATGTATATAAAATGAGAGGGATACATTATTCTGCTACTCATGGCTTAAATATTTATCAAAAACATTTCACAGGATTTACAGTCAGAACATTAACATATATATTAATCCCAGTTTTATTCTTCTCTCTTCTCTTACTCTCTACTCTACTCTCTCTCTCTCTTCTCTCTCTCTCTTCCTCATAACAAACCCACCCAAATTTAAATGAAGCCCACACAGATTTCTTATTGCTGGGAGACTGTCTCTCTCTTTCTCTCTTCTTCTCTTCTCTCTCTCTCTCTCTCTCTCTATTTCATTTCTTCTTGGCAAGATAATTATCTACAATTTCCTAATTCCCCCTTTTTCTTATTGGGGTCTTTAATCGTCTCTGCTATTTACATTCGCCTTTTCCAAGTATTCCAGGCCAAATCTGCAAACAATAATCCTCTCTCTCTCTCTCTCTCTCTCTCTCTCTCTCTCTCTCTCCTCTCCTCTCTCTCTCTCTCTCTCCTGTTTTAGCATTCCCGGCAAAAATAGAGATCAATCATTAACATTAGATTGGGGAAGACTTAGTACATTAGGAAGAACACGAATAATGGATATAAATAAGGATTAAAAAAAGAGAAAAAGGAAAAAAAAAAGAGAGAAAACAGTAAATTAAAGAAAGGAAAATGCAGATAGCAAAAGGGCGCCATGATTATGATAATGGCATAGCAATAATCATTATAATGAGAGAACTCAAGAGTCGTTACCATAAAATCACTTTTCCCCCTTTTTCCCCTTTTTTTCCATGAATTTCCCTCTACTCTTCTTTCCCCCACTCCCCCCTTCCCCCTTGGATCGTATAGTTTATTTTCTTTGCTGCTTCCTGGTGCGCGGCCCCGCTACCCACACACAAACGCTTTGTCATTAGGTTCTCTCTTCTCTATTGTCTTCTCTCCTCTCTCTCTCTCTCTCTCTCTCTCTCTCTCTCTTCTTTAACATCTCAAGTGTTTAATTAAACCTTCCTTCGTGGACTGATTAACTTTTATATAATATTCTAATATTAATATATTAATATATACTGATAATTTATTATAATTATATATATATATATATATATATATATATATATTAAAATTATAACTATAAATATATGTAGTTATGTATATAGATATATATAATTAATATATTATATATATACATATTATTTATATATTACACACACACACATATATATATATATATTATATTATATAATTATATATATATATATTTATATATATTATTATGTATTGATTGTCCAGTGCACATCATTCCATTAGGTCTCTCTCTCTCTCTCTCTCTCTCTCCTTCCTCTCTCTCTCTTCTCTCTTCTCTCTCTCTCTCTCGAACACAAGTGTTCATGTTTCTATTAACCCTCTTGATTAAGTTAGAGCTGCCCTGTCAATCTAATACTATATCTATAGATATATATATTATATTTATTTATACATATAAAACTATGGAACAAACCACTATTATTTCAATACATTCTATGTCTCCTCCTACTGCTTCAAAATATGAACCTTGTAAAGGTTTTATAGATTATTTATCCCACTTACCAAATTTGTAGCCACCTAATTATATGGACATTTGTTTGTTTCAAGTTTCCATCCATCAATTGATGTCTCTCTCTCTCTCTCCTCTCTCTCTCTCCTCTCTTCCTTAACTTACTAAAATATTGCCTTGTTCCTCTTCTCTCTTCTGCCCTTGTCTCTCTTCTCTCTCTCTTTCTTCTTCCCAAACTTGGCTCCATTGGAGGCGACACGAGCTCTTCCCCCGTCCTCCCAACCCCCCTTGGCCACAGCAACGCCCCCCCCCCCACGCCCCCTCGCCACAGTAGCAGCACCCTGGCGTCGGCGTAACATTGATGGGGATCGCATCTGTTTCAAAATCTAAACTGTTGCGAACATCACTGGGTATCTGTTCCTCCTCCTTATTCTACCCTCCCCCCACTCCCCTCCCAACCCACTTCCGCCTCTCTCTCTCTTCTCTCTTCTCTCTCTCTATTCTCTATCTTCTCTCTCCTCTCTCTCTCTCTCTTCTATATAATAGTATAATATAATTATATATATATATATATTTATAATATTTCCAATTTATATATATTATATTATATATATATATTTATTTCTATATATTTATTAATCTATATAAGTTATAATATATAAGAATATAGCCTTTATATGTGCATCAGTCTGTTCGTCCCGCTCTTCTCTCTCTCTCTCATCCTCTCTTCTCTCTCTCTCTCCTCTCTCTCATCGCTCCTACTTTTTTATCAAACTACTCTTACGTGAGTTGGTGTTTATTTTTCATTAGTCGTAACTCAAAAATACGATTTCCTTATTCTATACAGCACAAACTACACACACACACACATTATATATATATATAATTATTAAAATAAATATTTAATATATCTATAATATAAAATATAAATATATAATATTATATACTATATAATATATATTATATATGATATTATTGATTAAGAAGAGAGCAGAGAGGGAGAATGAGAGAACGAGAGAGAGAGAGAAGAGGAGAGAGATCCTTTGAACAAAGACCATAATAAAAAAAACAGCCCTTGTTTCATTCTTTTTCCCAAATATGTAACAGAATCAAATCTCTTTCAACCATTTTACGAACGACAAATTCCACTTAAATTTTCTCTCTCATTCCACAGACGGCTTTCTTTTTCATTTCGCTCTTGATTAAAACGCCAGAGTAAGAGAGAGAGAGAGAGAGAGAGAGAGAGAGAGAGAGAGAGAGAGAGAGAGAGGTTTCCGTTCGACGAAAATAGATTCGTATAGCCAATGACGTTGATTATCAAATATAGAGAGAGAGAGAGAGAGAGAGAGAGAGAGAGAGAGAGAGAGAGAGATTTTCCAGTCCACGAAAAGCGAATAGCGTATCGCCGACGATGATAATTAAAACAGAGAGAGAGAGAGAGAGAGAGAGAGAGAGAGAGAGAGAGAGAGAGAGAAAATTGAAAATTCCGTATCGCCAATCACGCTGTTTATCAATAAGCAATTTCTCATTCTCGATTTCTGTTTCTTTTTCATTCCTTTTCATCTCATCTTTCGGTATTTCGTTTCTTCGTCTTCTTCTTTTTCTTCTTCTTCTTCTTCTTCTTCTTTGTGTTCATTGTATCCGTTTCAGTGGTTATTTCAACTTTTAACTCTTCGTATTTTCGACGACATTTTCATTATCACGCGAGTTTTTATCTTTATTTTTTTTTATTCATTCATTCGAATAAATAGAATGTTAAGGACGAGAGCAACGATTATAATTAAAAGCAAACGGATATGATGATTGGGTCGCATTTATAATTCATTATTATCCAGAGCTGTTCAGTTAGTCGGATTCAACACCAACTTGTATAATGACAGTGTTATGACAGAGGGTATGATGGATTTATATCTTGGGGTTGGGATATTCAAATTGTTAAAATATCAATTAGTATAATGACATATAGTGTAATGGTATGTGGTACAATGACATAGTACATACAAATGGGATGTAGTATATCGACATACCGTATAATGGTACATAGTATAATAAATAGCGTAATGACTTAATATAATGACGCATAGTATATTGATATACGGTATAATAAAAAAGCGTACTGAAATAATATAATGACGAAAAGTATAATGTCATACGGTACAATAAACAGCGTAATGACATAATATAATGACGCATAGTATATTGACATACGTTATAATAAATAGTGTAATGACATAATATAATGACGTATAATATAACAACTATTGTATAATAAATAGCGTAATGACATAATATAATGACGCATAATATAATGACATTAGGTATCATAAATAGCGTAATGACATAATATAATGACGCATAGTATGTTGACATATAGTATAATATATAGCGTAATTACATAATATAATGAAGCATAGTATATTGATATATGGAATAATAAATAGCGTATTGACATAATATAATGACGCATATATTGAAATATGGTATAATTAATAACATAATGACACAATATAATGATGCAACGCATAATGACTTATGGTATAATAAATAGCGTAATGACATAATATAATGACGCATAATATAATGACATATGGTATAATGAATAGCGTAATGACACAATATAATGACGCATAGTATGATGACATATGGTTTATAAGATTTCAAGTTTGTTAAAATGTAAAAAGTTTAAAAATGAAAATAAAATAAAAACACACAGACGAACGAATGAAAAGAATTGGAACAAAGATATACGCGGAGTATCGTACGGTAATTAGACAAAACACCTACACAAACACACAATGGCCGATACACAATAGGCATCTGACCAATAAACTCGATCAATAATGGAAATGTTAACACTATGAGAGAGAGAGAGAGAGAGAGAGAGAGAGAAACAATGCGTACAATTACCGCTACTGAGGGGGGCTGCTGTTTTCAAATAGAGATAA
>NC_061089.1:68257147-68269647 GCF_015104395.2 Macrobrachium nipponense
GAAGGAAATATAAAAAAGTTAAAGTGGAAACGGTGGCAAACGTCTAATGTTAAGGGACGAAGATTTTATCACTGCGACAAACGCGATTATACGAGAGGCATTGCGGAGCCACCGGGTCTCTTAACAGGTAATCCGAAGTGTGAGTCAAAATAAACCACACCCCTTCCCGCCCCCAAACCCCCTTTTCTTTTCTCAGATTTGGGGGAAAAGCGTGGGGGTGAGTGAGGGGGATTAACTCCTACCTGCTTGAGCACCACGAACTATTAATGCATTGGAGTGAGTACAACAATGTCTGGAACAAAAGGTCGAGAGAAAGAGAGAGAGAGAGAGACCACAGTGATAATGAATAACGTTTAGGCCCACCTGAACCCCAATTTGGACTCTAATTCTACTTCCTCCTACTCTTCTACGACCACCTTATCTCCCCCTCCCCTCCCCCCCACAAGTATACCAATCACACCCCCCACCCCCTACTCTTACATCCACCTCTCCATGCGGAACTAGGCATAATCCCCGACTCCATAACTCTTAATACAATCCCCTCCACAATTCCCCAGATCCTTAACTACCAACACCACACACACAAACACACATGCACATACGCAGAGGAACACAGAGGACAACACCACCCCCCCGCCCCCGATCCATGATTCTCTCCCACGCGATCATGCACGATAACTCCAGATTCTTCGATTTATGCATTTGTTTTCGTGTGTTATTTTCTCTGACTTACTGTACCCTCTGTGGGATGGGGAGGGGGAGGAGGAGGGGGAGGGGGGGGGGGGAGTGAGGGGGAGGGGGATTGGAAGGGGGAAGAGGGGCAGGGGAAGTGGAGAGGAAGGGGGGAAAGGAAGGAAGGAGAGTTACATGGATTAGGATGTTTCAAAACATTGTTACTGGACCCCCTGTGGGAAGGGGAGAGTGAGGGAGAATGTATATGGGAAGGGGGAAGAGGGATAGGGGAAGTGGAGAGGCAGGGGTAGTTATAAAGAGTTACAGGGATTAGGATGTCTCAAAGACTATATATCAGTTCATCCGAGCAGACATCCTGTGCTCACTTATCTTTCGGAGCAGGTTTTAAGTGAGGAAGGAAGGGGGGAAGGGGAGGAGGGAAAGGGAGGAAAGTAGTGGGGGGGAGGGGGGGGGGGATGGGGGAATGGGAAGGGAAGGGGCTTCTAAGCTCATGGGATATCTCTATATTTACTATTCGAAGGCTTAACAGCCTACAGGTTTTTCGTTTCTGTTATATCCATTTCACAGACAACTCAGGAACAAAATTGTTGCTCTCATATATGAACTGAGAGAGAGAGAGAGAGAGAGAGAGAGAGAGAGAGAGAGAGAGAAATATAAACATTAAAACTAGTAAAACTAAGCAAATCATTGCTTGCAAGCTCTACAAACCAAGGAACTAAAACAAATCCTCCTTTGCAAACGTTGAAGATTTTGCAAAGCTGGATTCGAGGATTCCCGGGGCAGTCGTCGGGATCCGCCAGCTATCACGACTGTAATCCTTCAACTCAGGAGCCTTTCAGGCCCCCGAGGTGTGCTCTGCATAGACTGCGGGAATCACGACTCAAATCTATGACTGAATCTTTCTTCTCTCTCTGTCTCTCTCCAAGGATCCTCTCTCTCTCTCTCTCTAGATGAATCCGTCTGTTTATATGGGGTCGTCCTCAAGTACTTCGTTCCAATGAAGAGCATATATTGTTGGATCCTCTCTCTCTCTCTCTCTCTCTCTCTCTCTCTCTCTCTCTCTCTCTCTCTCTCTCCAATGACCACACTCTCTCTCTCTCTCTCTCTCGATGAATCCGTCTGTTTTTATGGGGTCATCCTCAAGTACTGAGTTCCAACGAAAACCGTACAATCGTTGGATAATCTCTCTCTCTCTCTCTCTCTCTCTCTCTCTCTCTCTCTCTCTCTCTCTCTCTTCAACGAAAATAAAGTCGGTTTATCGAATAAACTTTCTGCTTTTTGTTGAAATTCATCTCGAATACTTTCAATCTCCTGGTAAACCGGTAAAATACAGGTAAATTCTACACGTACGAGAAAGGATTTGCAGCCTACAACCCCCCCTACCTCCCCCCCCTTCAACATTCCTGATCATCGATTTCTGTTAAAACCGAAGATCAGTCTTACAGATCACAAGTCTTCTTTGAAGTCGAAATGTTGAATTCGTGAATTCGTTTTAAAAAAGAAAATCTAAATTATTAGTAAAATAGGCTTTTGCGAATATCAGAATAATATTTCACGAGAAATGAATAACGATGTAAAAACATCAAAAGATTTTTTCAAGATACAGTTGACTATAACATAGAGATTTAAAATGCCCAAAATGACATAGGGACGTGTGAAGAAAAAAATGATTTCGACAATCCAGTAGGTATTCTATGCGTACCCCCTCTGTATCTCATGACGTCTCCCGGAGAGAGAGAGAGAGAGAGAGAGAGAGAGAGAGAGAGAGAGAGAGAGAGAGAGGCGTGTCATGGTACCATAATGCCACCTCAATAGTCAGCGCGGGTGAAAAATGAGCGCTGGAAAACCTAATACCACAAGACAAACACAAACACACGAAACAGGCAACGGCTCCTGTCTCTCTCTCTCTCTCTCTCTCCTCTCTCTCTCTCATCTCTCTCTCTCTCTCTCTGTTTGACTATCTCTAACTCTCTCTCGTCAGCTCTTACCAATTAATTAATAGGTTTTTTTTTTTTTGCTTATAAAGGAGTGTCGTGATTAGATATTAAAAACACAGATATGCTTCGAAGAACGATATTATTGAAAAGATTAGCCGGTTGCTCTCTCTCTCTCTCTCTCTCTCTCTCTCTCTCTCTCATCCGCCCATACATTTCACTCACAGTGGAGACTTATTTCTTATTTCCCCTCACTCTCCCTCTACGACGAACCGTCCTCAATGTTCCTCATTTCCCCTCCTCGTGTGCCGCAAGGTACGGTGTTAGCTGCAATACTGTTTGTTATTATGATTGAAGACATAGACAATAATGTTATGGATTCGGTAGTGAGTAGTTTCGCAGATGACACAAGAATAAGTAGAGAAATTACTTGTGATGAAGATAGGAACGCTCTACAAAGAGACCGTTAACAAAGTATATGATGGGCAGAGGTAAATAGGATGGTATTTAACTCTGATAAATTTGAATCAATAAATTATGGAGACAGAGAAAGAAAGCTATATGCATATAAGGGACCTAATAATGAGACCATCACAAATAAGGAAGCAGTTACAGACCTTGGTGTGATGATGAATAGGAACATGTTATGCAATGATCAAATAGCAACTCTGTTGGCAAAGTAAAGCAAAATGGGAATGTTGTTACGGCACTTCAACAAAACAAGAAAAGCTGAACACATGATTATGCTTTATAAAACATATGTTCGTAGTCCACTTGATATTGCAATATGATATGGTACCACACTATCAAAAGGATATTGCACAAATAGAGAGTGTACAAAGGTCCTTTACAGCTAGAATAGAAGAAGTTAAGGACCTAGACTACTGGGAAAGACTACAATCTTTAAAATTATATAGTCTAGAAAGGAGAAGCAGAACGCTACATGATAATTCAGGCATGGAAACAGATAGAAGGAATAGCAGAAAATATCATGGAACTAAAAATATCGGAAAGAGCAAGCAGAGGTAGATTAATAGTGCCCAAAACTATACCAGGAAAAATAAGGAAGCACACAGGACATTCATCCACTACGCACCAAACATCGAATAATGCAGCGTCTATCAATGCGTTGCCAGCTCATCTGAGGAATATATCAGGAGTGAGCGTAGATGTGTTTAAGAATAAGCTCGACAAATATCTAAACTGCATCCCAGACCATCCAAGATTGGAAGATGCAAAATATACCGGAAGATGTACTAGCAACTCTCTGGTAGACATTAGAGGTGCCTCACACTGAGGGACCTGGGGCAACCCGAACAAGATGTAAGGTCTGTAAGGTAAGGTAAGGTCTCCCCAGGTTTACTTCCTCTTCCTTAGAGGGAGAGAAAGAGAGAGAAAGGGTCTCTCTCTCTCTCTCTCTCTCTCTCTCTCTCTCTCTCTCTCTCTCTCTCTCTCTCTCTCTCTCTTCTTCTTCTTCCTCTTCTTCAGTCTTCGTAGCAGCAGCAGTAGCGTCTCCCCTCAGCAACTCCTTATCCATACTTAATAACGCGTATTTCCCCTTCTTTTCTCTCTCTCTCTCTCTCCCCTCGGCCACATAAGTCACTGTCTCCTGAACTGAACCCCCCCCCCCCCCCCTCCCTCTCTCTCTCTCTCTCTTCTAGGCCTCTGTGTTGTATCGTCTTTTCTATACTTCTATTCATCCTATTTTACATTCACTCGTTCATTATTCTTCTCTCTCTCTCTCTCTCTCTCTCTCTCTCTCTCTCTCTCTCTCTCTCTTCTTTTTTTATCAGTTTTCTATATTTTACAGTCAATTATATCCTGTGTTTATTATTCCTCACATCAAATCTGGCTTCATTTTTCGGTTATTCACTGTTCGGTTATTTTGAAAATGCTAAATGAC
The DNA here is from genome assembly GCF_015104395.2 of Macrobrachium nipponense. NCBI lineage: Eukaryota > Metazoa > Arthropoda > Malacostraca > Decapoda > Palaemonidae > Macrobrachium > Macrobrachium nipponense. The sequence goes on from NC_061089.1 coordinate 68,261,678, forward strand.
CTATCTCAATTCCGTCGTTTATGAACTATTATTATATTCGTGACATGAGCATGAAAACAGTTTTGTTACTTTAATATAAATCATGAATTAATTTGATGCATCACCAAAATAAAAAAAAAAATAAAAAAAACTCGTCTTGCTCAACATACATAAAGACACCACAGAAATATTTCACGCAACATTGCAAAAATAAAATCACCTGACTTTTTGAAAAGTATAAATATATCTACGATATAACCACGAAAACAGTTTTGCTGCTTAATAAACCATAAACCAGAAGAATATTTTATGCAAGACTAAAAAAATAAACTCATAAAACAACGCTCACCTAAACATAACACCAGATTCCTCAAAAAACCATTCTCTGTTACAAGAAAGATTTCCGAGCGTTAGAGAGGACACAAACAAACGAACTAACTCAAAGCCTACATCCGGCCCATACACGTGTATGAGGGGCCAAGATGCGTTCCTTACTGCCCATTTCTTTTGAATGTCCAACATCACGAGGAGGAAGAGGATACTGGGGATGAGTACGTTTCCCTCTATCGCAATAAACCCAATCAGGGGCTGTATTGTGGGAAGAAGGAGTCACTGTTTATTCAATGGAGAAGGAAGTAGGAACTACCCAATGGTTAATAAATATAGAGTATGGATTCTCAAACTCCTTAACTCCTCCACCCCCTAATAAAGTTTTAATTTTTCTATCGACCCCCTAGACTAGCATTTAATAATTAAAGAAAAGAAAAAGAAGAAAAAAAACACCAATGTCTATACCATTTTGAGAATTATTAGTTTTAAGAACTCTAGATATACGAGTATATGTAACTTAATTCGCCGACACGTTAGTTATTCATCGACCCCCGTTTGACCCCCTGACTATTGACCCTTGGGGGGTCGATATCGACCACTTTGAGAACCCCTGATATAGAGCGAAAAATTATTTAAATCAAGCTCTATGACGCTCTGAAGAGTTTTATCTGATATTTTTAATCTCCCGTTACACAGGATTGCCAATTGTTTACATTTCACAGGATTGCCAACTGTTTACATTTCACAGGATTGCCAACTGTTTATTCGCTTACAATAAATTTGGTCACGTATTAATGATACGTTGCATAACGTTCATACCGATATCAGATGAAGTGTCTAGCGATAAACATTTATGATTAACAAACAATCAGATATCATGTTTATGTCAGATACAAAATAAATCTATATATAATATTCATAGCTGAAAAACGAGGCAGGGAATATTGGAAAATTGATGGGTGGTGTGCTCGATGAATTCCTAAAATGTCAATCTAACAAAAATTCTTCTGTGGCAATGTAAAAAAACGTCAAATGTGTAAATAAAAGTGAAATGTTGAAATGTCCAGTATTTCTGAGAGAGAGAGAGAGAGAGAGAGAGAGAGAGAGAGAGAGAGAGAGAGAGAGATTGCCAAAACAATGGTAGGTTTTTCTTTAGCACCCTCGGTAAGATATCATATGTTTAGAAGCTTAACTTTGGTAACCTAAGATTTAAGCAAAACGCCCACGAGAGAGAGAGAGAGAGAGAGAGAGAGAGAGAGAGAGAGAGAGAGAGAGAGAGAGAGAGTCGTGTCACTTACTCCTTAAAAGGATAACAAGACTGAGAGCCTTGTAATTTTGCCGGATTGCCGGGAACCGGCGCGCAAATGGGCATGGATCATGTCGGGTCATTGACGATGGATGCACTTTCCCGCCGAGACACGGAATTCATTAGCGCCTGGCGAAATGACTGTGATTTGGCGAGATTACGCGAGATTACGGCGTGTACCTTGACAGCCTGGACTTTTAACACATACTTCCGAGACATTCAATATGCCATGGAATCTATTACGGGTTAAAACGGTTTCATTGAACGCTCGGACTGGGAGTTTCACGACGCTGAATCTTCTCAGAAATGAGACACATTTGGGTACGTCCACAAAAAAAAAAAAAAAAAAAAAAAATGTCATATACGTAAGTCAAATACAGGTTGGATACAAGTCGACGACTTATGGTTCCAGGCAGTTATTAAATGCTTGACAGGCAAGTTCGTGAAACGAAATATTATCAGAAATGAAATACGTTAGGATAGGATATTTATGATTCATTTATTAGAATGAAAATATAAAAAATAAATAATGATGCATGCTCTCTAATAAAATATAGCTTATTATTTCAAACTTGCGTTGGTGAATCAACGGGCTATTTGGCCGTACATTTTAGCATGGGCCCCCAAGTAAGCTGGAGGTCGGGTCAAGCCTTGCTGTAAGGCTTTCATATTTTGTAATGAAAACCCCAGACTCAGATGCCTTTGTAGAAGGAGACAAAATAACTATTTCTGAAGGACTTCCATATTCGTGAAATAAAAATTTGGAATTAATTATCTACAGAAGAGTAACAATTTGGAATGAATAATCCACGGAAGAGTACCAATTTGGAATGACTTATCTGCAGATGAGAAACAATTTGGAATGAATTATCTAAAGAAGAGTAACAATTTAGAATGAATTATCTACAGAAGAGTAACAATTTGGAATGAATTATCTACAGAAGAGTAACAATTTGGAACGCATTATCTACAAAAGAGATGAATTAATTACAGCAAAGTACGAATTAGCCAAGATTTACCAGCATCCAAGCCATAAAAAAAAAAAAAATTGGACATTTTGAAAGAGCGAAGGTGCCATCCAATTCAATCACTTTCTCCACATAATTATACTCCAGCGACACAAGAAGACACAAACGACACCTCCCGATGAAGGGAAGCTCTTCCTTCCTCCCCATCACTCACACGACCTTTCTCTTCGCCCTCCCATCACTCTCATCCCAAACCAGCACCCCCCCCCCCCCCCACCCGGCCCCCAGGTCAAAATAATCTCAATAAAAAAACCCGGCGGAACGCGAAATTAACGTCATCGGTGCCTCTACGGCATATTGGATGTCCCTCTCTCATTCCACGCCCAGATCTTCGTCTGCTTCTAAAGCTCACCTCCTACCTCCTTCTTCCCTCCCTCCCTCTCTCACGCCCATCCGCCCACCCACGTACAGGTATAGTACCTCCACGCCCATGCCTCATGGCTCCTCTACCTTCTCCCTCACTTTCCAACAGCAGCCTCCACGCCCATATCTCTGTACCTATTTCTCCCCTTTCTCCCATAGCCACCTCCACGCCCATACCTCTGAACTTTTTTTCCCCCTCGTTCCCCCTCACCCACAGCTCTGTAACCCTTTCTCCCCCTTCCTCCCCCTCCCACAGCTCTGTACCCCTTTTCCCCCCCTCCCTCCCCCTTCCATAACCACCTCCACGCCGCCCATACCTCTGAAAATCATATTTATTCTCGAATTTATGAGGCCGTTTTCCGGCCTCTGCTGGATGAGAGGCCTTCCTGAATTGGCGTCGTCGTCTGAGGGTTTATATTCGAAGAACACGGCAAACTTTGCCGAGGTTTTATATGGGAGGGGGGGGTGGGTGGGGAGAGAGGGAGGAGGGGGCAGGGGGTGGGAGGGAAGTCTGCTGGCAACTCTGCAGACCCGGCGTCGAAATGAGAATGGTACAGGAATGGCACCTGAGTCCCATAATAGAGGAATAGAAAAAAAAAAAGTAAATGGAGAAAGGGGGAAGGGGAAGGGGAAGGGGGAAGGGGGAGGGTATGATGAGGAACTTCTGGTTTAATCAAAACCTCCCCCAATTAACCTTTTGCTTGTTGCCAGGAGCTGGTTGGTCTTCGCAGAATCGAACGTGTGGAGTTCGGGATTTGAAATATTTTTTTTTTTTTTTTTTAAAGTCTGTAACAAACCAATTACGTGACTCCAAGTAATCCACTGTAACTGTAACTCGACATATACTGAAATAACTCCGTTCAGCAACAAGCAATTACGGGATTACAGTTAATCCACTGTGGCTGTAATTCAATTCGCTGAAATCGCTCCAAAATCCAAATCGCCAAATTGCTTGTAATACAAGGGCATCTCTCTCTCTCTCTCTCTCTCTCTCTCTCATCTCTCTCTCTCTCTCTTTTAATTTTGAGAGTAAGATAAAGATGACTTGATTTTCCTTTTTAACCTCTCAAATCTCATTACAAAAATGAAAAGAGTTTTCCTTTAAATAAAATTTACATAAAAACAAATTGAATAAAACCTGTATCATAAGAAATCAAAAACCGAAAGTGATTCTGGAAGAGATTTATTTTTTTTCTTAAGAGCAAAATCTTAATTTTGCTAGTGAGACACGTTTGACTGATTTTAATTTTAACTTCTCATATTTCATGAAAAACGGAGAGCTATTCTTTAAATAATATGTATGTATGTATATATACATACATATATATATAAACATATATATATAAAATATATATTATATATGTATATATATTATACATATATATATATATATATATATATATATATATATATATATATATATATATATATATATATATAAACACTGATCGCCACATCGACACCTGTAACACAGATCATCAAAAATCATAGAGTGACTTCCATAGACCATTTTTTACCTTTATCCCAAAATCAATCAAATTTGAAAGAGAGTCGTTTCCGACGACGTCGCGCGCGTGCGCACAGAAAGACGCTGCTTTGAAGGACCTCTGCATTTGCTTATACGGGGCTATAAAGGGGTTCGGAAGGCCTATTAAATTGGGATACGGGAACTCGGCTTTATTAAGGCAGTGGTGGCAAACTTCTCTACCTCTAGGAGAGAGAGAGAGAGAGAGAGAGAGAGAGAGAGAGAAACATTATTAATACAATGACAAATTCAGGAACATACTAGAGAGAGAGAGAGAGAGAGAGAGAGAGAGAGAGAGAGATAATATAAATACATTGACAAGTTCAGCAACGAACTCGAAAGTACATAGAGAGAGAGAGAGAGAGAGAGAGAGAGAGAGAGAGAGAATGAATAAGAAATGAAGGGAGAGAAACAATAATAATACAATGACAGATTCAGGAACATACTAGAAAGTCCAGAGAGAGAGATAATATAAAAATACATTGACGAAGCTCAGCAACGAACTCGAAAGTACATAGAGTAGAGAGAGGAGTAGGAGGAGAGAGAGAAGAAGAGAGGAGAGAGAGAGAGAGAGAGAGAGCAAAATCCAGACAAATCGGACGGCATCATACATACTGTATAAGAGATGCGCCATGATAGGGATTAGAGGGCATGAAATATACCCCAACTCAACCCCCAACCTCACATACACACACACACACACACACACAAACACACGCACACACGACCTGCGTGTCCTCACACCATATCGGGATTAGTAGAGTAAGACCTAACCGGAAATAGCCATACGGTATTTTTAATCTCTGTCGTGTGGATAGGATTCTCTCTCTCTCATCTCTCTCTCTCTCTCTCTCTCTCTCTATGTACTTTCGAGTTCGTTGCTGAACTTGTCAATGTATTTAATATTATCTCTCTCTCTCTCTCATCTCTCTCTCTCTCTCTCATTGATACTACATATGAGGCAATGAACAGCATACCTACGAAGAAATAAATTACGATATGACAACAGAAAAGCAATCCCGAAGAGGCTCTACCCAGATCTACACAATGACGGGAAAGAGGAAAAAATAGACAGAAAGACAAAATCTGCAACCTTTTGAAAAGAGGGAATTGCAGATTTGGAGAAAGATGTTACTACAAACATCCTAAGGTATGTCAAAACTATGAATATATGGTAAATGTGCATACTTAGATGGCTATGGGGATGATTGCAGAGATCTGCATCCAAAAATATGTAAAAAACCTAAAAGAAGGAAAAGGATGTAAGTTCGACAAAAAATGCAAATATATGCACCCTGTAGCCATGAATCATAATCAAATAAATAACCAACCAAGTAATAAAATCCAAATAAGAAAGAAACAAATAAAGAGAGAAATCAAAATATCAGGTAAAAGAGAAAAGTAAACCACCAATGAGATATGCAGAGGTGTCAGCAAAAAATTTCAAAGCATCAGCTCCGAAATTCTACTCAAGAGATAATAACTGTATTTATTATGCAAGAGGATATTGCAAGAAACGGAGAAAATTGCAGATTCAGACACAAAAATAAATAATTATGATGAAGGAAGATCAAATATTATGGAAAAGTTGGATTTTTTAATGTCAGAATTTCTGGAAATGAAAAAAAGAACAACATACCAGAACAGGAAAGAGACATGGGAAAATCCTTATTACTACCAATATTAAATGAGGAGAAAACACGCAAACCATCATAGGTGATGAATGCGCAGGGTTTAGGGTTTTTTAGTTACGAGTAACTCAAAAAAGAAAAATAGAGTACTTAGAAGAAACTACCCAAAATGAAAAGAAAATAGATATAATGAATATAAGTGAAACCTGGTATTCCCAAAGAGATGGGAATGATGATCAAATAAAAGGGTTCCAAACTTATAGATCATAGATAGAAAAAATAGGAATCAAGGGGAACCGCAATATATGGGAAAGACAAAAAACAAGGAAAAATATATGAGAAATATAGTAACTCAGAATGTGAACTAATAGCGGTAGAATTTGAATCTGAAAAATTGATGAACATAGTAATATATAGACCTCCTAATACTAAAGAGTTTGACTTAATAATAGAAAAATTGGATGATATGTAGAAATACAAGGACTGGACTATTCTCCTATCTGGTGACTTCAACGTTTCTTTCGTAGAATGGAAAGAACGAATAGGAGACTGTGGTTGTACTTATACATATAAAAAAAGAGAGTAATAGTAGTGCAGAAGATAAGAGCAATTTGAAAAAGCTATTAGATATGCTACTAGAATACAACATTCAACAAATAAATCACCTGCCAACAAGAAAGGAAAATACTTTAGACCTAGTATTTGTGAACGAGATGAATTATGTTAAAGAAATAATAGTTTATAATGCGAGTATTTCAGATCATAATGTTCATAGAATTAACAGTTCATTCCAAAGCAAGTGAAAATAGAGATAAGCAAGAATGAAAAAAGTGGGAAGGATATGGAAAATACAAACTTCTACAGTAAAAATATAAAATGGTCAGAAATTAATGAAGAATTAAACAAAGATTGGGATAACATTTCGTAAGTGATGACATAAGGGTAAATACGATATATAAAATAAAATATGGAGAAAATAGTGGATATATACCGAAGAAGAAAAGTAAACATCATTCATGCATACCAAGAGACAGAAGGATCTTGTTCCAGAAAATCAGAAAGTGAAAAAAGGTCTTGCAAAAGAAAAAAATGCATGGAAAGTTATAGAACTAAAAAGTAAGATAGAAATGCAGAACAAAAGATATACAATCAAAAGAAAATGACAAAAAACGGGACTTGGAAGAAAAAACCCTATTAAATATCAAGCAAAACCCCAAACTATTATACTCATATGCGAAGAAGATGAATAAAGGAAGAATAGAAATAGGCCTCTGAGAATGAAGGGAGATTAACGAATGAAAAAAAGGAAATTTGCAACATACTGGCAGAACGATATAAGAGAGAATTCACCCCTAGAATAGATAATGAAGATAATGATATAGAGTAAGGGACGAAAAATAGTGAATATTTAGCTGACATAGAAATTAATGAAGCTGATATTGTGCAGGCAATTAATGAAAAATTAAAAATGGAGCTGCTGCAGGGCCGGATGGAGTCCCTGCTATCTTGTTAAAGAAAGTAGTTCATTCTATCGCAAAGCCACTTGCAATATTATTAAGACAAAGTGTAGATACAGCAAGATTTATGATGAGCACAAATTAGCATATATCACCCCTACTTTCAAAAGTGGATCAAGACTAGAGGCAAGTAATTATAGGCCTGTGAGTCTAACATCACATATTATGAAAGTGTATGAAAGGGTAATGAGAAAAAAAAATATTATGAACATTTAATAAAAAATAATTTGTTTATATATGGACAACACGGTTTCGTACCCGGAAAAAGTACACAAACCCAACTGTTAGTCC
>NC_061089.1:68274647-68282147 GCF_015104395.2 Macrobrachium nipponense
GGGGATGGGGAAGAAGAATGGTGGGGAACGGGAAGAAAGTGGCGGATGGGGAAGAAAGAAAGTGGGGGGAGTGGGAAAAGGGAAAGAGTGGGGAGTAGAGAAAGTGGGGGAGAAAAGAAAGTGGGGGATGGGGAGAAAACATGGGAGGAGATGATGACATGATTTGGAAGAAGTAAGGATGGTAGGAAGAAAGTGGAGGAGGGGGAGGGAAGAAAGTCTGGGAGGGGAAAAAATGGGGAGGGAAAAAGTGTGGGAGATGGTGGGAATAAAGTGGGAGAGGGGGAAGAAAGTGTGGGAGGAGGAAAGAAAATGGGAAGAGAGAGAAGAAAGTGTAATGAGGATAAGTTGGCTCTCACACACTCACACGAGCTTCCTAAAGTAACTTATACACGTAACTGTAATCCCCTTACGAGGATACTGTCACCCACGCCCTTGGGGCAAATGACCTTTGTTACACCGAATGTGGCCTAAAAATGGCGTCACAATCACTGTGGTCAGAAGGAAAGATAGGATAAAAAAAAAAGTGAAAGTAATATCTTTGCATGATTATCCAATACGTTTCCTATGAATGAAATTATTCAAGATAATTTTTTTAATAATAATAATAATAATAATAATAATAATAATAATAATAATAATAATAATAATAATAATAATAATAATAATAATAATAATAATAATATCCTATATTTCAGGTAAGGACTATTCATAGACAATGTAGATACAATAAGTATACAAAATCAAGTTACACAGGATATGAATTTATGGCAATAAACGCCTACAACCAAACAGTTGCTTATAATAATAATAATAATAATAATAATAATAATAATAATAATAATAATAATAATAATAATAATAGGCTCGTTACAGAGGTTAAATAGTTCAATAATAATAATAATAATAATAACAATAATACCTGTTGTTCAAAGCTGCCCACACAGAAGCATCAACAAAAGGAAGAAATAACAACAGTGAAACAGAGAGAGAGAATGGGATCTCTCATTGCGAGATCATAAACATAAACAATAACAATGACAGAAAAGCAACATGCAATTGCTTCAACAAAGACACACACACACACACACACAAACACAGGGACAACAAAAGGCACAATAGCGTGATGCAAATCTCTCCCAATTTTCAGGAGTGACGCGAATCATTCCAAAACAAACACAAATATTTAAAAAAAAATAAAAAAAACAGCCGATCTATTTCATTCAATCAGATTCCCAGAAATCACTCAGTGCTATTATCGGCGTCTGTCAATAATAAGCATTTAGCAATTAACAAGGCAATAAAGAATTAATCCTCTTACCTGTCGAAGGAATTAATGCTCGGGTCACTGGGCGAATTGTTGAGCTCTCTCTCTCTCTCTCTCTCTCTCTCTCTCTCTCTCTCTCTCTCTCTCTCTCTCTCTCACACACACACAGAAAGCATATTATGACTTGACTGTTAACTGAAATGGGTGAGAAACGTGAAGAAACGAGAAATGGTAAAAAAAGAATAGTGGAAGTGAATGAATGGATCTAGTACATAGGTATAAAAAAGAAAGTATAATTCATAAGTATTAGAAAGGTGAAGGAAATGAATAAAAGCAATGAAAGAAATAAAAGAAGTAATGAGTGGCGCAATGTTATATGACAGTTTTCTGCAATATGATGTTCATCCACAAAAAAATAGAGCGCCTCAGTGGCGTGGTTGGTATGGTGTTGGCGTCCCACCTCGGTGATCGCGGGTTCGATTCTCGGCCATTCCATTGAGGAGTGAGAGAGTATGTGTTATCTGGTTGGATAGAAAGTGGCAATTTGTATAAAAGGAATCAACACACAACAATTTTCTCTCAAAAATGCAATTCACGAGAAAACAAATTTAGTTTGTGTGTGTTTGTGTATGCAAACAAAGTATTATTTTAGCTCAAAATCCGTTCTATATCCAAACAAAGTATTGTTTTAGGCTAAAAAAAAAATCGTTCTAAATGTAAATTAATTATTATTTTAGCTAAAAAAAATAAGTTTTATATGCAAATAAATTGTTATTTTAGCTCAAAAGTTGGTTCTATATACAGACAAAGTAGTATTTTAGCTCAAAAATTCGTTCTAAAGACAAACAAAGTATTATTTTAGCTCAAATATCCGTTCTATATGCAAAGTATTATTTTAGCTCAAAAAATCCATTCTATAGACAAACAACGTATTATTTTAGCTCAAATATCCGTTCTATATGCAAACAGAGTACTATTTTAGCTAACAAAATTCGTTCTATATGCAAACAAAGTATTATTTTAGCTCAAAACATCCGTTTTATAACAAGAAACACTGCGGATGCATGTTTGCATGCGTATGCAAACAAATTATTCTAGCTAAAACAATAATGATTTTATCTCGAAAAATTATCATTTTAGCTACAATATATCCATTTTATGACGAAAAAAAAAACAAAAAAAAAATTGTGTATGTATGTGTGTTTGTGCAGAACCAGATCACAAACATTCCAGCCCTTTAACCAGACGTACTGCCAATCCCCTGGCCCCCCATCCCCCCCCACAAAAAAAAAAAGGGGGGGGGGGAGAATCTTTCAACCTCCAATTGGATGTTAATCAAAGAGAGGAACAAAACTTATTGAAGGTTCAGGCCCCCCCCGCCCCCCTCCCCCCCCCCCCCCCCCACCCCACCCCCCCCCCCCCCCCCCCCCCCGCGCGCAAAAAGAAGGGGATTGGAACTCTAATGACAGAAGACCGCCATCTCTCTCTCTCTCTCTCTCTCTCTCTCTCTCTCTCTCTCTCTCTCTGTTTTTCTTTGATGTGTCTCATTTCTCTCTCCTCATCTTTTCCTCTAAATATCTTTTTCCATTCCTCACTACTTTTGAAGCTCTCTCTCTCTCTCTCTCTCTCTCTCTCTCTCTCTCTCTCTCTCTCTCTCCACGTCTTTCTGTGTATATTCACAAAAAAGGGCAGTTAATCCTTCAACACAATTCCCCTCATTCGCAAATAATATCAATCCTATTAACCGGATTCCATGCTTCTCTCTCTCTCTCTCTCTCTCTCTCTCTCTCTCTCTCTCTCTCTCTCTCTTTTTTAATTCTCTTTCTCTTTCCTCATTCTTTCTCTTCTATGAGAGGAGGGTTCTTCTTCCTCAAAGGTTCTATCTGTTTGAAGTTATGTAAGAGTCGTCTCAAATGAGAGGGTTCATGGTCTTGTCTGTCTGTCTGTCTGTCTGTCTGTCTGTCCTTAGACACTTTCCCTCCTCATATTTCTGTTACATTTCCCTCCTATTATTTCTGCTACATTTTTCTGTTTCACTTCATATTCAGCTTTTGTTTCCGCCCGTTTGTTAATACGATTATTCTTATTAAGCTTGATTTTCGTCCTGTACACAGTTCATTTACTCGTATTGTTCACGTTCCATTAACCTCATCTCTCTCTCTCTCTCTCTCTCTCTCTCTCTCTCTCTCTCTCTCTCTCTCTCTCCAGCACTAATTTGACTTTTACATAACATAATTTTTCAATACGTTTCCTGTGTAATTTTTTTGAAACTCTCTCTCTCTCTTATGGCATTAGTTTTAATCACCTTTTCTGCATTATTTTCAGACAACCCCCCCTTACTGCTTCTCTCTTCTCTCTCTCTCTCTCTCTCTCTCTCTCTCTCTCTCTCTCTCTCTCTCGGCATTAAGTACTCTCATCTGCAATGATTTGAATTTCACATTTTCTATTCGATTCTCTCTCTCTCTCTCTCTCTCGCTGCTCACCACTCCCTAACACCGCTTGTGTACGTGTGCGTGTGTGTGTGCGTATGTTTGCGTGTGAGCACCATTACATGACAAAGTACTTACTAACCAACCATAAACATGAAACCCGTGTTATAACCCAGCCGTAAATATTTGAGGGGGCAATCGGGTATTGCAGCAGCATTCACTTAAAGGCTCTTCCGAGGCGAGCTTATGGTCGACTTGCTTTTGTTTTGTTTTTTTAATACGAACCTTATCCTTAGGTATATGGATCACATTCTTGACTTCCAATGCTGCTCTTCGTTGGGGGGCTAATTTGTCTTGGAAACTATTCTTGGGGAAATTCCAAGTCTTATCTTGGTTTGCCAATGCTCTCTCTCTCTCTCTCTCCTCCTCTCTCCTCTCTCTCTCTCTCCTCTCTCTCTCTCTCCATTTGCTGCTCTTCTTGTTAATTTGTCCCTTTGGAAACTATTCTTGGGTCCAGTCATTATTTTAAGTTTTCTATAATTGAATGCCAATTCTCTCTCTCTCTCTCTCTCTCTCTCTCTCTCTCTCTCTCTCTCTCTCTCTCTCTCTCTCAGTTTAATTTCCCCATGTAATACGAGTATCACCTAATGTAATTTATATCCTCTTGATGACATTTTCTGTCCAGTATTTTCAATAGTTAAACAACAGAGAATTCAAATTTAAGTAAAAACTTTTATATAATATATATACTATATATATATATATATATATATATATATATATAATAATATATATATTCTTATTATACATATAAAATTTATAAAAATACTTTTAAAAACAAAGCAATATCAAATACCCATCTAATAAAATTACACACTCAGATTCAGACAAGATATATCAAGACACTTCAAAATAATAAGAAAGGAACGGGAAATACGAATAACAAGAACAAGGAACCAATAAAAAAAAAAGAGACCAAATAACAACTGGATATATAAATAATAAGGAAAAAAAAAAATCACATCAGCCTCCAAAGTGATACCAAGAATAGAACGACATACGTGAATTATAATAAAAAGAAATAATAAAGTGAATGGGAGGAAACATTAATTAAATAAATAAAAATGAAAGTATAACCATATCAACCTTGCATATGAGAATACAAGCGATGTGACTCCATCGGCTTTAAAGGTCATAAGATGAAGATTACCAACGGGATACAGTTACACTACGTATCCCTCATCATCCTCGTCCATTAAATGCTCAGGTATTTTTACAACAGGTGAGGAGGGAGGTGGGGGAGGGGAGTGGGGAGGGAGGGAGGGAGGAGGGAGGGGAGGGAGGGAAGGAAGGAGACGAAGGAAAGAAGATAGAGGTAAGGAGGAGGGGGTAGGGATGGGGGGGGGGGGGGGGGGGGTTAATAGGGGAGGGCGGTGAATAGGTTAGGCAAGGGTGAAGAGATAGAGTGATATCAGATATATCCCATCGCATGGACATGCGATACACGACGAGAGAGAGAGAGAGAGAGAGAGAGAGAGAGAGAGAGAGAAAATGAATTTAAACCATCAATTTAAAATCAGTTATGAAAACGATGTTAATTAAGACTTAATCTTAACAATGAATCATTCACACTTAAAATTCAGAAAATTTTTTTTTAAATCTCCTCACATTCATCCATTTTGTTCTCCAATCCAAAATGGTAAAACATCTCATAAATAACAGAGAGAGAGAGAGAGAGAGAGAGAGAGAGAGAGAGAGAGAGAGAGAGAGAGAAAGCACACTTGTTTTTTAACAGGATTTCAGGCAATAATTTAATGTTGGGCCATCATGTTGATATTTATTGGTTTATCTCCCCGTTACTCTTGTTGCGAGATTAATGTCTCTTTTTAGAGAGAGAGAGAGAGAGAGAGAGAGAGAGAGAGAGAGAGAGAGAGAGAGAGAGAGAGAGAGAATTATTACTGCCATGAAGCGCTATCAGATGCGGTCATTTCATTCATTTTTCATTACGACTGATGGGGGGAAAAAAATGCATACTACCGCGCACGGGTTCGAACCCCACGATGGAGGAACGAATTTCTTCATTTTTATTATTTTATTTCCCAATGGGATTCAAGGCTTGCAGGCAGATAAGAGTAACGTCCCCCCCAAAAAAAATCGTGAGGATATCAAGGAGCTGAGAAGCACTGTTACTGAATAATACACAAACATATAAACTGTTCGCCTGAGTGTACAGAACTTCACCAAACGTAACGAAACCCCAGGTATACGTTTCTAACCACAGGTACGCTTCACTCTATTCCCTTACACCTTGTGAGCTGTGTTCCCTCCCCATCTCTCCCCCCGCCCCCAAGGGAGCTGTTAGCTATCATCCCTTCAAATATTCAGGACACCTGGAATGGTTTAATTTCTGATTCAGGCTCCATCTCCCAAGAGGTATGTTCACGAGACTTGTATATGCCATAGTGTCAGGCGCCAGGACGAAGAGGTTGGTCATACCTCAAGAACAGTGTGAATTCCAAACGCTTTTTTTTAGTCTTTGAACATGAATTTTTACTTCTCTCTCTCTCTCTCTCTCTCTCTCTCTCTCTCTCTCTCTCTCATCATGGTGCACATATATATATATAAATATTACTATATATATTCATATACATAATATAATATAATATAATATAAGATAATATATATATATATATAAGATATTTATAGAATAATATATTTATATATTTTATAAATTTTATATATTAATATAAATATAATATATAATAATAATTATAATATTATATAATATATATACTATATATATATAATATATATATATATATATATCTATATATATATATATATATCATATAAGGGTAATATATATTATATAATATATATAGGACACACACACACAAGACACGCTGGGAACCGCTTGCTTAAATTAACAACCAAAAGAATAAATATAATAGCTTCTAATCGTATTATTAATCTAATGTTCGTGTGTTTTTATACAAAACATGCACAGACAAACAAACACACACAAAATGCACGCATGGGCGTAATCTAAATTTAGCAACAGAGATGATAACTAGATAGAACACGAACTACCTACTCGTAGCTGAATTCCAACACCGAGTTGAAAAAAATTATTAATTCTGTAGCAAAAAAAAAATATATATTAACTCTGTTACCATAATCCAACCAGCACACCACAAAAGTATCGTTTTGGACCGAGATGTAAAAAGATAATTTAAACATGAAAAAAATACAATAAACGTCGAGCACGAAATATTTTTTTTTCTAAAATTTGGAGCTTCGGCCGTTAATACAACACAACAGAGCGCGTTTCACTATATGGGTAATATCAACAAAACGCCAGCAGAGTTGATTTTAATATGAAACGTGTAAACATGTAGACTCGTCGGTTATAATTACCAAATGGAGTGAGATAAAAAGTGGAAGATAATAAAAGTAGAGACAGGAGGAAAAAGTGGATAAATAGAGAGTATATATGTCAATAAAAGCATAAATTAGAAAACTAAAAAGCATGATAGGAAGAAAGTGGATAAATAGAGAGTAGGTTAATAAAAGCAAATTAAAGCATAAATGGAAAAAAAACTTAAAAAGAATGATAGGAAGAAAAGTGGAGAAATAGAATGTCAATAAAAGCATAAAATAAGCATAAATGGAAAAACTAAAATGAATGATAGGAGGAAAGTGGATAAATAGAGAGTATGCCAATAAAAGCATAAATGAAAAAAAAACTAAAAAGAATGATAGGAGAAAAGTGGATAAATAGAGAGTATGTCAATAAAAGAAAATAAA
>NC_061089.1:68289647-68297147 GCF_015104395.2 Macrobrachium nipponense
CCAAAGTCTGGCGACCCAAAGTCTGGCGATCCAAAGTCTGGCGACCCAAAGTCTGGCGACCCAAAGAATGACGACCCAAAGTCTGGCGATCCAAAGTCTGGCGACCCAAAGTCTGGCGACCCAAAGAATGACGACCAAAATCTGGCGACCCAAAGAATGACGACCCAAAGTCTGGCGATCCAAAGTCTGGCGACCCAAAGAATGACGACCAAAATCTGGCGACCCAAAGTCTGACGACCCAATGGCGACATTAAGTCTAATACCCAAGTCTAACAACCAAATGTAAAGACCAAGTCTGACGACCGAGTCTGAGGATCAAGTCTAAAGTCTGACGACCAAAGTCTGACGACCTAAAGTCTGGCGACCAAAGTCTGACGACCCAAAGTCTGGCGACCCGCCCACCCTGTGAGGCCACGCTAATCCTCCACTTTACCCTGTGAGTCGTGATAATATGGATGATACCCACACAATGACGCAGATCTCCCCACGAGACTTCTCTGGACACGCCATCTGATGATGATGTTGATGCTGCTCTCTCTCTCTCTCTCTCTCTCTCTCTCTCTCTCTCTCTCCAGCTTCTTTACTACACTCCACACTCTTTCTCTCCCACGGTCTCTTTTTTTTTTTTCCAATGCTCCTACACCACAAGGACAGGGAAAACTCTCTCTCTCTCTCTCTCTCTCTCTCTCTCTCTCTCTCTCTCTCTCGTTTCCTACCCTCGTGCACTACAAGACAATAGGACCTCTCTCTCTCTCTCTCTCTCTCTCTCTCTCTCTCCTACACTCTTTCTCTCCCACTCTCGTGTAACTCTTTCTCTCTCTCCCTTTTTCAACCCCTTGTCCTACGCTCCTACGCGACATGGAAAGAACTCCCCCCCCTCCCCACCCTCCTCCTCCCCTTCCTTCGTGCACCCCCTTCCCCCCACCCCCCCCCCCACCCAAAACCCCCCCCCCCCCCTATACCGTCAGGAGACTATAATCATGTTTTGATAGTCGAGGTCGAGACGTCACTCAGTCATTTAGTCAGTCTGTCTCAGTCTTTCAATGTCAGTTTATTTAGTCAGTCTGTCAGTCTTTTAATCAGTCAGTCATTTTAGTCAGTTAGTCAGTCTTTCTCAGTCTTACAATGTCAGTTTATTTAGTCAGCCAGTCAGTCAGTCAGTGAGACTGTCATTTAGTCAGTTACTTTCAATCAATCATTTGCTTACTCGTTCAGTCAGTCACCTAGTCATTCATCCAGTCTTTCAGTCAGTCATTCAGTTCAGTCCTCAGGTCTTTCAGTCAGTCAATTATTTAGTCTTTCAGTCAGTTATTTTGTCTTTCAGTCAGTCAGTCATTTAGTCAGTTAGACAGTCTTTCAAGCAGTCATTTATTTATTCGATCCAGTCAGTCACCCCTTCATTCATACAGTCTTTCACGTCAGTCATTCATTCATCCAGTCTTAAAGTCAGTCAGTGATTCATCCAGTCAGTCAGTTAGGTATTTAGTCTGTCTGTTGGTCAGTCATTCAGTCAGTCCTCCAGTCTTTAAGTCAGTCAATTATTTAGTCTTTCAGTCAGCCAGTGAGTCATTTAGCCTTCCAATCAGGCAGTGAGTCATTTAGTCTGTCAACCAGTCAGTGAGTCACGAAGTCAAAACAATTCCTCTCTTTCTAAGACTGAAAATATTGAGGAGGAAGAAGAGGAAGACAAAAGGAGGAGGAGGAGGAGGAGGCGGAGGAGGAGGAGAAGCAGTAGCAGGAGTAGGAGGAGGAGGAGGAGGAGGAGAAGCAGGAGGAGGAGGAAGGAGGAGAGGAGGAGGAGGAGGAGGAGGAGGAGAAGGAGGAAACCAAAGAAAATAAAAAACAAAAACGCGAGTGACATGTCAGACTACACAGGGGATAAGATGAAATCCTTAACGTCAGAGATACGACATAAACCTCAACGTAAGTAGACCCCTTTAAGACGTCAAGCAAACAAATAACGTGGAGGAGAGAGAAGTGGTGTTGAAGTAGAGGATGGAGGGGGATGGGGGAGGGGAGGGGAGGGAGGGGAAAGGGAGGGGGAGGAGTACCCCTTAAGTTGCTGCTGTGCCTCCATAAAGCCAATGAATGACAGTCTCCGGAAAAGTTAATCAAGAGGCACTTGGTCCCACACGCAAGATTTTCTCTCTCTCTCTCTCTCTCTCTCTCTCTCTACTCTCTCTCTCTCTCTCTGTATTGGAAAACCTTCCGCTATTGGAAAGAGCTCAGAGCTGTTTCTTCCTGGTTTACGATAGAAGGACCACCAGTCTCTCTCTCTCTCTCTCTCTCTCTCTCTCTCTCTCTCTCGTTTGCAAAATTCTTCATTATTGGAAAAACAGTACCAACTCTCTCTCTCTCTCTCTCTCTCTCTCTTCTCTCTCTCTCTCTCAAGGAAGTGTAAGTAATGAAGAGTTTCGTAAAAATCAATGACAGATGATGATTCACGACATTGAGGTACGTTCCCCCCCCCCCCCACCCCCCCCCCCCCCCCCCCTCTCCTCTCTATCTCTGGATGAGAGATATTGAAAGTACTTGAAAAAGAAAAAAGAAAAAAAATTAGAGAGAAGTAAAAATAGCTAATCGAACTTTTTTCCCACCGGAACAGAGTTTATATATATATATATATATATATATATATATATATATATATATATATATATATATATATATATATATAATATATATTATGACCAACACTGCACGTAAAAAATATATATACAAAAAACCTTGTCATGAAATCGTGTTGACATGGGAAGATGTGTGTGTTTGAGAGAGAGAGAGAGAGAGAGAGAGAGAGTTCCTCTTCAACATACCTTTTTTCCCTGGAATGTTTTGCCAAGAGATAGATAGATGAGCAGAATTGAAATATATCACTCATGTCTGCAGGGCAGGAAGTACCCAATTCTTTGCAAAGGTTAAAAAATAAACAAACAAATCTCTTATACTACAATGTTTAAGTGGCAAATATAAAACTGAAAAAAAAAAAACAGTCAAATATCATACAATATAAGTGACGTATAACTTGAAACACCACAGTAACTGGTTTGAACAGATGAGAATAAAGTGTAAAAATTCAGGCCAAAGGACAAGCACTGGGACCTATGAGGTCATTCGGCGCTGAAAGGGAAAATGAGGAGGAAAGGCTTGAAAGGTCTAACAGGAAGTAATTGATAAGGGAGAGTGGATAGCAAGATGGAAGAAAGAGAACATGGAAGGAGGTATAGTAAAAGGAATGAAAGGGTTAGCAGCTATGGGCAGAAGAGACGGCTGCAAAGAGCCTTATGTAATGCCTACAGTGCACCACACGAGGTGCACTAACGACGTTAACTCCCTACGTGGTAACTCGTTTGACAAAGACGTTTAATTATAAATGATAAAAGCCGATGACTTGACTGAGGAAATTTAAAGAAATTCTGCAGAAAAAAAAATTACTTTCATGGTTAACTTAAACTAAATCAGATGCAGATTATAAAATTTCATATACGAAAATAAAATAATAATGAAAATACCCAATTACCTGACTTTTGAAAATCATAAGAAATCAGGTAACAAAAAAAACTTACACGTGAAGACCTAATGACATTGCACAATGAAAGGACAACATCTAACATTATTCAAAAGATGATGATATGATATAATGACAAGCTGCTTTACAAAACATGATCGTTAAAAATCAGACAAAGTCAGACAAAACGGATCAACGAAAAAATGATCTTCATCAGCCAATAGAAAGCTTTGAATAGAAGGGATTCTGTAGAAGGAAAAAATAACTAATCAATGATAAAAGATGACTTAGCAGAGATTATCTTTTCAAAAGATAACTTGTGCTCTAGAATAATAACAATACAAAATTCTTAATGAAAATGCCATTACTATCTCGGCTAAATAGATCTTTTTATTAAACTCAGAGCTTTATTTTAGCTAAATGGTTACAAAAGGATATCCAAGGTATAAAAAATTAATTAATATTTATATACGCAGGTATGTATATACACAAACACACAAGTACACACACACACATATATAAATATAATTATGTACATGTACATCTAAATATATATATATATATTATATATATATATATATATATATATATATATATATATATATATATAATATATAGAGTATGTGTGTGTGTATATATATATATATAAATGTGGATTTGTTTTTCCATTTTAAGAATCATGCTACTATGAGTATTTGGTTTATTTTATTTTCATTATTTATTATTTATTAATTATTATTATTATATTATTACTTATATTTAATTATTATCATCATCATCGAAGCAACGGAGCACCTCGTTATCAGTCCTGACCAAGAGGCCACACCAAGCAACGTCTTGCAACTTGCAAGAAAGTTGCCTTCAACAACTTCTTCAAAGTCACTTGCAACAAGATTCAATCCAGAAATTGATGCTCCCGAATTCGTGATGTCCTCTCTCTCTCTCTCTCTCTCTCTCTCTCTCTCTCTCTCTCTCTTCTCTACTTTTATCGTGTGCTTGCTTTCAAGTTCTTGTTGCTTTTTTGCTGTGGTGTCCTCTGTAACTTGGCTTTACACGGTCTCTCTCTCTCTCTCTCTCTCTCTCTCTCTCTACTCTTATCGTGAGCTTGCTTTCAAGTTCTTGTTGCTTTTTTGCTGAGAGAGAGAGAGAGAGAGAGAGAGAGAGAGAGAGAGAGAGAGGCATTCATTTTTGTTATTTTCCACTGAGAGAGAGAGAGAGAGAGAGAGAGAGAGAGAGAGAGAGGTTCAGTTTTGTTGCTTTTTAATGGAGAGAGAGAGAGAGAGAGACGGTACCTCCACAATGATTTCAGAGCTTCCTCTCTCTCTCTCTCTCTCTCTCTCTCTCTCTCTCTCTCTCTCTCTTATTTCCTCCATATTCGCCATCCACCAAGCAACCCCCTATATATAACCACAAGCACGGAACCGAATCATTATTCCCCATATCTGACCATAAGGTCGAATCTCCCGAAAACTTACGTAAGGAATTTCGACCTTACCTTCTCATCCCAATTCAAAAATCTGGCCAGCTACACATATGCTGATTCGAGTTATCTTCCTTTTATCTTTTTTTTCTCTTTCTCTCTCTATTTCAATCTTTTTTTCTCTCTTTTTCGACGTTTCTTTAATCTCACTAACAGCGCAGTAACGGCCGATAGATCATCATTAGTGAAGGGAGGCCTTTATAACGTTTTAAATCTCCACGCATAAACTGTCATAAGGGATTCTCTCTCTCTCTCTCTCTCTCTCTTTATGATATGAACGGTTGGAAGAAAAGAAACTCTACAAGACTCTCTCTCTCTCTCTCTCTCTCTCTCTCCTCTCCTCTTTATGATTTAAACGCCTGGAATTTTTGACGGAAAAGGGGTAGAGGAGAAGGAAGAGGAGGAGGAGGAAGAGGAAGAGAGGAAACTGAAGAGGGCGGAGAAAGAGGGAAATGAGAGAAAGAAAAAAAAACGTGAGAGATAAGGACGAGAAAAAGGTGAACTGATAAAGGAGAGGAGGAGAGAAGGGAGGAAAGGAATAATCTTTAAAGGAGGAGGAGGAGGAGGAGGAGGAGCTGAAATAAAAAAGAGAAAGAGAAAAATGTAGAATTCAAGAAGAGGAGAAAGAGAGAGATAGATGAAAATCTAGAAGACTTGAGAGCGAAAAAGATAATTAGGAGACAACTGAACTGGGAAGTAAGAGAAGGAATATAAAAGAAAACAATGAGAAATTAGAAAAGGAAGAACAGCAAGAATAGAAGAAAGATAAGTAGAAGAAATAAAAAGAGTTGATAAGAACAAAAGTGGAAAGTCATCGAGGACACAGTAATTTTGTAGGTTTCTTTTTTCAATAATAATAATCATAACTGATACTTATCAATTATTATTATTATGATAATAAGTATCAAGACCTGAAAATAGAAGAAATAAGAAGGATATGGGATATACGCCCGAGGAAATTGTACCCATAATCATAAGGACACTAGGAGGCACGATCCCAAGATCCCTGAAAAGGAACCTGGAAAAACTAAAGATGCCGAAGTAGCTCCAGGACTCATGGAGAGGAGTGTGCTCCTGGAAACAGGGCATATAGTGAGAAAAGTGATGGACTCCTAAGGAGGCAGGATGCAACCCGGAACCCACACTATAAAAACCGCCAAATTCAGTAAGTTATTTATTAGCCAGTACAAACAAACAAACTAAAATAAATGCACTGAATTCTAGCTCTTGCAATACACCAGAGTTGTTTTCAAACACTAGCTCAACAAACCCCCTTTACCATACGGGAAGGGGAGAGAAGGAGGGGGCGGGGGTAGTGGGAAGGTCACACAAATATGGAACAAGGGTGAATGCAACTTTTTTTTTCTTTCCCAAGATGAGCGTAGTTGACCTTTCCTACTCCCAGTTCTCTTGTAGGTCAAGACTTTTTTCATCTGCTGTACCCAGACTTTAGTTACGCAATCGGATCAATGAAGAATGAAATAAAAAATGGAATAAAAAATAGAAGGAAATGTTGGGAAATTAATTAATTTATGACGCTACTTAACTGTAGTGGTGTATATTTATTTATTCACTGAAACATAAATGATGATGACAATAAAAAAACAGCCCTAAAAATACAATCACTAACCCCAAACAAACACACAACAAAAAAAAGATAAAAAAAAAAAAAAAACAAGCAAAGCGTAAAATAGGCAAAGACACAAAGACAACGTTAAGAGAGAGAGAGAGAGAGAGAGAGAGAGAGAGAGAGAGACGGGCTGAAATTTTGCCCGGCTCGAGATTATAATTACTGTGCAACGCCACATAATTCCTAGAAACATGAGGTAATGCAACACTATCGTCGTCTTCTGCATGCCTTGAGAGAGAGAGAGAGAGAGAGAGAGAGAGAGAGAGAGAGAGAGAGAGAGAGAGGGTCGTTATATGCAAATCTAATGAGAGAGAGAGAGAGAGAGAATGAGTGTATGGTTATATGCAACTTTAATGAGAGAGAGAGAGAGAGAGAGAGAGAGAGAGAGAGAGAGAGAGAGAGAATGCATATGTGCATCATCATATGCAATTTTAAGGGAGAGAGAGAGAGAGCTATAAAGAAGGCAATTGTTTGCACTTGAGAGAGAGAGAGAGGAAGAGCGAGAGAGAGAGAGAGAGAGAGAGAGAGAGAGAGAGAGAGAGAGAGAGAGAGAGAGAGAGAGAGAATCCAAATAAGAAAATCTGTTGTATTAACAATATCCTGACCTTAATTCGGAAGTTACTCTTTCTTTATTTTATAGAAGCAGATAAAGCTACCAGGTGTCCAACATACAGTAGAAATTAACAACACAAACAGTGCCATAATAATAATAATAATAATAATAATAATAATAATAATAATAATAATAATAATAATAATAACAATAATAATAATAATAATAATAATAATAATAACAATACTAATAATAATAATAATAATAATAATAATAATAATAATAATAATAATAAACAAAGGCTTGTTTTATTCAAACATCATCACACAATA
>NC_061089.1:68302147-68304647 GCF_015104395.2 Macrobrachium nipponense
GGTCATTCAGCGCTGAAACGGAAATTAGGAGGAAAACCTCAAAGCAGTTATGAATCAATTGTTAGGAGAGGGTGGAAAGTAAGATGGAAGAAAGAGAATATGAACGGAGGTGCAGTGAAAGGAATGAAAGGGGTTGCAGCTAGGGACCTTAAGGGACGCTGCAAAGAATCCTGGGCTATGGCTTACAATGCAATCCAATGAGGCGCACTGACGGCAATACTCCGGCCCCCCTGTCCTTGAGAGCTGATTGGCCGAGGGTGCCCTAAGTGTTTGCCAGTTTAAATTTCAAAAATAAAATGCATTCTTTGAATAAATTCGCATACATTTCATAAATAAAATGTATTCTTTGGATAAAGTCGCCTACATTTCAAAACTAAAATGTATTCTTTGGATAAATTCGCATAAATTTCAAAAATAAAATGCATTCTTTGAATAAATTCGCATACATTTCAAAAACAAAATGTATTCTTTGGATAAAGTCGCCTACATTTCAAAACTAAAATGTATTCTTTGGATAAATTCGCATACATTTCATAAATAAGATGTATTTTTTAATAAATTCGTCTACATTTCAAAATAAAATGCAGTCTTTGAATAAATTCGCCTACATTTCAAAATAAAATGTATTCTTTGAATAAATTCGCCTACATTTCAAAATAAAATGTATTATTTGAATAAATTCGCCTACATTTCAAAATAAAATGCATTCTTTGAATAAATTCGCCTACATTTCAAAATAAAATGTATTCTTTGAATAAATTCCCCTACATTTCAAAATAAAATGTATTCTTTGAATAAATTCGCCTACATTTCAAAATAAAATGCATTCTTTGAATAAATTCGCCAACATTTCAAAATAAAAATGTATTCTTTGAATAAATTCGCCTACATTTCAAAATAATGTTCTTTGAATAAATTCGCCTACATTTCAAAATAAAATGCATTCTTTGAATAAATTCACCTACATTTCAAAATAAAAAGCATTCTTTGAATATATTCGCATAAATTTCAAAAATAAAATGTATTCTTTGGATAAATTCGCATACATTTCAAAAAATAAAATGTTTTTCTTTGGATAATCATTTCAAAAAATATTTTCATAAAATAAAAATGTAAAATTTGTAAATTATTACTAAGGGAATATGGGAGCTTTTTATGCAATAGCGTCTCTACCTAAGCTATTAGACATCCCATCAATAGCCTTGTAAACCACTCCCCCAACCTCCTCCCCCCTACCACTTACCCTTCACCTCACCCCCTCCCCCCACCCCCCCGTACCACTTACCCCTCCAGTTAGTTTGCATTTCAGGTTACTAACTAAAACAACTTAAAGATTGTATAGTGTGGACTTTTCCAAGCTCTCTTTTTTACTGTTTTACTTCTTTCAGTAGTAAAAAAAAAAAAAAAAAAAAAAAAAAAAAAAAAAAAAAAAAAAAACACGCCATATGATATGGCGTAGTTTTTTTTTATTATTGTTTTCTTAAAAAAAAAAAAAAGAAAAAAAAATTAATTCTCTGGCCGTTCCGAAATGATAGAATAAACATTGAGAAATGGATGGTGGTGAATATTGGTCTAACGATTTTATTTTATTTTATTCTTTTACAAAAGGTTGTTGCAAGGATAATTCTCTCTCTCTCTCTCTCTCTCTCTCTCTCTCTCTCTCTCTCAGTTTGATACTCTGTATTATTAAAAGAAACTGTTATTTCACTTCATACGCAACAAAAGAGCCTCTCTCTCTCTCTCTCTCTCTCTCTCTCTCTCTCTCTCTCTCTCTCTCTCTCTCTCTCTCAGTTTTGATACTCTGTATTATTAAATAAATTGTTATTTCACTTTATACTGCAACAAAAGAGCCTCTCTCTCTCTCTCTTCTCTCTCTCTCTCTCTCTCTCTCTCTCTCTCTCTCTCTCAGTTTTTGATACTCTGTATTATTAAAGAAATTGTTATTTCACTTCATACGGCAACAAAGAGCTCTCTCTCTCTCTCTCTCTCTCTCTCTCTCTCCCTACAACTTGGATCAGGGCCAAGAGTGGTAGCTGTAACAACAGCTGATTGCCCCACGCTAGAAGTTCCTCCCTAAATGGATTACTACCTATTTGGATTTGGGTCCTCTAATTGCACACCGGAAGTTGCACAAATGCAACTCTGATTTACACTGATTGAATCCGAGATATATATACTTTTATTGTTTGTGTGTGTGTGAGAGAGAGAGAGAGAGAGAGAGAGAGAGAGAGAGAGAGAGAAAAGCATCACGATGGACAATTACCCTTATTGGGTGATATAGGAAATATATAACATAGAATTCAATATTTAAAGACTAATCTCTGAGAGAGAGAGAGAGATGAGAGAGAGAGAGAGAAGAGAGAGAGAGAGAGAGAGAGAGAGAGTTAGAGGAGAAGTATTTCTGATATGTTATATATATATAGATATATATATATAGGATATATTTATACGTATATATATATATATTTATATATATATATATATATATATATATATATAT
>NC_061089.1:68307147-68310587 GCF_015104395.2 Macrobrachium nipponense
TCGCACGGGCAAGTTGCTTTTTTACGAGCCTTATGAATGAATGAATGAATAATGAATATTAAACAAATATATATGAATAAATATTTGGCAGCTGTCTGTCTCGCTTCCAGCAGCTATTCAAATCTCTTTTTCACGTAGGCTTATACGGTGCAGCGACAACACTATGGACTATTGTCTGCTTTGATGTAAATAAAAATGAGTTGTATATGTTATTCCAAACCGTCAAATGAAAATTGAATGTCATAAAGTGATGTGGGGGGAAAAACACGAAGTACAGAATAAAAATGAAGCTATACAGAATACATTATTAAACACTAATTTGGAATGAGAGAATTATAATTATAAAACGGAAAAAACTAAGACATTAAAACAACGTCAAATGATAATTCAATGTAATTTCATAAGGTGTTATGAAAAAATAAAGACGAAATTTGAAATAGAAATGAAGGTATACACGTCGTGCCATCAAATACCGGTTGGCAATAGCAGATATAACTGTAAAATGAAAAAGATTTATGTGTAAAATGAAAAAGATTTATGAAGCAAAAAAAAATCCAAAAATAATTTATACATTTATTCATATGTCTATGTATACATACATACACACACATATATGTATTTATATTATATATATACTTATATATATATATATATATATATATATATATATATATATATATATATATATATATTTTATGAGAACGAAATCACCCAAGAGGAGAAGACAATGAAAAGTACATTTACTTATGAATACAAGCAGGATTCATGAGAGAGAGAGAGAGAGAGAGAGAGAGAGAGAGAGAGAGAGAGAGAGAGAGAGAGAGAGAGAGAGAGTCTCTAACTGGCGAGAGTGCCAGAAAACCCCACAAATAATTCTTCGAATATCAAAACCGAAATGTATAAAGAAAAAATAAATAGATGGATCAATTTGATTTATAAATTGCTAAAACATAACGAAGTTACAGAGAGAGATACCTTTGCACCCAGTGAACACAATCTTTGCTTGCACCAACGAGGCACCGAATCAAAGGGGTAAGTACTGATATTCTCTAAAAAATTACAGAAAAAATGGACGAGAACCAATTAGGAGTCACTAATGAACCAATGCTTTGACCAGTCCGCGGGTCGTTCTCTCAGTAGAGGACACGGACGTACTTTTTGAAGTCTTTATATTGTTCAAAGCAAAAGCGTTTTTTGTTTGAATTATGATCTACGTATATGCGTCCCGATACTGCGCAAGACTAAATATTTCCTCTAATTAAGATCTAAGTCCCAGTGTTACGCAAAACTCGACATATTACTCATTAAGGCTCAAAGTCCCAATGCTACTTAAAATTATGCATTTCACCAAAAGTCCCAATACTACGTAAAATTCAACATTTTACTAATTAAGACTCAATTCCTAATACTACTTAAAACTAACAACTTTACTAATGAAGACTCAAGTCTTAATATTACGTAAAACTAAGAATTTTACTATTTAAGACTCAAGCCCCGATGCTACGTAAAACTAAATCTTTCACTAATTAAGACTCAAAGTCCAAATACTAAATAAAACTGAAAGCACTCCGAAGAGAGAAGGACAAAAATAAAAGAAAGAATTAGAAGGTATAATTAACTAAATCGAAAAATATATAAATATTAATGAGCCGCATAATTGAAAGGATAAAAATTAGAAAATAAAAAATATGAATACCTGGGCTACTCACTCGCGGCCATAAATAAAGCAAATGATGAATATTCATGAACGCATAACAATGAAAAAGCTCTCTCTCTCTCTCTCTCTCCTCTCTCTCTCTCTCTCTCTCTCTCTCTCTCTCTCTCATTGTTATATAGATAAGGAAACTTATTTCTTTAATAAATAAATAAAGGAATACATACATATATGAAAATGAATAAATATGTATGCATGAATAAAAATAAATCAGCAAATATAAATAACTATAAAAAACAAATAAATATAAATAAATGAATGTAAATTAATATAGAAAATACTTATAAAGATAAATATAAATGAATAAAATAGATTCAATAATTAAACGCAATAAATGTAAATATAGATAAATGTAAACAAATAAAAATTAATTAAAAAATAATTTACATAATTTTTTTTTTTGGAATGGATGGATGAATCATTCAAAAAAACTAAAACACATAATATATATATATATATATATATATATATATATATAGATATATATATATATATATATATATATATTTGGACAGTCTGTTTACTTCTCAAAATCCTTCCTTTTGCTTTCGCAAGCAAAAATACACCCTGCAAGCACAACAAATCAAGACCCAGATTTCCATTATTGCACAGCTTCCTTTAACACCCCCCCCCCCCCCCCACCCCCAACCCCCACCCCCAAACACAGAAACCCGGAACTGCCTTTGCAACAAAACCAACTCCTTCCCCTTCCCCTTCCCCCTGGAAACAAATAATAATGCGTGTGGGAGGAGGAGGAGGAGGAGGAAGTCTGGGCCTTGTTGGTTTATCGAAGGAATCATCTGGCGCCGCAGAGACAGTTTCAAAAGCTGGCAGAGTTCGGTAGGGAATTTTTGCATGGATGTTGCAGACAAGTTGGCTTTGCAATGGTTGTGGTATTTTTCAAAGTACGACAATGGAGGCGAGGAATAGTTGTTACAGGCGTTGAAGAGGTGGTATTATTATTATTATTATTATTATTATTATTATTATTATTATTATTATCATCTTATTATTATACACACACACATTATATACATTTACACACCACTGTGGACTTCTTCACCATTTTAGTGACTCGTGCTGTTATTATATTATTATTATTATCATTAATTATTATTACTTGATTGAATATAATCTCACAATTTACAGACTTTATTTTATGCAGAAATTTTCTCAATTCTTCTAATGATTTCAGAGAATTCTGTATAAAATAACATCTGCAAATTCTGCCATTATGTTTAATAAAACATGTTTGAAAGAAGGTCTACATACAGCATATTATTATTATTATTATTATTATTATTATTATTATTATTATTATTATTATTACGGAGAAATTGATCACTGACTTGGCATCCAAAGCATAGCTTACCGTATGTCAGAACCTGCAAAAATTAACGAAGAAGAAAAAGAAAAAGGAGGAGGAGGAGGAGGAGTATCAATTAAATAATAAAAGACTTACTGATCTCCAGGGAAAAATCCCACTCAGTCAGGCAGACAGTCAGAAGACAGACACACAGACAAACAGACAAATAGGCAGACAGTCAGTTAAACAGACAGACAGACAGCAGAAAAAAAAAGGGAAATGGACGACGACCCAGAAGAGCAGAAAAATGAAAGCGTCTCTCATGATAAATGGTGACCATGGCGTGGCAATTCTCTCTCTCTCTCTCTCTCTCTCTCGTCATCTCTCATCTCTCTCTCTCTCTCTCTCTCTTTTGAGAAG
>NC_061089.1:68311087-68318587 GCF_015104395.2 Macrobrachium nipponense
TCCTAACTCAGACGTTGACGGACGTCATGCACGGAGATGAGAGAATGGCGCAAGCGACGAACGGAGGACCTAACAAGCACTCTGGAGTTTACAGTGAGGCCCCAGAGCAAGAAGATGGGGAGTTGATGCCCCAGGACACCATACTGGGGAGACGATCTCCCAATTAGATCAGCGGAACTGGGCACAGAAGATGTCTCGAGGACCAATTCCGAGGCACCAGTTCCGAAGCGGCAGGCAAAAAGAGGCAAATTTTGATGCCTTTGCCTTCTACAGCAGGAGGGGAGGTGAACCCGTGACACCCCCCAAAAAGGTCAAACAAAAGGGTCAACTCGAGTGAGTCACAGACTGACCTGGCGACCGTGAGGCTGAGGGCATATCTTCAGCAGCGTGAGAGGGACTTCCCCCCCACCTTCGAAATTTTCCCCCAGGGCCTCCCCCCAGGCCCTTCCCCCCCGAAGGTGTTCATGGTGGTTCCTCTTATGTTGCTTTGGGTATGATTTCAGCCCCACAGTCATCAGGCCATTCTGTGACCCAATCGTGTTGGCCATTTTGCCTCAGTCAGGAGGAGCTCTGCAACAGAGCTCGACTGAATGACTCGATCCATTTTCCTGCTGTGGAAAAAAGACCCACATTTTAACCTAGCCTCTGAGGGTGGGCAGGCAAGCCAGCCCATCTCAGAGCCGGTCCCAAGCCCGGAAAAATAGGGAGGGTTGGAATCATCCATAAAATGTGTCAAAAGAATAAGAGAGGGAGAGAGAGAGAGAGAGAGAAAGTAACACCTGTAGAAGAAAGATCTCTATAAAACCACAAGTTACATTTCATATATAAACTTATTTAAATGCTATACTTGCAGCAACTGTAAAATTAGGTAGGCCCATAGTCTACAGTGCCACGGACCTAGCTTTCACTTTCTAGGTCCGTGGCACTGTAGAGTATGGGCCTACCTGATTCTACAGTTGCTGCAAGTGTAGCATTTAAATAAGTGTACATGTATACATACATATATATATATATATATATATATATATATATATATATACATATATATATATATATATATATATATTATATATATGTATATATATATATATATATATATATATATATATATATATATATATATATATATATATATATATATATATATATTATATATATATATATATATATATAATATATATATATATATATATATATATATATATATATATATATATATATATATATACATACATATATATATATATATATATATATATATATATATATATATAGACTAGATAGATAGATAGATACATACTATCATACATACATACATACATACATACATACATAGATAGATATAGATAGATAGATATATAGATTATATATATAGATATATATATACATATATATATATATATATATATAATATATATATATATATATGTATATATATATATATAGATATATATCAATAATGATATAGATATTATAATATCTATATATATATCTATATATATATATATCTATATATCTATACAGGTAAATAAAGGTTTTTTTGCCACGAAGGAAAAAATGAAAAAGCGAGATAGCCAAGTACTTTCGGTCCTGTTCGGCACCCTTTACTGAGGCAAACTGTTTGCCTCAGTAAAGGGTCCGAACAGGACCGAAAGTACTTGGCTATCTCGCTTTTTCATTTTTTTCCTTCGTGGCAAAAAACCTTTATTTATACATAGCATCACGTTTTATATACTTTGCGATCAAGTTATTCATCTATATAGATATATAGATATATATCTATATATATATATATATATATATATATATATATATATATATATATATATATATATATATATATATATATATATATATATATATATATATATATATATATATATATATATATATATATATATATATATATATATATATGTATATGTATGTAGATATATATATATATATATATATATATATATATATATAT
Organism: Macrobrachium nipponense; assembly: GCF_015104395.2. Taxonomy (NCBI): domain Eukaryota; kingdom Metazoa; phylum Arthropoda; class Malacostraca; order Decapoda; family Palaemonidae; genus Macrobrachium; species Macrobrachium nipponense. Next base: position 68,313,057 of record NC_061089.1, read on the forward strand.
ATATATATATATATATATATATATATATATAATATATATTATATATATATATATATATATATATATATATATATATATATATATATATTTTATATATATTCAAGTAATCAAGTCCACAATATTGTAAAATGTGTATTAAAAATACATAAAAGACGGGAGCTTTCGTCTACTTGATCAGTAGACCTCATCAGCCGTACTGATTTTTCTTTTCAAAAAAAAAAAAATATATATTTTTTGAAAAGAAAAAATCAGTACGGCTGATGAGGTCTACTGATCAAGTAGACGAAAGCTCCCGTCTTTTATGTATTTTTAATACACCTTTTACATAATTGTAGACTTTGTTACTTGAAGATTTCCAGTCACGTTATGGTGATTTTTTGAGAGAGATATATATATATATATATATAAATATATATATATATATTTATATATATATATATATATATATAAAATACGTTATATATATATATATATAAATATATAAGATATATATATATATATATAGAATTATATTATATTATATATATATAAGTATATTTGTTGTATATATACATATATATATATATTAAGGAAGTGCTCAAGTATCGGTATCGGTGGTATCAGCTAACTTTTGTTGTAGCACCCGATACTTTTGTCATTAGTATAGGAATTTAAAACCCTTCTAGGTTCCTAAAAGGTACAGGCAGTCTCCGGATTACGACAGGGTTCTGTTATCGAAACGCGTCATAAGCCGGAACATCATCGAAAATCGTCATGAATCCTATGAAAACCTTACTTTTACTGCTTTGGTTGTATTGGAAACTATGTAGACTGCACTTTTATTGTGTTTTTCCATAAAAAAAAACTTTTTAATATTGATTATTTTCCATTTTTGGAGGCATATTTCTTTCGTCGGATCAGCATTGTAAGAGTCGTAACCCTGGAACATGTGCCGTAAACTTTGAAATAATTTCTGGTGAATATAATTGAAAAGCGTCATAACTATATATATACGCATATCTTTGTGGGTCAAACAATGCAAGAATTGCCATAATGTATTTACAATTACTCAAGAATTATCTGGTGTGATGATAACCATTGCCACAGAATCAGTAATAAATTTAATATATAACAAGAGCCACATTACTACAATAAGTATTTTGCCATGAAAAGTGTGTGTTTGTGCATCGAAAAATAGGGAGGGTTGGAATCATTCATAACATGTATCAAAAGAATGAGAGAGAGAAAGAGTTAAATGGAGTTACAAAGATTAGAATGTTTCCTAGAGATAAGTGTGCTCACTTATCTCTAGGAGCAGGTTTTACTGTTCATTCACAGTATTGCAATGATTTTGTCTAGCTTTATTTTAAACGCTGCCACACTGCTGCTGTTTACGACTTCTGGTGGCACTTTATTCCATGTGTCACATATCTTGTATGTAAAGAAGTTCCCACAGTGTGATGTGTTGTATCAGCTCTAGTTTCCATCCATTATTTCCTGTCTGGTTTCTGTTTAATGTAAAAAGGTTGCTGTTATTCCTTTCAGTATTTTGAATGTTTCTATTAGTTGTCCTCACAATAGTCATATTTCTAAGCCATTCATGTTCAGGTTGCTCTCTCTCCATCAGACAAATAGGTTACCTAAGACGACTATAGAGCCTGAACATGTATGGCTTAGAAACACGAAGATTGCAATATTGTAAACTTTGATAGATTTTTTTTTTTTTTTTTTTTTTTTTTTTTTTGCTTCTACCATGCACTTATATAACTTATGTGACTTAAAGATTTATTCATGTTTACATTCAGTTTCCATGTTCTTTTAGGTGGTTTATTCATATTTAACATTCAGTTTTCATGTTTATTTTAGGTGATTTATTTATGTTTACATTTAGTTTTTACATTTTCCTAAAGTGATTTATTTATGTTTACATTCACTTTTCATGTTTCCTTTATGTGATTTATTCATATTTAAATTCAGTTTTAATGTTTCTTTTAATATTACTTAATCAAGGATTTATTCAAGTTTATATTCAGTTTTAATGTGTCTCTTAATGTTAATTAAGGATTTATTCATGTTTATATTTAGTTATGATGTTTCTTTTAATATTACTTAATCAAGAATTTATTCATGTTTACATTCAGTTTTGAGGTTTTAACTTAAAGTTTCAGTATGATTTCCAAGAAGCATAAGTTAGGAGTCCTCTTGAAGGAATAATATTTGCTTCAGCTTAGTTAGAGCTGTCGGAGACAGCTAGGTAGCGGGCCGAGACGCATTTAAACTGTGATCGTACAGCTCTGAGGTAGCGATCGGCCTGAGGGGGCAACTGGAATTGCAATCTTGCTTACCTTAAAGTTATATTTTTGGGAAAAATTAAATTGATGTGTCCTTATATGTATTTATTTCTGGATAGGGAATCTTATAATACTTAACACTGTCTATATTCGCACACCACACTTCGCACTTCTTCCCTCACTTCTGGTTCTCTGCTTCTTTGCTTCCCTCTCTGTTGCTTCTTCTCCCCCTCTGTCTCCCTCTTCTGTTCCTGCTTTCCACTCTTTCTCCCCACTCTTCTCTCTCTCTGACCGGCCTTTTTATTCGGATCTCACTTTCTTAGCACCGCCTTTGGGTTTTCGATTTTGACTGGGTGTGGCATCTTCTAAAAGGAATCTTGTGTTTGAGTGGCTGCTGCCCTTTCTTCGAAACGCCTTCCTGCCATCTTTTCTGTAGTAATTGGTAGACTTCTCATTTGGAAATGCCTCTTGTTCATACCCTGGCTTCTTGAGGGTGTGTCCTTTGGGTATCCAAGTAGGGTATTCGTTGGGACCTATTTTGGGACATCCTTACAATCTGGCACTGCTGATTTGATTGGTCAAAACCATAGACCTACCCTTGGAAAGGCCGGAGCCAAGATTTTCACACGATCCTCCTTTTGAACAAAGAAGCATTGAGTTTCCCTTGGTAATATAAGCAGAAGGCCTTTGGGAAGGTCCAACCTCACATTAATTCTCGATGCTTCTGTAGTGTATGTGGCAGAAATTTTGGGAGATGTAGACCAGATTCTCGACGGCTAGAATTTCCTGGCCATCTGGGGTCGAGCCTGAGTAAGACGATCCTTTCTTAAAATCATTATTTCCTTTTACGTGCCTTTTCCTTAAGTTTTTATAAGTTAATGCCTTTTTGAAATAATTTCCCTTAATTCTGTACTCTGCACTGTACATATGTATATATATATATATATATATATATATATATATATATATATATATATATATATATATATATATATATATATATATATATATATATATATATACTGTGACGGTACTTACTTTCTCGTACACAGCTCTAAGGTAACGTGTGCCGTGGAGGCTGTACTTTGGGGAATTAGGTAAAGGGTTCTGTTAGGATGAGAAATTAATTGATATGTTTCTTTGCATTAAGTTTATTCTTCGTTAGGGGTTCTTACACCTGTTTTCCACCCTTCTGAGTTACTGTGGCTCTTGGACTGATAAAACTTAATTGGCACTTGTTTGCAATTACGAGTCTATAGGCACGAGGGAAATTTACTGAGTATTGATTGTCACTTTCACTGTCTTTGATTGCTTCGCACACCACCACTTTTGCACCTGTTCTTCTTCTGGGGATTCTTCTGTCTTTCTCTGTTTCACGGCCATGCCACTGCAGTTCTCTCCCCTCAGGCTCCCCGGTTGTTTCTCTCTCTTGGCTCTCTGTTTCCTCCCCTTTTTTCTCTGCTCCCTTTTTCTGCTTGCTCTCTCTCTGTCTCGCCTTTTTGTTGGGTTGAAATCTCCTTAGCCCCGCCTTTGGATTTTGGGATTTTGACTGGGTGTGGCATTTTCTGAAAGACTTTTTGTGTGTTAGTGGCTACAGACATTATACAAGGAAACCGCCTTCCTGTCAGTCTTCTACAGTAATTCGTCAGGCTTTGAATTTGTATACGCCTCCTTCTTCATGTCCTGGCTTCTTAGGGCGTATCCCTTGGTACCTCATAGGTCATTCGATTCGTTGATACCCCTTTTGGGCTGTCTTATGACCAACACTCATGGCTTTTGATTCGTCGATACTAGAGGCCTACCTTTGGGAGGGTGAGCTTTTAAGAATTTGGTACGTCCCTCTTTCTAACAACGGGTCATAGAATTCCTTTTTAACGTATGCCAGATGGCTCTCTCTGACCTGTTCACGAAAGGAACGCCGATTAGTCATAGGCGCTAATGAGAGTAGTTTCCAATTTCTCGAAGATGCCCTGGGCGATATCGCTGGTCACTAATCGCTGTTACGGACAGAGGCTTTTTGGGGGAGATGAAAACCAGATGTCTAATGGCTAAAAGCCTAATGTTTGGAGTAACAAAATCCCTTCGCTAAGAAAAATCATTATCGTATTCCCTTTCCCTTTCTTCTCTTATTATCCGTTTCGTGCCTTTTTCTTAAGTATATTAAGTTATTGCCTTTTGTAATAACGACACTGTGCCCCACACTATTACATATATATATATATATAATATATATATATATATATATATATATATATATCTATCTATATATATAGTATAATTTTTTTATATATATATATTATATAATATATTTTATATATATACAAAGAGAGAGAGGGAGAGGGGGAGAGAGAGAGAGAGACGAGAGAGCTAGCGAGAGAGAGAGAGAGAGAGAGAACCTACTGTACAATATCCGACAAATGCACAAACACACAAACACATACAAAAACATATACACAAACACAACACTAACAAACATATACAATCTTAAATCCTCAATAAGACTCAGAATCGCTTCCTATGGATTCCTGAAGACTCTACGCGACAAGTGAACGTTTTCTTACGAACCACTGGATTGGCCCACTGGCTGGTCAAAGATTCGTGGACCACAAACATTCCGGTGGAATGCCGAAGGTCAAAGTTGTTTTCCTAAGGCATTTTGGGGTGCTGTTTTTGTTTTCGCAGAAATTATAACGATAATAATGGAGAAACGAATCCAAAAGTATGTATGGGTATGTATATATTTAAAGATCTGTATTTTTAAATAATAATATAACAATAATAATTATGAATCCACAGGTATGTGTGGGTATGTACATATTAAAAGATCTGTAATTTTAAAAAATCAATATACCAATAATAATCATGAATCCACAGGTATGTATGGGTACATATGTATATTTAAAGATCTGTATTTGTTTTATAATAATAAAACAATAATAATTATGAATCCACAGGTATGTATGGGTACATATGTATATTTAAAGATCTGTATTTGTTTTATAATAATAAAACAATAATAATTATGAATCCACAGGTATGTATGGGTAAAAATATATATATTTAAAGATCTGTATTTTTTTAAAATAATATAACAATAATAATCATGAATTCACAGGTACGTATGTATGGCTATATATATATATTATATATATATATATATATAGTATATATATAATATATATATTATATATTTTAAAGATCTGTATTTTTTAATAATAATAATAATAATAATAATAATAATAATAATAATAATAATAATAA
>NC_061089.1:68321087-68323587 GCF_015104395.2 Macrobrachium nipponense
GTTATTCTAAAAAAAAAATTCACCTCACGGACGAAACGAAGCCTTAAAATGCATATGGTAACGGAACACTTTCTGCTCAAGATAACTTTACCTTTCAGTTTCCAAAACATTTGCATAAACTCATGTTACACCCTGTATATATAAATAAATACATACACACACACACACACACACACACACACACATATATATATATATATATATATATATATATATATATATATATATATTTCAGTTAGTATAGTTGTTACTGAGGTTCGTACATACATATACATACTAAAGTTATCACAGTTATTATTTTCTTAACTACCATCACCGAGTTATGACAAAACTCATAGTATAAATCTGCTCATTTTTTACCTTGGTAAAGAAAAAAAAAACAAAAAAAACTTGATTTTTATCCAACATTTGTATTGTGAGTCTAACAGCTTCACTCTCTATTGTGAAAACCTTCAACAAAAGGTTTTTTTTAGTTTAGTTTTTTTTTTCTTGAAGGGGTCGAAGCAAATATTTCCCAGCTCTTCACAAAAACTGCCTATTCAGACCAAGGTAACGCTGTTTGTTATTCAGATATTAAAGCTTAGGATGTGTGTTAACTCAGCCTACATTCATGACTCTCTCTTCTCTCTCTCTCTCTCTCTCTCTCTCTCTCTCTCTCTCTCTCTCTCTCTGAAAAGAATATTTTGATTCTGTACTATGTTAAAAATATTCAGTTCTGTGCAAGGATTAAAATCATGTAGCCTTTTGAACTTATCTCCACCGGAAAAAAAAAATTGGTTTCACACAGATTTTCTTACATTTCATCTGCATTCGTTGAAATAAAGAAAAAAAAATATACGCTCCTGCATTTTGATAAAGTTCATGCGCACTTATCCTGAACAAAAATAAATCAGCACATTTTCTTATATCTCGTATGTATTCTTTATGGTAGATAATAGTTATTTAATGTATATTTTAGCTTCAATAAAAAAAAATCGATTCAACGTAAATTTTCTTCAATATTAGCTACAATCATTCTGAATAAAAATTGACAGTAAAAGGGATACTACAAAGAGCCTTAAAGTAATGCCTACAGTACACCACATGAGGTGCACTGACGGCCCTAACCCCCATGAGGTGACAAGTAAATGTACCTAGTCACAACTATAGCAGCAGTAGCAATAGTAGTAGTACTAGTGATAATGGTCATTATTTCAATATGCAACTATCAGTCGACCCACTAATAACATAATTTCCTGAATTTCCTGAAAGCATCCTTGGGAGCTCGTAGAGAGAGAGAGAGAGAGAGAGAGAGAGAGAGAGAGAGAGAGAGAGAGAGAGAGAGGCCTCTTTCTCAATCCGACGAACGTACACTTGATAACCGCGACCAACAGGAGATGACAGGGGCTACAGTAGACGCCATTGTCCCGAAACGGCCTCATGGTGGAACATGATCTTAGGATAAGGATTGAAGACGTACATACACACATACAGTTACATACACATGCACGTACACAGGCACAAACAGCCACCCAACACAGCACCAAGGGAACGCATAAAGTCTAGACGGAAACAAGCACTATACACGACTAGACCTAACCAAAGAGAGACAGGTTCATTAAAAAGACGATAGGTTTCTGAGCAGGCAGGAAACGACAGGACAGAAACTCTCTCTCTCTCTCTCTCTCTCTCTCTCTCTCTCTCTCTCTCTCTCTCTCTCTCTTGTATGTGTGCACTGGCTGCGAGCCAAAGAACTGCCCACTAATGTCATCCATCCTCTTCCAACAAACTTAAAGGTCCCGAGAATCTACAAATCATTCTTCGAAATAAACACCCCCCCTACCTTCCTTCCCCTCCCCCAAAGTCACCAAAGCACACAAGCACACACACAAACATCACGTGGGGACAACAGAAGTCATCACCACGATGCCGGTGGTCGCATCGGTCTAGAGGAATGAGAGACCACAGGCAAGCAAGCAAGCAAGCAAGCAGACCACAAGCAAGGAAGGAGAAAGCAAGCAAGCAAGCAAGCAAGAATTGTGCAAGCAATCAGAGAGCTGCCTTTCCTTCCCTCCCTAGACCTGCCTGCCACTCCTGCGGCAAAAGCAACCTTGCGTGACCGTGGATGAGTTCCTATACGACTCCTACACACCATCAACGAAGGATGACTCTCAGGATTAACCTCTCTATGATGGGCTCTCTCTTGTATGAACTTCGCTCGTCACCTTATGAAAACGACTCCCAGAATCAATTATCCTACGAGAGGATAGCTGTATATGTCCCTGGAGGATAGGACGATATCCTTATCACACCGAATCTTACGATAATCCTGAAGGATGTTTGACGTTAGGGTGGTGGTTTATCTAAACCGAGAACCTGCTTGACTCATAGGAGCGGCTACTAGATAAGGTTTAGAAATATCTAAACACGTTTTAGCCGGGTTTAGTTGGCAGGATTGAGTTTAATCGGGTTTATTTCTATTCACGAAAGGAATATTGTGAATAAATACAAAACTTAGGCC
>NC_061089.1:68328587-68333587 GCF_015104395.2 Macrobrachium nipponense
TTGTATATGCCATCATTATATTCGACGTTCAAATATACATAGTCATCATGAATAACTTGATCACGAAGTATATAAAACGTGATGCTATGTATAAATAAATGTTTTATTGCCACGAAGGAAAAAATGAAAAAGCGAGATAGCCGAGTACTTTCGGTCCTATTCGGACCCTTCACTCAGGCACACTGATTTTACAAAGAACACCATAGTCAAAAGCCTTCTTTTGACTATGGTGTTCTTTGTAAAATTAGTGTGCCTGAGTAAAAGGTCCGAATAGGACCGAAAGTACTCGGCTATCTCGCTTTTTCATTTTTTCCTTCGTGGCAAAAAAAACCTTTATTTTAGTCATCATCCGTGTATAATCGCATTTAAAACATTTTTAATTAATGTACATTAATCTAGTAACATATACTCGCTAGGAATTAGCCGTAACTAACTTTACGTAAAGTTAGATCAACCAATATCTTTGCGTCACGTGTTAAGATAGTCATTTAACTCCTATTTCTAGTCTACTTTTAAGTGTGACTTTCATTATTTTTGTTTGATCTCCGTTTAAAGATAGTAATTAATTTCCTATTCTGTCTATTTTTAATTGTGACTTTCATTCATTATTTCTGTCTTATCTCCGTTTTAAGATAGTCATTAATTTCCTATTCTTAGTCTACTTTTAAGTGTGACTTTATTTTTGTCTTATCTTCCTTTTAAGACAGTCATGTATTTCCTATTTTTAGTCTACTTTTAAGTGTAGCTTTTATTATTTTAGTATTACTTTCGTTAGAAAAGTAATAGTACCACTTGCGCGCGAATACCTAATAAGCAATTAGGCTAAACACCCTCGTCTGATATCACAAAGTCCAGTTTCAAAAATAAATCGCTGGACAACGTCTATTAACTACATTAACATTTAAATTTCTATTAACTACATTAACATTTGATTTACACATCCGGCTCAACAAGGCCGATCTGAAAATCTAATTTCTGACATTACCATAAAGATTTAAATAAATCGTTTCACTAATAAAAGATTAAAAAAAAATAATAATAAATCGTTTCATAGTCTAACGAGTCGAGTCGGCGGAATTGGTGGATTGGTAGGGGGGGAATAGAGGGAGGGGGAAGGAAGGGAGGGGAGTGGATGAAGTAGGTGTACACCGAATCAAGAACATCATGGATATTCAATGTGCCGAGCGGGGGAGGGGGGGGGTTGTCTCTGTTAAGGGGGGTTGGGGAGGGAGAGCTAAGGGGTTCGGGGAGGGGAAGGGATGAGATGAGAGGGGGAGGGAGGGACGTCTCACTGTATCCGGAACATTATCATAGAGAGGGAGGGGAAGGGGGAAGGGGAATAAGGCGTTGGGAAGGAGTAAGGTAGGGGTTAGGGAAGGGGAGGAGAAAGGGGGAGGTGGCTATCACCGTAACTATCACCGTAACAGGAACGTGTGTAAGTTGTCGTTAGTGTGGGGGGGGGGGCGGTGGTTGAGGAGGGGAAGTGTCACAGAATCAGGAACATCACGAACATTCAAGTTGTTGGAGGGAGGGGTTGAGGAGGGGTGGGGAAGGGGGGGAACTAACGGGTAAGGGAAGTGAACGGGAAATGATGTCAAGAGATTATCACACCCAACTCAGTCAGTAGCCTTATAACAGACATTTCAGAAACGTTAAAATTTGTTTTTTTATAGACTAACCTTGACACAGTCTTTGTTTGTTTGTTTGTTTTTTTCGTGCAAACGACTGCACGAATCCTTCGTTCGTACTAAAGGAATTCGAGTTGATTGCACGAACCGTTCCCTTTTTCCATACTGTTTATCCATAACAAATATATTAGTAAACGATACCTTCGTCCGCCAGTCCCTTCAACATTTACCATACATAGGCCTATATACATACTTGTGTATGTTATGCCTGTATATACGGGAGTTTTGTGTATGTTATGCGTGTGTATACGTGAGTGAGTTATACGTGTGTATACGTGAGTGAGTATACGTCTCGTAGTTATGTAAGATTAAGGTCAACAACTGCAGCCTAGTTCCTTCAAATGAGAACTTGTCTATTGCAGAGCAAATCTAGGCTATGCGCGCGGTGAATGACTGCTTCCTTGCGCACATACTAGTGTATTCAACATGAATCTTGAATTAAACGGATGTTAAATTAAAAAAAAAAAATTCTGGTAACTCACATTATTGCCCCAGGATGACATAGGCCCAAACCACTCACCTGCAAAGGAAAATAAAAGGAATGTATTATTTACAAATTAGTACAGTATCTGTAAAATTTCATGTACAAGACATATATGAATGCATTGCAATAACTCTCTCTCTCTCTCTCTCTCTCTCTCTCTCACTCTCATCTCTCTCTCTTCTCTCATCTCTCTCTCAATTATATATACATATATATATATATATAATATATATATATATATATATATATATATAGTATATATATACGTTGTTATAAAAACGATGTAATAATAATAATAATAATAATAATAATAATAATAATAATAATAATAATAATGATAAAACAGCAAAAGAACTGCTAAAAGAATAGAAAAAAACAAGTATTGTGAATTAGTCCCTGACAAATACTGTTAAATTTAATGGTTGCTATCGCTCTGCTATTCCTAAAATGTTTTTCGAGCCTGTGTATTACATCAAAGTACACAGTTTTTAAACCCTGTGTATTACATCAAAGTACACAGCAACACAGGCTTAACCATCTGTACAAGGGTCTTTACGCCTACTCAAAATACAATTCTTGTCTCCCATGTCATTATTATTATTATTATTATTATTATTATTATTATTTTATTATTATTATTATTATTATACTAAGATAACAAGCTGTTTTCCTATGGAGTTTCGCTGTTCAATATTTATGTAGTTCAAAACTGACATCGTAATTTATTCGGCCAAGATAACAAGTATCGATATCGACACACCAAACTTTAACGAGAAAGGAAATTCCCAAATTCCCACTCCCATTCCTTCCTTTACCCTGAGGAAATTACATTACGGAATGAATAGCGTATACACTACGCCCTTTTGAATAGAAGCTAATGGCTCCTACTTGCTATAGTACTACCGTTATCCCGCTACAATTTACGAGTAGATAGATTCTTTTATATTCAATCGCTACTTTTCTGCATCGCAGCTACTTACAATCTACATCGTCTTGTATTCAATCGCTACTTTCTACATCGCAGCTACTTACAATCTACACCGTCTTGTATTCAATCGCTACTTTCTACATCTTGGCTACTGGCAATCCACGCCATCTTGCATATACATAAAGATTCGTTGAAAGGAATTCAAGACGGATTTCGTAATTATACGGCGGAGTCCGCCTCGTGGGGATGATGACTTCACAATATGTGCGAGAGAGAGAGAGAGAGAGAGAGAGAGAGAGAGAGAGAGAGAGAGAGAGAGAGCACTACTACTGGCATTTATAGATGCAGAGGCGGGAGGGTGGTGGTGGTAATTTGATAGTACTAGCTGCTCTCTCTCTCTCTCTCTCTCTCTCTCTCTCCTTTTTTTGCCTTTCTAAATATAACTGTTATTTCCTGTTACATTTCTTTTTTTTTAATTCTGACGAATAATAATGAGAAAATCAAAATAATGATGGTGCAATTAATGTAAAGGGAATTGTAAGATGGTGATATTTACAGTGAAAATGTTTGTAAGAGTAATATTTACAATTATAAAGTAACGTAGTACTATTTACAATGGAAATGTTTGTAAAATAGTGATATTTACACTGATAAAGATGCAATCTCTCTTATCAGCAAACCATAGTGCTAGTACTCTTACTACTATTACAGATAGCAGTAGCAACAGAATTACTTCTATCACAAATGGCAGTATAAAACCATAACTAGTACTAATATTACTACTAGTATTACAAATAGCAGTAGCAACAGTAGTACTATTACTACTACTATTACAAATAGCAAGAGCGTCACTAGAACTAATACTACTACTATTACAAATAGCATTAGTAACAGTAGTACTAATACTACTACTATTACAAATAGCAGTAGCGTCACTAGTACTAACGCTACTACAAATAGCAGTAGCAACAGTAGTAGCTGTAGCCTAATCGTAGGGTAGCAACAACCCATCAACCCCTGACCCCCCCCCTCCTACCCCAGCCATGCCACCCCTAGCTAGTAGTAAGTGCGAAAGCGTGTATGCAGACTTTTGCAGAGGTTTTTAGTGTGTACATAAGGAGGCCATAGTGCCCTCCTTGGAGTGTGGTTATCTCTCTCTCTCTCTCTCTCTCTCTCTCTCTCTCTCTCTCTGTTTGTTTGTGCTTGTGCCGAGAAGAATCAACTGTGCCACTTAGTTTTCGCTTGAGTTTTAGCAAGTGTTCCGTCTCTCTCTCTCTCTCTCTCTCTCTCTCTCTCTCTCTCTCTCTCTCTCTCTCTTAGGAAATATTTTTCACAGACGGGAAACTGCATAAGCCTGTTTCAATTTTTCTCTCCTCTCCTCTTCTTCCTTTCTCTCTCTCTCTCTCTCTCTCTCTCTCTCTCTCTCTCAGTGTTTACATAGCGATTTTTTGAGTTGTATGAAACTATGTCTTGTTGAAGGGACACCGCGTAAGCCTATTTCGAAACACGGAGAGAGAGAGAGAGAGAGAGAGAGAGAGAGAAGAGAGAGAATCAGTAAACTCAACATGAACGTTGCTGTTCGGCGTTACAAACTTCTGGGACATTCAATTGTAATCCAGTTACGAGACGATAAGTCCCGGCGTATCCCCTTGTGTCAGCGACGCCAGTAAATGTATTAAGCGTCGCCGTAACATAAGCCGGGCTGGGGGATGGGGAGGGGGGTGGGGGGAGGAGAGTGACATTTCACTCACTGCCATATTGATAAAAGTAATTTAGGGAAATGTGACATAGAGTTATTATGTTATGCCTCTTTCTCCCTTACAAGATGCAAGGCTTTGTAGATTTTTGTAGTCATGTAGAGGAAATCTCTCTCTCTCTTGTCTCTGTCTCTGCTCTCTCT
>NC_061089.1:68338587-68343587 GCF_015104395.2 Macrobrachium nipponense
AAACGCCATAAAATAGTATATAAATGCCAGTGGGGAATTATCCCTTTTGCCCTACCAAAATAATAGAAATCTAAAATACATCTATGCCAAGACCACATTATAAATATATATATATATATATATATATATATATATATATATATATATATATATATATACATATATATATACATATATATATATATACATACTATATATATATATATATATATATATATATATATATATATATATATATATATATATGTGTGTGTGTGTGTGTGTGTGTGTGTGTGTGTGTATACCTCCTAGACTATGAAAATAAATATATGGGGGTATTATACCCAAAGCGGCGGAGAAAATAAAAAAGAAAATGATATCGTAGACCATTTCAGCTAAATCTTAAAATCTTTATAAGCTTTGAAACTTTCTTTTTTTCTTTCTTTTCGGAGAGAACTTATCAGAATTCTCCCGGAAGAAAAGAAAAAAAAAACTTTCCCCTTAGAATCTCTTGATCTTCTGGAAAAAAAAAAAAACTGAAGGTCGTCCTCCAACATGATGTGAAATTTACAGACTCACTCTCTCTCTCTCTCTCTCTCTCTCTCTCTCTCTCTCTCTCTCTCTCTCTCTCTCTCTCTCTCTACACGGTACATCTGACTGAGCATGAACCTCGAGCAGACAAAAAAAGGCCTCAATACTTATAATACTTATAAAACTCATAATACTTTTATAATACAAGTAAAAAATGCGCCGAAGTTTCTTCGCCGCAATCTAGTTTTCTGTACGTCGTATAGTATAATGGAGGCCACCCGAATTTCCATCTGTCGATGGTCCCGGTATAATGCTGTATGAGCCGCGGCCCATGATACACTTCAACTACGGCCCGGTGGTGGTCTGGTCTACATCGTTGCCAGATGCACGATTATGGTTATGACGTTAACCTTCAATAAAATAAAAAGTACTGAGGCTAGAGGGCTGCAATTTGGTGTACCTGAGGACTGGAGGGTGGTTGATCAACGAAGCAAGTTGCAGCCCTCTAGCCTCAGTAGTTTTTAAGATCTGAGGGCGGACAGAAAAGTGCGGACGGACAGACAAAACCAGCACAATAATTTTAGTTTCAAAAAACTAAAACAGAAAAAAGGCCATGATATTAAAAAAATAAATAAAAAACAAAACCTGTAAAAGAAAAAGCCATGATACTTTTTAAAAAAAATAAGGCGACAACACTTGTAAGAAAATATTTATAAAATACGAAAAAGAGCCACAAAACCTGTAAAAAAAAAGCCCACAATACTTATAAAAAGAGAAAATGGCCCTGCTTGTTATAGGACAAAGGCTTCAACATCACTGGTACATTTCTGAATTAAGTTTCACTTAAAACGTTTGGTTTCTTAATTTCGAAGGGCGATTATCTCTCTCTCTCTCTCTCTCTCTCTCTGTATGGTATCTTTTCTTCTATTTTTGTATTATCCTTATTTTTTTCCTTTTGTGTTCTTTGCAACAAAGCCAAGATTTCTCTCTCTCTCTCTCTCTCTCTCTCTCTCTCTCTCTGTATGGTATCTTTTCTTCTATTATTGTATTATCCTTATTTTTTTCCTTTTGTGTTCTTTGCAATAAAGCCAAGATTTCTCTCTCTCTCTCTCTCTCTCTCTCTCTCTCTCTCTCTCTCTCTCTCTCTCTCTCTCTCTCTGTATGGTATCTTTTCTTCTATTTTTGTATTATCCTTATTTTTTTCCTTTTGTGTTCTTTGCAATAAAGCCAAGATCTCTCTCTCTCTCCTCTCTCATCTCTCTCTCTCTCTCTCTCTCTCTCTCTCTCTCTCTCTCTCTCTCTGTATGGTATCTTTTTCTTCTATTTTTTGTACTATCCTTATACTTTTCCTTTTGTGTTCTTTGCAACAAGCCAAGATTTCTCTCTCTCTCTCTCCGCTCTCTCTCTCTCGATCTCTCTCTCTCTCTCTCTCTCTGTATGGTATATTTTCTTCTATTTTTGTATTATCCTTATTTTTTTTTCCTTTTGTATTTCTTTGCAATAAGCCAAGATTCTCTCCTCTCTCTCTCTCTCATCCTCTCTCTCTCTCTCTCTCTTCTCTCTCTATATATATATATATATATATTATATATATATATATATATATATATATATATATATATAAAACTTTCTGATAACTTTCCTATTTTTCTCCTCTTCCGCTCAGAATTTTTTTTTAAAACCTTTTCACTCCGCACTGAAAAAAAAAAAAAAAAAAAAACAGACGCATTCCTTATTGTTAACCTTGCGCCCACCCCCCACACCCCCACCCCCGCCCCCGCCCCCGCCTCTGCCGCCGCCCACGATCCATCAGTTGAAAACCGAAAGGAGAAACTTTGCTCAGGTTCGCTCAGGTTTGCTCAGGTGAGTCTCTGTATAAAATCCAGGTGTGGCTGAGTCAGCAAAAGTCAGTTGACGGTGATGATTGCGCAGCAGCAGTTACGTGATCAAACCTCATGATCTGTATCCCCCCAAAAGCCGCCCCATTCCCCCCCCCCCCCCCCTCCGCCATAAACAATACGGATCAGAGGCGTTTCAGAGTCAGTCTCTCTCTCTCTCTCTCTCTCTCGCTCTCATCTCTCTCTCTCTCTCTCTCTCTCTCTCTCTCTATATATATATATATATATATATATATATATATATATATATATATATATATATATATATATATATATATAAGGCGTATCTATCATAGTTTAAAACTATGTATCTTTTCTTCTGCCTACTCTATGAACTTTATTCCCGATGAATTTAATATGCTCAAAATTATTTTCTCTCTCTCTCTCTCTCTCTCTCTCTCTCTCTCTCTCGTCTCCTCTCTCTCTCTCTCTCTCTCTCTGAATGTATAGAGTTCAAAAGAAAGCTATACAAAATCATTAGGAGGACACTGTGAATGCACAGTAAAACCTGCTCCTACAGATAAGTGAGCACACGATGTCTCCTCTTAGGATGGACTAATGACAAGTCTTTGAGACATGCTAATCCTTGTAACTAACCCTACTCATCCATTATTTCATCGTCATTTATAATCAGGTCGCCTACATTGAATGTGTATGCATGTATGTACTATATATAGTACATATATTTGTGTATGTATATATATATATATATATATATATATATATATATATATATATATATTTTTCGAGCACACGACGCACAACAAACACAGAAGTATAATGAAAAGTGAAAGGGCCGTAAAATTCCGCAAAAGGGACAGAAAAAAGAAACAAAGAAAAAAAATCCCGCAAAACAAACGAAGCTGTAATTAAACCCATAAAACCGGAAATAGCATCAGCGAATGCGACAGAGAGAGAGAGAGAGGGGTGGATGAAAGAAAATCACCCAAAATTCTGACCTGTATTTGTGCAACCACGACCTAGGAACCAGAAAGCAGGAGAAATATTGAAACCAAAACAGGGGGGAAATTAAACATTTTGTTAAGACAACGGATACCCAATCAACTCTCAGGCTGTTTTATTTGCACAACAACAAAATGAAACAAAAATAACAACAACAACAACAAACAACAACAACGCCGACGTAAAATCCAATATTCATTCAAAGACAAACATCGAGAACCTTTCAGTAATATCAAGGATTTAAAAAAACACACACGCAAACTGAACAAAGGACAACGTAGAGAAAAAGAAAAAAGATAAATAAAAAAACACAAACTCAAACAGAAGTGGAGACTCAAGGTAAATGAGAATGCAAACAAAAATGGCAATGAGAGAATGAAAATAAAAACATTACCAAAACAGGGCGACGAGGCCAATCTAACACAAACAGCCAATATAAATGTAATGATAAACTTGATCAATTCTGCTCTTTTGAACATGGTTCCTTAATTAAAATATCTATCGCTACGGACCAAAATGATGAATATTTCGTGGGTTTTACTTACATTTTAATCTATTTATTTGCTAATTTATTCATTCATTTTCTATTAACTGATCCCTTCTGTCTGTATTTCTGTAATCTCCCGTTACTTATATGAACACACACAGACACACACACACATACATATATATATATATATATTATATATATATATATATATATATATATATATATATAGATATATATATATGTTATATATATATGTGTATATATATATATATAAATATATATATATAATATCAGCATGAAGGTGGACTATTAGAAACGTTGCAATTCATTACAATTCTTTATTTCCTACGTTTCGTAATATCATTATTACATCTTCAGGGAATCTGTTAAACAATAAATAAAATTAATTTAAAATTACTTAAAAATTACTTTAAAAATTACTCTAAATTCCAACATTTGTAAATTACAACACAATAAAAAACATACAGAAACGAAAACAAAAAAAAATAAAAAATAAAAAGACCAAAGACCGCTAATTAACCTCCTGTGCCGAGAAGGCAAGAGACAGAATGACAGAACAAATAAAAGTTAGCTCAGGTACAGTTGTGTGGAGGAGGTCTGGGTATTTAACTGGGGAACCAGTTGTTTAATAAATAATGACTCCAGGATAGGCAGTTCATATCATTGTTCGCTTGGCCTATGACTTGGAAATGACTTCTTTCTATATATATTTTACAATTTTTCGAATGGTTTCTTATATTAGAGTGTTCGGGATTGGAGAGCCTACAGCCAGTACGGAAACTAATCCCCGATGAGAGTCGATTCTGACCCGCAGTAACCTCCTCGTGGATCCGACATATGTCCCAGAGTTACACTTAGGGCAAGTATACTTATAGACCACG
Source organism: Macrobrachium nipponense (assembly GCF_015104395.2). NCBI lineage: Eukaryota > Metazoa > Arthropoda > Malacostraca > Decapoda > Palaemonidae > Macrobrachium > Macrobrachium nipponense. Next base: position 68,343,351 of record NC_061089.1, read on the forward strand.
TTGGAGGTCAAGAGAGGGTCCAATCGATCTTTATATCTGAAAAAAGGAACCGATTGTTAGCGGGTTATTGAATTAATTTTAGATTAATGGCACCATAATGTTTATGAATAATTTGTGCAAACTTTTTCCGAAAGGAGTCATCATGTAAGAACGGGAATTTGGCATAAAAAGCTAATTTTGGTACTGTACTGTTTGGCGACATTAGCGAATTGTTTGTTAAGAAACAAACGGAGCTTT
>NC_061089.1:68348587-68353587 GCF_015104395.2 Macrobrachium nipponense
AGAGGTATCGGAAATGGGCAAAAAGAAATTACCCATAAACCGTCATTACCGTCATTATAGCGCAGAAGAGTCTGTTATTAATGTTCGTTAAGAAAGTCGGACCTTCGACAAAAATATACCTGGTTATTTTTCCGCTTATATGGTTGACCTGAGGCGACAATCATTATATTGGGGAACAATGCTATGTCCGGTGGACAGGTAAGAGACGCACCTTTGGAAAGACCCAGGTATATGACATTCTCTCTCTCTCTCTCTCTCTCTCTCTCTCTCTCTCTCTCTCTCTCTCTCTCTCTCAGACAAAAGACCGTCCTCTTCACTTACTGTTGAAGTATTGAAGCGTAAAGGTTCTACCAAATACTAAATCTCTCTCTCTCTCTCTCTCTCTCTCTCTCTCTCTCTGTAGACACCAGCAGTGTAAAAGATTTTAAAAGAAAGCTAGACAAAATCATTAGGACACTGTGAATGCACAGTATAACCTGCTCCTACAGATAAGTGAGCACACGATGCCTCCTCGGATGGACTAAGAAGTCTTTGGGACATCCTAATCCTTGTAATTCCTTGTAACACTCTCTCTGTCTCTCTCTCCTTAACAAAATACCTACATATTCATTTAAACCTACCCACGGTTATAGGACGTTTCTAACGCAAAGATTGAATTCTCTCTCTCTCTCTCTCTCTCTCTCTCTCTCTCTCTCTCTCTCTCTCTCCCTGATCTGCCACCATCTGCCCATACCTATTACGGAGGTCGCTTCGAGACCTCGTCCTTCGCTGAACATCTGCCTACATGTAGCCGCCATTATATAGTAAACAAAATACGCGCTCGTTAAGTAGTACCCACGCATGAGACACCTGTCTTCCTTTCTGTGTATCGATAAGAGCACAAAACAGATTTACTAAGTGTTTTTCATTGTTTTTTAATTTAAAAAGGAATGTTCTGCATGTATTTTAAAAGGAATTTAATTAATTAATTCCCGGCTGATAAATATCGCAGTGAAATGTCTCTTCTTTTTTAAAAATAAATAAATAAATAATTAATAAATATTCCGACCGTAGTATTCATCAAACACAAAAAAGCTCACCTGTTTTTTTTTTTTTTTTTTTTTTTTGTAAAGACAAGAATCGCTTGATGACCTTCAAGCTCAGGGCAAGAAGGGCGCAAGCCCGAACGATTTCCGGCGGTCACCGTTTTCTATTTTTTTTTTTTTATTTTTTTTTTTTTTTTGGTCGAACGATCTCTTTTAAAACCTGTTTTTTTTGATGGGGGGAGGGGGGCAACTCACCCTCGGGTTGAAACCACGGTTCGCGGGATCGGGCCGTGGGCCTTAATGTGTACTTGTGTGTGTTTATATATAGATATATATATATATATATATATATATATATATATATGAATATATATATATATATATATATACATATAATCACAATTCCAATAGACTTAAAATTTACCGGAAAACAACAGTGAAAATCCTTCCATAAAAAACCCACAATTTCTTGACGCATAAATTCTCTCTCTCTCTCTCTCTCCTCTCTCTCTCTCTCTCACGGAAGCGAAAAGAACAGTCGAGCATCCTCCGGCAACTAATGCTAATGAAAAACAAAGACGCTTATGTCAAAAGATTTAAGCTTCACTTCAATTCTGTCTTCTGCTTCGCTTGACACTCTTACCTCTCTCTCTCTCTCTCTCTCTCTCTCTCTCTCTCTCTCTCTCTCTCTCTCTCATTCTTCTGCTGTTAAAGAAACTGAACATGCATGGCTTAGAAACACGACGATTGCGAGGATAACTAACAGAAACATTTAAAATACTGAAAGGCATAACTAAAGTAGACAGTAACCTATTTACGTTAAACGAAAACTAGACAAGCATTATGGATGGAAACTATAGAACTGAAGAGATACAACACATTCCATTGCGGGAACTTCTTAACGTACAAGATATGTGACACGTGGAATAAATTGCCACCAGAAGTCGTAAACAGCAACAGTATGGAAGAGTTTACAAGAAAACTAGACAAAATCAATAGGAGGACACTGTGAATGCACAGTAAAACCCGCTCCTACAGATAAGTGAGCGCACGATGTCTCCTCTTAGGATGTACTAACAAGTCTTTGAGACATCCTAATCCATGTAACTCCGTGTAACAAAGCAACGAAAGAGACCCAAAGACATTTTCCTTTTTTATTATATTCTCCCTCTCTCTCTCTCTCTCTCTCTCTCTCTCTCTCTCTCATTCTTCTGCTGCTAAAGAACTCAGATTATCAACAAAGTGACAAAAGAGGCCCAAGACATTTTCCTTTTTGTTATTATTACTCTCTCTCTCTCTCTCTCTCTCTCTCTCTCTCTCTCTCTCTCTCTCTCTCTCTCTCTCTCTCTCTCTCAACTCTTCTGATTCCACAAAGCAACACAAATAAGGCCCTCCAAAAATTGGCTTACCCGGATGTGAAAGGAGAACAGAAAGGAACAACTACTAGATACATCTCTTCCTTCGAGATTAGATCAAAAGATAAAGGCACCACCGTACCGTATACAAGATAAGAACCCGTGCGATAATATATATGCGCTTAGGCCAAGCCCAGGTCTTACCCTGAATTCCACAACACACCTGGATGACGTCAGCGGACTTCAAAAGCAAACAGCACAGTTCCTGCTTGTATTGGAATCTGATGCTGATTTGGTGAAATAGGGAATTAAGTCCCAAATTTGTCGTTTGGAGGAGCTTGTTTGTTTGTTTGTATGGTGTTTTTACGTTGCATGTTTGTTTGTTTGCATTGTGTTTTTACGTTATATGGAACCAGTGGTTATTCAGCAAGGGGACCAACGGCTTTATAGGTGACTTCCGAACCACGTCGAGAGTGAACTTCTATCACCAGAAATACACATCTCTCACGCCTCAATGGAATGCCCGAGAATCGAACTCGTGGCAACCAAGGTGGCAGGCCTAAACCGTACCGACCAGGCCACTGAGGAGCTCAATTTGACATTTGTCATTGTGAAAGACTTGTGTTTATCCGGTGACTGAATTAAGTGATTTACGGATTAGCTTAGTTTTCACATGACTGAATTTAGTTATTAGAAAACTAGGAGTAAGAATATATGATTAGGAATATAGAATTTAGGCCAAGGGCCAAGCGCTGCGACCTTCGACGGTGGGTTTGGGGGGGGGGTTGGGTGGGGGTCATTCAGCGCCGAAATTGAGAGTAGAAAGGTTTGAAAGGTGTAACAGGAGGAAAACCTCAAAGCAGTTGCATTATGAAACAATTGTTAGGAATAGGTAGATAGCAAGATGGGGAATATGAATTTAAACAAAAGCATTTATTTCATGATTTACGTTTTCAACTTGATTTTACATTTTTGTATTTTGCGAATGCAAAAGTACCTAGGTCCTGAATTTGATGTGCCACATCTAGAAAGACTTTGAGTATCAGATGAACGAACTTAGTGATTTATGTAGCCTAAATTGTACATTTTATTTAAATAACACAAAATGAAAAGCCTATGAATGCGAAGGAAACTGAAAAACTCAAATAACTGGTATCATCACCATCCACCCTCCAACCATCAAAACGTACTAAATTGCAGCCCTCTAGCCACAGTAGTTTTTTTGTTTTTTTTTTTTTTTTATTTGAAGGTTAAAGTCAGCCATGATCGTGCGCCTGCCACAGCAACAACACGGTCCACCACCATGGCCGGCTGAGAAAGTTTCACGGATCGTGGCCGAGAGTGTCATGCAGCATTATTATACGCTGTACAGAAAACCCGACTGCCACAAAAGAAACATGGGTAAAATGAACAATAAAATGACCAGCTCAGCAGGCATCATATTATCAACACTCCCTCTTACGAGAGGAACTCATCGACTGCCTTTATATTAATTCCTGAGCAGCGGACGGGCGAAGGTCACCCACAATAGGAAAGGACGAAATGTGGAGAAATATATACAGTGAGGCAATATAGAGACATTTTCCTATTCCTCAGAAAGCGTGTCGTACCGACAAAGCTTCCACAGCGATTAATGTGATATCAAAGAGATAGACATACACGGCCGGATATATACGTACAAGTAGAGGGTATAATATAAGTTATGTTTAATCGAACGTTTTAGAAATGGGGACTGATTACTTCTCTTCGTTTCTGTGCTGTATATTAATATATATATATATATATATATATATATATATATATATATATATATATATATATATAAGACGTTAAACGTCTTTTACTTAGCAGAAGGACGTTAAACGTCCTTCTGCTTAGTAAAAGACGTTTAACGTCGAAAGGTCTCGCAGATACTCCTTCGTTTTATTTATTTTCCTTCGTGGCATGTATCTTTATTTATGGATTTATCTCGTTCCTAACTTTCGTAATTCAGTTATACACACACATATATATATATATATATATAATATATATATATATATATATATATATATATATATATATATATATACATACATAACATTAATCTACAATTCTCCTTTAATATCCAAGTCGCTCTACCTCGGAATTAATATATATTCATATTATGTTAACCGATGGGGAAATTTGTTTTAGTCGATAATGATAATAATTTCGTCCTCTTGTGGATTCGAACCAGCGGACAGGGGAGAAATCAGGACTTCGGTGCCATTACCGAGAGAGAGAGAGAGAGAGAGAGAGAGAGAGAGAGAGAGAGAGAGAGAGAGAAACTAATACATGCATACATACATACATTCACTACACAATAAAGCACGTATGATGCAAAAACTTGCAATCTGACTCCCGAGACGTAAATACCAATGCATTTAGTCACACTCGCTTCCTGTACCTGTATTCAGTCATGTATTTATCTTCCCGAGAAAACTGCGCATTTCGAACCGTTAGTGGCCCTTGGAGAGAGAGAGAGAGAGAGAGAGAGAGAGAGAGAGAGAGAGAGAGAGAGAGTTTTTTTTCCATAACCACCCACCCTCAGACTCGTAGCTAATCACCATATAAAGCCACCTTACAAGACGACTCCCCT
>NC_061089.1:68361310-68371310 GCF_015104395.2 Macrobrachium nipponense
ATAGGTACAGGAATGAGTGAGTGACTAATGCATTGGTATTTACGTCTCGGGGTTCATATTGCAAGTTTTGCATCATACGTACTAGTAGGTGCTTTATTGTGTAGTGAATGTATGCATGTATATATGTATGTCTCTCTCTCTCTCTCTCTTCTCTCTCTCTCTCTCTCGGTAATGGCACTAAAGTCATGATTTCTCCACCCCTGTCCGCTGGTTCGAATCCACGAGAGGACGAAATTATTATTATCGACTAAATCAAATTTCCCCATCGGTTAACATAATATGAATACTATATATTAATTCCAAGGTAGAGCGACTTGGATATTAAAGGAGAATTGTAGATTAATGTTATGTATGTATATATCTATATATATATATATATATATATATATATATATATATATATATATATATGTGTGTATAACTGAATCATGAAAGTTGGAACGAGATAAATCCATAAATAAAGATACATGCCACGAAGGAAAAATAAACGAAGGAGTATCTGCGAGACCTTCGACGTTAAACGTCTTTTACTAAGCAGAAGGACGTTTAACGTCGAAAGGGTCTCGCAGATACTCCTTCGTTTATTTTTCCATCGTGGCATATATCTTTATATATATATATATATATATATATATATATATATATATATATATATATATATAATTAAAATACAGCACAGAAACGAAGAGAAGTAATCAGTCCCGATTTCTAAAACGTTCGATTAACATAACTTATATTATACCCTCTACTTGTACGTATATATCCGGCCGTGTATGTCTGTCTCTTTGATATCACATTAATCGCTGTGGAAGCTTTGTCGGTATGACACGCGCGAACGTTCTGAGGAATAGGAAAATGTCTCTATGTTGCCTCACTGTATATATTTCTCCACCTTTCCTATTGTGGGTGACCTTCGCCCGTCCGCTGCTCAGGAATTAATATAAAGGCAGTCGATGAGTTCCTCTCGTAAGAGGGAGTGTTGATAATATGATGCCTGCTGAGCTGGTCATTTTATTGTTCATTTTACCCATGTTTCTTTTGTGGCAGTCGGGTTTTCTGTACAGCGTATAATAATGCTGCATGACACTCTCGGCCACGATCCGTGAAACTTTCTCAGCCGGCCATGGTGGTGGCTCGTGTTGTTGCTGTGGCAGGCGCACGATCATGGCTGATTTTAACCTTCAAATAAAAAAAAAAAAACTACTGTGGCTAGAGGGCTGCAATTTAGTACGTTTGATGGTTGGAGGGTGGATGGTGATGATACCAGTAATTTGAGTTTTCAGTTTCTTCGCATTTCATAGGCTTTTCATTTTGTGTTATTTTAAATAAAATGTACAATTTAGGCTACATAAATCAACTAAGTTCGTTCATCTGATACTCAAGTCTTTTCTAGATGTGGCACATCAAATTCAGACCTAGGTACTTTTGCATTCGCAAAATACAAAAATGTAAAATCAAGTTTGAAAACGTAAATCATGAAATAAATGCTTTTGTTTAAATTCATATTCCCCATCTTGCTATCTACCTATTCCTAACAATTGTTTCATAATGCAACTGCTTTGAGGTTTTCCTCCTGTTACACCTTTCAAACCTTTCTATACTCTCAATTTCGGCGCTGAATGACCCCCACCCAACCCCCCAACCCCCCGTCGAAGGTCGCAGCGCTTGGCCCATGGCCTAAATTCTATATTCCTAATCATATATTCTTACTCCTAGTTTTCTAATAACTAAATACAGTCATGTGAAAACTAATCTAATCCGTAAATCACTTAATTCAGTCACCGGATAGACACAAGTCTTTCACAATGACAAATGTCAAATTGAGCTCCTCAGTGGCCTGGTCGGTACGGTTTAGGCCTGCCACCTTGGTTGCCACGAGTTCGATTCTCGGGCATTCCATTGAGGCGTGAGAGATGTGTATTTCTGGTGATAGAAGTTCACTCTCGACGTGGTTCGGAAGTCACCTATAAAGCCGTTGGTCCCGTTGCTGAATAACCACTGGTTCCATATAACGTAAAAACACAATACAAACATGCAACGTAAAAACACCATACAAACAAACAAACAAGCTCCTCCAAACGACAAATTTGGGACTTAATTCCCTATTTCACCAAATCAGCATCAGATTCCAATACAAGCAGGAACTGTGCTGTTTGCTTTTGAAGTCCGCTGACGTCATCCAGGTGTGTTGTGGAATTCAGGGTAAGACCTGGGCTTGGCCTAAGCGCATAGTATATATTATCGCACAGGTTCTTATCTTGTATACAATACGGTGGTGTCTTTATCTTTTGATCTAATCTCGAAGGAAGAGATGTATCTAGTAGTTGTTCCTTCTGTTCTCCTTTCACATCCGGGTAAGCCAATTTTTGGAGGCCTATTTGTGTTGCTTTGTGGAATCAGAAGACTGAGAGAGAGAGGAGAGAGAGAGAGAGAGATGAGAGAGAGAGGAGAGAGAGAGAGAGAGTAATAATAACAAAAGGAAAATGTCTTGGCGCCTCTTTTGTCACTTTTGTTGATAATCTGAGTTCTTTAGCAGCAGAAGAATGAGAGAGAGAGAGACCTTACCTTACCTTACAGACCTTACATCTTGTTCGGGTTTGCCCAGGTCCCTCAGTGTGAGGCACCTCTAATGTCTACCAGAGAGTTGCTAGTACATCTTCCGGTATATTTTGCATCTTCCAATCTTGGATGGTCTGGGATGCAGTTTAGATATTTGTCGAGCTTATTCTTAAACACATCTACGCTCACTCCTGATATATTCCTCAGATGAGCTGGCAACGCATTGAATAGACGCTGCATTATCGATGCTGGTGCGTAGTGGATTAATGTCCTGTGCTTTCTTATTTTCCTGGTATAGTTTTGGCACTATTAATCTACTCTGCTTGCTCTTTCTGATATTTTTGAGTTCCATGATATTTTCTGCTATTCCTTCTATCTGTTTCCATGCCTGAATTATCATGTTAGCGTTCTCTCTCCTTCTAGACTATATAATTTTAAGAATTGTAGTCTTTCCCAGTAGTCCTAGGTCCTTAACTTCTTCTATTCTAGCTGTAAAGGACCTTTGTACACGCTCTATTTGTGCAATATCCGTTTTGATAGTGTGGGTACCATATCATATTGCAATATTCAAGTGGACTACGAACATATGATAAAGAAACATGATAAACAATCATGTGTTTCAGCTTTTCTTGTTTTGAAGTGCCGTAACAACATTCCCATTTTTGCTTTACATTTTGCCAACAGAGTTGCTATTTGATCATTGCATAAACATGTTCCTATTCATCATCACACCAAGGTCTTTAACTGCTTCCTTATTTGTGATGGTCTCATTATTTAGGTCCCTTATAGCATATAGCTTTCTTTCTCTGTCTCCATAAATTGTTTATTGATTCAAATTTATCAGAGTTAAATACCATCCTATTTACCTCTGCCCAATCATATACTTTGTTAAGGTCTCTTTGTTAGAGCGTTCCTATCTTCATCACAAGTAATTTCTCTACTTATTCTTGTGTCATCTGCGAAACTACTCACTACCGAATCCTTAACATTATTGTCTATGTCTTCAATCATAATAACAAACAGTATTGCAGCTAACACCGTACCTTGCGGACACCGGATATTACCTTGGCTTCATCCGATTTCTCGTCGTTTGCAATAACTATCTGTTTTCTGTTGTGTAAAAATTCTTTTAACCATCTTCCTACTTTATCCACGATATTGTGTTTTCTAATTTTCTTCGCCAATATATTATGGTCTACTTTATCAAAAGCTTTTGCAAAGTCTAAATAAACCACATCTGTTTCATTTCCGCTTTTCATATTTTGAATATGTTTTCACGGTGGACTAACAGTTGGTTTGTGTACTTTTTCCGGGTACGAAACCATGTTGTCCTTTATTAAACAAATTATTTTTTTATTTAAATGTTTCATAATATTTTTCTTCATTACCCTTTCATACACTTTCACTAATATGTGATGTTAGACTCACAGGCCTATAATTACTTTGCCTCTAGTCTTGATCACTTTTGAAAGTAGGGTAATATATGCTATTTGTGCTCATCATATAGCTTGCCTGTATCTACACTTTGTCTAATAATATTGCAAGTGGCTTTGCGATAGAATGAACTACTTACTTTCTTTAACAAAATAGCAGGAATTCCATCAGGCCCTGCAGCAGCTCCATTTTTAATTTCATTAATAGCCTGCACAATATCAGCTTCATTAAATATCTATGTCAGCTAAATATTCACTATTTTCATCCCTTACTTCTATATCATTATCTTCATTATCTATTCTAGGGGTGAATTCTCTCTTATATCGTTCTGCCAGTATGTTGCAAAATTTCCTTTTTTTCATTCGTTAATCTCCCTTCAATTCTCAGAGGGCCTATTTCTATTTCTTCTTTTATTCATCTTCTTCGCATATGAGTATAATAGTTTGGGGTTTTGCTTGATATTTAATAGGGTTTTTTCTTCCAAGTCCCGTTTTTCATTTTCTTTTTGATTGTATAACTCTTTTGTTCTGCATTTTCTATCTACTTTTTAGTTCTATAACTTTCCAGCATTTTTTTCTTTTGCAAGACCTTTTTTGCACTTTCTGATTTTCTGGAACAAGATCCTTCTGTCTCTTGGTATGCATGAATGATGTTTACTTTCTTCTTCGGTATATATTTTTCCACATTATCTCCAATATTTATATAATATCTCCGTATTTACCCTTATGTCATCACTTACGAAAATGTTATCCCAATCTTTGTTTAATTCTTCATTAATTTCTGACCATTTTATATTTTTACTGTAGAAGTTGTATTTTCCATATCCTCCACTTTTTCATTCATGCTTATCTCTATTTCACTTGCTTTGGAATGAACTGTTAATTCTATGACATTATGGTCTGAAATACTCGCATTATAAACTATTATTTCTTTAACATAATTCATCTCGTTTCACAAATACTGGTCTAAAGTATTTTCCTTTCTTGTTGGCAGTGATTTATTTGTTGAATGTTTGTATTCTAGTAGCATATCTAATAGCTTTTCAAATTGCCTCTTATCTTCTGCACTACTATTACTCTCTTTTTTATATGTATAAGTACAACCACAATCTCCTATTCGTTCTTTCCATTCTACGAAAGGAAAGTTGAAGTCACCAGATAGGAGAATAGTCCAGTCCTTGTGATTTCTACATATATCATCCAATTTTTCAATTATTAAGTCAAACTCTTTAGTATTAGGAGGTCTATATATTACTATGTTCATCAATTTTTCAGATTCAAATTCTACCGCTATTAGTTCACATTCTGAGTTACTATATTTTCTCATATATTTTTCCTTGTTTTTTGTCTTTCCCATATATTGCGGTTCCCCCTTGATTCCTATTTTTTCTATCTGATCTATAAGTTTGGAACCCTTTTATTTGATCATCATTCCAGTCTCTTGGGAATACCAGGTTTCACTTATATTCATATATCTTTCTTTTCATTTTGGGTTAGTTCTTCTAAGTACTCTATTTTTCTTTTTGAGTTACTCGTAACTAAACCCTGCGCATTCATCACTATGATGGTTTTGCGTGTTTTCTCCTTCATTTAATACTGATAGTAATAAGGATTTCCCATGTCTCTTTCCTGTTCTGATATGTTGTTCTTTTTTTTCATTTCCAGAAATTCTGACATTAAAAAATCCAACTTTTCCATAATATTGATCTTCCTTCATCATAATTATTAATTTTTGTGTCTGAATCTGCAATTTTCTCCGTTTCTGCAATATCCTCTTGCATAATAAATACAGTTATTATCTCTTGAGTAGAATTTCGGAGCTGATGCTTTGAAATTTTTTTGCTGACACCTCTGCATATCTCATTGGTGTTTGCTTTTCTCTTTTACCTGATATTCTTGATTTCTCTCTTTATTTGTTTCTTTCTTATTTTGGATTTTATTACTTGGTTGGTTATTTATTTGATTATGATTCATGGCTACAGGGTGCATATATTTGCATTTTTTGTCGAACTTACATCCTTTTCCTTCTTTTAGGTTTTTACATATTTTTGGATGCAGATCTCTGCAATCATCCCCATATCCATCTAAGTATGCACATTACCATATATTTCAGAGTTTTGACATATCTTAGGATGTTTGTAGTAACATCTTTCTCCAAATCTGCAATTCCCTCTTTTCAAAAGGTTGCAGATTTTGTCTTTCTTGTCTATTTTTCCTCTTTCCCGTCATTGTATAGATCTGGGTAGAGCCTCTTCGGGATTTGCTTTTCTGTTGTCATATCGTAATTATTTCTTCGTAGGTATGCTGCTTTATTGCCTCATATGTAGTATCATGAGTATCTCTGCATCCATACTTTTATCTTGTTCTTTGTTTTCCTTATTTTTTTCTGTCATTTCATTTTTTGTTTACTTTTCTTCCGTCCTTTTCCTCTTCTTCTTTTTCTTCTTCTTCTTCCTCTTTCCTCTTCTTCTTCATCCTCAACTATTTGTACATTCAATCTTGATTTAATAACATTGTCTATCCATGATAGACATGTTGACAAAAAATTCTGTATCTTTTCTCAAATCTTGTATTACCTCAGCACACTGTGGATGGGTCGGAATGTTGCATGCAGCACACATTTTCTGATTAGGTTTTGTGGATTGACTATGCTATACCAAACCTTACACAGTTTGCATGCTTTTGGCATTCTTTTTCCTATGCATCAATTAGTATATTCACAAGATTCACCTTATTCATTTTCTTTGTCGGAATATGTTGGTTTATGTATATTTTCTTTATGAGTCTCTTGACCACTTGGATTTTATTGGAACTTCTTCAATTATTTTCAAGATGTTTTCATTAGATTTGTTCCAGTTTGAAGGATTATATCCTTCTAATATATATATGAATGCTTTTGTATCTTTTGGTTAGGACTGTTGCTGATTTCATAGATGAGAAATGCCAGTTCCCTTCCTGATACCTCATCGTATTGCGAATCTGCTAAACACGCCAATTACGCCACCTTTCCCGCAGTTGGAACTTACTGCCATCTTGTTCTGATTTATAGTATTACACTTGATAAACTAACTTAGAAGACGCTTTATCCTACTATTTTCACACTAATCTTATCACCGATAGTTCACGAACATTTCTAGATATTTTCTCAAATTCTAGTCGTATGTTAAACTTGTGATATCTGTTGATTATTGTGACTTCACGCGGGTACGTCTCACCAAGCAAGATGGCTACTACGAGAGAGAGAGAGAGAGAGAGAGAGAGAGAGAGAGAATATAATAAAAAAGGAAAATGTCTTTGGGTCTCTTTCGTTGCTTTGTTACACGGAGTTACATGGATTAGGATGTCTCAAAGACTTGTTAGTACATCCTAAGAGGAGACATCGTGCGCTCACTTATCTGTAGGGGAGCGGGTTTTACTGTGCATTCACAGTGTCCTCCTAATGATTTTGTCTAGCTTTCTTTTAAAACTCTTCCACACTGTTGCTGTTACGACTTCTGGTGGCAATTTATTCCACGTGTCACTTATCTTGTATGGAAAGAAGTTCCCACAATGGGATGTGTTGTATCTCTTCAGTTTAGTTTCCATCCATTATTCTTGTCCGGTTTTCGTTCAACGTAAATAGGTTACTGTCTACTTTTGTTATGCCTTTCAGTATTTTAAATGTTTCTGTTAGTTATCCTCGCAATCGTCGTGTTTCTAAGCCATGCATGTTCAGTCCTTTAACAGCAGAAGAATGAGAGAGAGAGAGAGAGAGAGAGAGAGAGAGAGAGAGAGGTAAGCGTGTCAAGAGAAAGCAGAAGACGAATTGAAGTGAAGTTTAAATCTTTTGACATAAGCGTCTTTGTTTTCATTAGCATTAGTTGCCGGAGGATGCTCGACTGTTCTTTTTGCTTCGCTCCGTGTGTGTGTGTGTGTGTGTGTGTGTGTGTGTGTGTGTGTGTGAGAGAGAGAGAGAGAGCAGAGAGAGAGAGAGAGAGAGAATTTATGCGTCAAGAAATTGTGGGTTTTTTTATGGAAGGATTTTCACTTTTGTTTCCGGTAAATTTAAGTCTATTGGAAATTGTGATTATATTATATATATATATATATATATATATATATATATATATATATACTATATATATATATATATATATATATATATATATATATATAAACACAAACACACAAGCACACATTAAGGCCCACGGCCGATCCTGCGAACCGTGGTTCAACCCGAGGGTGAGTTGCCCCCCCCCCAAAAAAAAAAAAAAAAAAACAGGTTTTAAAAGAGATCGTTCGACAAAAAAAAAAAAAAAAAAAAAAAAAACGGTGACCGCCGGAATCGTTCGGGCTTGCGCCCTTCTTGCCCTGAGCTTGAAGGTCATCAAGCGATTCTTGTCTTTACAAAAAAAAAAAAAAAAAAAAATAGGTGAGCTTATTTGTGTTTGATGAATACTACGGCGGATATTTATTTATTTATGTATTTATTTATTTTGAAAAAAACGAGACATGTCACTGCGATATTTATCAGCCGGGAATTAATTAATTAAATTCCTTTTAAATTACTAAACAATAAAATACAAGCAGAACATTCCTTTTTAAATTAAAAACAATGAAAAACACTTAGTAAATCTGTTTTGTGCTCTTATCGATACACAGAAAGCAAGACAGGTGTTCTCATGCGTGGTACTACTTACCGAACGCGTATTTTGTTTACTATATAATGGCGGCTACATGTAGGCAGATGTTCAGCGAAGGACGAGGTCTCGAAGCGACCTCCGTAATAGTATGGGCAGATGGTGGCAGATCAGAGAGAGAGAGAGAGAGAAGAGAGAGAGAGAGAGAGAGAGAGAGAGAGAGAGAATTCAATCTTTGCGTTAGAAACGTCCTATAACCGTGGGTAGGTTTAAAGGAATATGTAGGTATTTTGTTAAGGAGAGAGAGACAGAGAGAGTGTTACAAGGAATTACAAGGATTAGGATGTCCCAAAGACTTCTTAGTCCATCCGAGGAGGCATCGTGTGCTCACTTATCTGTAGGAGCAGGTTATACTGTGCATTCACAGTGTCCTAATGATTTTGTCTAGCTTTCTTTTAAAATCTTTTCCACTGCTTGTGTTTACAGAGAGAGAGAGAGAGAGAGAGAGAGAGAGAGAGAATTAGTATTTGGTAGAACCTTTACGCTTCAATACTTCACATAAGTGAAGAGGACGGTCTTTTGTCTGAGAGAGAGAGAGAAGAGAGAGAGAGAGAGAGAGAGAGAGAGAAAGGGAATGTCATATTCCTGGGTCTTTCCAAAGGTGCGTCTCTTACCTGTCCACCGGACATAGCATTGTTCCAATATAAATGATGTCGCCTCAGGTCACCCATATAAGCGAAAAAATAACCAGGTATATTTTTGCCGAAGGTCCGACTTTCTTAACAAACATTAATAACAGACTCTTCTGCGCTATAATGACGGTAATGACGGTTTGTGGGTAATTTCTTTTCGCTCATTTCCGATACCTCTTAAAAAATAGCTTTTATTTTTTTATTATTATTCGGGAAATTAACCCAACAGAACATTATTCATATCAAAGGATTTAAAGATAAAATTATCAAATTTAAAAGGAAAGTATTCCCATTATTATTATTATTATTATTCTTATTATTATTATTATTATTATTATTATTATTATTATTATTATTATTGAAAAAAAAACTTGAAATCCCACCTTCCAAAGAACACGATGGCCTTAATTTTAAAGGAGATGAAAGCTAAAAACATTGAGATTGAAAAGGAAAGCGTTCCTCATTATAATACAGCAGAAGCTCCGGCAATTATATATAAGACAACAATACACCTCTCCCTTGATTTCTAATTAAACGCAAATAATCGGGGGAATTAGGGAATGGGAAGATGTTAAGGGATAATAATAATAATGACCCCCACTCTCTCTCTCTCTCTCTCTCTCTCTCCTCTCTCTCTCTCTCTCTCTCTCTCTCTCTCTGTTTCTTTTGTTCTCTTTTTTTTTGTATCTCGTTAGCT
>NC_061089.1:68381310-68382543 GCF_015104395.2 Macrobrachium nipponense
AGTTAGCATACATCACGAGCTTATTGTGTGTCTCGTACGTGTTTTTTTTTATAATTATTTTAGTTTCGTTTTTTTTTTTTTTTTTTCGTATGTTTAGGGAAAGTTTGCTAAACGATGAGTAGAAGCTGTTTAGGGAAGGAATGTTTAGTCTGCGTTGCTTAGGGGTTTGGGGTTTTATGCCTACTTTTTTCGCCTCATCTTGTGACAGGACTGGGAAACATCTCGTCTCTCTCTCTGCTCTCTCTCTCTCTCTCTCTACTCTCTCTCTCTCTCTCTCTCCTTCAAACTGGAAACAAATCTAATGAAAAACATCTTGAAAATAATTGAAGAAGTTCCAAATAAAATCCAAGTGGCTCAAGAGACTCATAAAGAAAATAATATCATAAACCAACATATTCGACAAAGAAAATGAATAAGGTGAATCTTGTGAATATCCTAATTGATGCATTAGGAAAAAAGGAATGCCAAAAGCATGCAAACTGTGTAAGGTTTGGTATAGCATAGTCAATCCAACACAACCTAATCAGAAAATGTGCTGCATGCAACATTCCGACCTATCCAGAGTGTGCTGAGGTTAATACAAGATTTGAGAAAAAGATACAAGAATTTTTTTGTTCAACATGTCTATCATGGATAGACAATGTTATTAAATCAAGATTGAATGTACAAATAGTTGAGGATGAAGAAGAAGAGGAAGAGAGGAAGAAGAAGAAGAAAAAGAAGAACGAGGAAAAACGGAAAGAGAAGTAAACAAAAATGAAATGACAGACAGAAAAAAATAAGGAAAACAAAGAACAAGATAAAAGTATGGATGCAGAGATACTCATTGATACTACATATGAGGCAATAAAGCAGCATACCTACTACGAAGAAATAAATTTACGATATGACAACAGAAAAGCAAATCCCGAAGAGGCTCTACCCAGATCTATACAATGACGGTAGAAAGAGGAAAAAAATAGACAACGAAAGACAAAAATCTGCAACCTTTTGAAAAGAGGGAATTGCAGATTTGGAGAAAGATGTTACTACAAACATCCTAAGATATGTCAAAACTATGAAATATATGGTAAATGTGCATACTTAGATGGATATGGGGACTGATTGCAGAGATCTGCATCCAAAAATATGTAAAAAACCTAAAAGAAGGAAAAGGATGTAAGTTCGACAAAAAATGCAAATATATGCACCCTGTAGCCATGAATCATAATCAAATAAAATAACCAACCAAGT
>NC_061089.1:68383043-68385543 GCF_015104395.2 Macrobrachium nipponense
TCACTAGTCGGCAACTTCGCTCAACCGACGCCGTTTTCAAATGACGAACTTACAATAAAAAGAAAATTGGAAATCAAATTAAAACCTAGTGTGGGATTTGGAACATCGCTTAATGGGCTGATTTCCAGGACCTTCGATGCAGCAATTTCTGATGGGATAAAAAAAGACACAAGAAATCCAATCAAAGAGAGTTAATATCATCATAAAACCCTCATTTGCCGGTTCCAAGAAACTCGCTGCTGTGAGGTTTTGAGCTTAGAGACGGTGGGTTTCGAAAGTCGCTCTTTTAGACCCAGAACTGAAGTTACATTTTATGTGGTTAATTTATGACGACTCGGTAAGATTAACGGCTTTCCATTACGTATTTGACTGAATGACTTATTAAATATTATAATAGTTTATGTCTTCATGAGAAAATGACATAAATATGCATAATAAAGTGATTAATTTATGGCACTTCAGCCAAATTTAACGGAGTTCCTTTACGGTACTTAAATATATAACTTATTAAGTTTTGAAAAATGGCATAAATGTGCATAATAAAGTGATTGATTTATTTAACGGATTTCCTTTACGGTATTTGACTAGATAACTTATTAAATGTTAATATCTTCGTGAGAAAATGACAAATAAGCATAATAAAGTAATTAATTCATGGCAATTCAGCGAGATTAACGGCTTTCTGTTACAGTATTGGCTAATTAGCATATTAATGGGATCTCTCCTTTATGTTTATGAGATTTAAAGTCTTTTGTTTTATGTTCTACGGTAATCTCCAACGGGCTTGTACTAAACATGTGGTAAAAACCGTTGAAGGTCACTATCTAATAAAGATCCAGCAAATGTTAATATCTTCAAGAGGTAATGATATAAATATCCTTCAAGGAGTCAAAATTCATCACAAATAATGACGGGAGATTCGGTTTCATTGTGGTAGACTATAAATCATAGGCCTACATCACAGACGTCTAGACATGTTATCCTTTAACATAAGATTTTAATTGTGATTTTTCTCGCTCTAGCCTATATTTGAATTAAAAGACTTCTGTATGCACATTTTTAACTATACCATCAACGCAGTTTCTCTTTCAGTATCTTTCCTTTTAAATATTTGTTACCTCTGTACACACCACTCGAAATATTAAGGAAAAAAGAAAAGAAGTCGGAAAATGCACGAGATAAAAAGCGAGCCATTTGGCCATGCGTCATTCACTAATGAATGCAAAACGTCGCATCATTCACTAATGAATGCAAAACGTCGCATCATTCACTAATGAATGCAAAAAGTTGCACCGCGCCTCAGGCAGCGACTGTTCACAGAGAATGGATTCTCCATTACCTCTCATTTTGCCTAATGACTCAAAATGTTGGTACAAGCATTCCAGATTTTTTTTTTTTTTTTTTTTTTTTTTTTTTAACAGAGAAAAAATGTGACAACAACGGTTTTTTTCAGGTTGCTATACGTAAAAAAAATACCAACAAAGCAAACAAATATACTACACTTATTTCCCCGCCTTTAGGCCTAGGATAAATAAAGTAAAAAAGTAACGTTTTTCCCTGATGTGCTGAGCTTACTTAGGCTAACTTAAGCCAAGGGATATCCCGTGCTATAGATGCAGTCAATTACTACTTCTTGCATTCCCCCCCCCCCCTCTCTCTCTCTCTCTCTCTCTCTCTCTCTCTCTCTCTCTCTCTCTCTCTCTCTCTCTCTGTGTTACAAAACACTTCAAATAACTTTCTAACCATACGTAACGATTTCTTGGGACAGGTATCGAACAAGGAATCTGTTTACACATAAAAAAACAACCTCCCTGAGAGATCAAAACAAAAAGAAAACCACCTTTTTCCCTGTTTTTTCTTCCTCCCTCCCACATCAGTATCCTTTGTGTGTTAATAACTTCGTTATCGCATCTCGTCTGTTGTCTCCATACTATTTTTCTCTGTTATATTTCAGACAAAGTCCTTCTGTACTTACTGAGACTTCCTCCTACCACTGACATTCGGAGCAGAGAGAGAGAGAGAGAGAGAGAGAGAGAGAGAGAGAGAGAGAGAGAGAGACGCTATCCAATATCATACCAATCTCGGATGAGGCTCTTACAGCTGAGCCTACACAAAGACAATTGCTCTTCTGCAATTTTTTCCTTCATATTTCGAGTGGCGTGTACAGAGGTAACAAATATTTAAAATGAAAAATGCTGAAAGAGAAACTGTGTTGATGCTGTAGTTAGAAATGTGCATACAGAAATATTTTAATTGAAATATATTGCGAGAAAATTCAAACTTTAAGTCTTATACCATAGGATATGTATGTGTTGTAGGCCTATGATTTATAGTCTACCACAATGAAACCGAATTTCCCTGTCATTATTTGTGATGAATTTTGACTCCTTGAAGGATATTTATATCATTACCTCATGGAAATATTAACATTTACTGGATCTTTATTAGATAGTGACCTTCAACGATTTTTACCGCGTGTTTGATACAAGCCCGTTGGAGA
>NC_061089.1:68390543-68430681 GCF_015104395.2 Macrobrachium nipponense
TCGAGAGAGTCCACCTCTCCTGAGGGATGCTTTTGAAAGACATATCCCTCAGGAGAAGTGGAACATAGATCCTACCCATGTGAACTTTCGAGAGAGAATGAGAGTTTCCAGCCCTGTTATTGGCTTATCAACAGCCAATCAGGAGCGTCGTAAGGGACGGGCTTAGACATCAAATGCACGGGTGATGTGAATCTGCTATGGTCTTTGTTTATTTGTACTCGTTGGGAAGTGGTGTTCGTAGATATTCTTTCCATTGTATTTTTTGCTAATTTAATTCTTTACACCTTTTGTTGTACTGTTAAAGTCTCCTTAAAAGGGCATATGTTTGACGTCAAATTGTCCGTTTGGTTTCGTTAGTGATTTCTCTCTGTTTCGATGTTGAAAGGGTAACTAATTTCCAGTAAGTTTACATATTTATTTTTTATAATGAAGCTTGGCTAGTGGACTAAATAATGGCCTTATGAGTTAGTCCTTTTATTATTTTTTAAATTTTTATTTTACATTATTTTTTTTGCAAAAAAATTCAAACAAATATAAATATATATAAAAAATAGTTCAATCCAGTTAATTTGGGAGGTTGGTAGGGTCTACATACCGTCGTTCATATTTAACTGGAATATATATATATATATATATATATATATATATATATATATATATATATATATATATTGTTACATTTTAACCCCTGCCCTGAAGGGGCCCAAATACGTAAAGGAAAATAGTTGAGGGAAAATGCAGAATGAATTACTTGAACTTACCTTAAAAGGATTTATAGTGTTAATTTACTCTAGAGGAGGTCGCCAGAATACTCAGCTAATTACTTTACATACATTTATTTACAGGAGGCTGCTTAATAGCCTGGGAAAGTAAATGCAACTTGTCCACACGTGGGACCAATATTATCTCTCACAAGGGGGGATAGTTGGCTAAAAATGTGGTTCACGTAAAAGCTGGCTTTCAAAATTTTTCATATGTCTTTCGGTAAAGCATTACTTGCGGGCGCGAAGACTTGGACACGTGACTCAGGAAATCTGGAAGAAATCCCAGATTAGACACAAAATAATCAGAGTTCTTGCACACGTTACAGTTACTCACTTTGTCTAACACACTGGGGAGGAACGCTTAGCGTTAAATGAAGCAGTGAGAGGAACAAAGGAATGTTCATTTGAGAATTAGAAGTTTGAATTTTGAAAATGGGGAGTCATTACGACACTAGGAGGTAAGGAACTGGCAATATGACTGTTTCACAAGACGTACCTGGCTGCCATAGTAATTGGACCTTTGTAGAAATGCGGCGTTGGCTTTGTCTCGGGTCTGGGCGCGCTAGTAACGCCGTGGTAGGCCTAAAATGGAAGGCTGGTGGCTGGACATACGTCCAAGGTCACGACTGGAGCTGACTGAGGTCGAAGGCAGGTGTGTAGCATGGGTGTTGAGGGTCAGCTTAACCCCCCAAGAGCAGGGCATCCTGGAAACAGAACATACAGCCAGCAAAAGGTTCACAGGAAAAAGGAGCTTAAGACGAAGGCCTAATAAGTACCTGGCTACCTACACCCTCCCTTTTGGGATATGTCCTTAAGGCTGAGAAGTCTTTATTTCCCCCCTTCTAACAGGAAATTCCTATCTCTGGCTGGCGTGCTTTGGGTTCCCGCCTAAAATCAGCTGATATTTGGGTGAATATGGCTGCTCTTTTAGAAATAAAATACATTAAATACTGCTGGGAAGACGAGGCGGTCAATAAATGTAACAATATATATATATATATATATATATATATATATATATATATATATATATATATATATAATATGTAAAGGTGGAAAAAGAGATAGAATATTGAGTTTATATGTCTTGATAACGGTATATCCATGAAATGAATTCCGGTAGCATTCTGTGTTCTGGGGAGATATACGGTAGCAGGCACAGTTGTATTGCAGGTGGGGACAGCAAGAAAAAAAATGCAAAATGAAAAAAATAATTCCTTTGCAGCAAATCTATCCGTGCCTTGTGTTTGGTACTGGAATTTCACTTGGGAGTCAGTTACCTAGTCTTCAATATTTTGCCAAGTTTTTTTTTTTTCATTTATTTATCAATTAATCTCGCTTCGTGTAGCTATCTCGTCTCAGATTGGCATTGTCTGTGATTTCATTTCTCAAACATATTTCTGGTGATAGAGGTTCACTCTCGACGTGGTTCGGAAGTCACGTAAAACCGTTGGTCCCGTTGCTGAATAACCACTAGGTCCATGAAACGTAAAAATACCATACAAACAAACAAACAAACATTTCTCAAACTGACAGCAACATTCAGAGAAAGTCTATTGGACCCCGGTCTTCTCTTACGAGTTAGTGTTTATTAGTCTCGTAGGGGATTAATGTTGGCTGGCCCTGTGCTCATCACGTAGTGCACTATGCATTACCAGCTGTAACCCCCTTTCATTCATTTTACTGTATCTCCGTTCTTATTCTCTTTCCCTCCAACTTACCCTCCACCTTCTCTTAACAGTAGTTTCAGAGTGCAACTGCTTTGAGGTTTTCTCCTGTTACACCTTTCAAACCTTGGAAACTAGAACTGAAGAGATACAACACATTCCACCGTGGGATCTTACCTTACAGACCTTACAGACCTTACAGTTCGTTCGGGTTGCCCCAGGTCCCTCAGTGTGAGGCACCTCTTTACATACAAGGAATAATAAACTGCCACCAGAAGTTGTAAACGGCAACAGTGTGGAAGAGTTTAAAAGAAAGCTAGACAAAATCATCTGGACACTGAATGAACAGTAAAACCTGCTCCTAGAGATAGGAAGAGCGTATCCTCTTATTTTAAGGTGTAAATAACAAAATAAATCATGCAGTAATGCCAAAATTATTATTAATATGAAATAGTTTAACCAGATCACTGAGCCACAGGCCAAGAACTGGAACCAAATAGCTTAGATAATTTGTGTGGTGATGAATGAATGAAAATTAGATTTAAAAAAATACAAAGCTTATGTTGTTACGCTGGAACACATGCATACTACATTTAAAAGCATTAACTCATGTTTCCATACATATAAAAAATATTAAAATTCAGAAGTAACATGTTTAAATTTCGTTTTTTAAAAGTCATAAACGCCCTGTGTGCTTCCGTATTTTCATTATTTACTTATTTATTTTTATGTATTATCAATTAAATTACAGTTTTTCGTAAATGTTCAAACGGAAATGACTGAAAAATAAAATAAATAAATAAATAAATAAAATAATAATAAATTCATTTTAGCCTAGGCAACCATAGAAGTTGAAGTGACCTCAAATCGGAAACGGTTGCAGTTGTGTTTGTACATTTGCTCTGTGGTAGGCTATAATAGGTCAATTTAAAAAATTACATATCCATGAGTGGTAAATCACGTGATCTCGATCAATTTGAATTTGCAGAGGGTAGGCCGATAGGCAGCGTGGCTGAATTCAAAGTCAGTCAAATAAGGATGATATCATTTTTTCCTTTGGCAAAACCACGCTTTTCCGAGAGAAAGTATAAGTAGCCTACAGTATTTTGTAGTTATGGGAGGAATTCCGTGATATGTGTTTCAAAGTCGTACGAATAAATGGTAAAACTATATTAAAGACTCACTAGGCTAGGCTATAACAGATTCCTTACATCTAGTAGACAGACAATTCAAAAGAATAATTTCTGTCTTTGTGCAACTAGACAGGTGCCGTTTTAACACTGCTTAGTATACGAAGGAACGTTTATTTTACGATTATTATTCAGCCAGTAAGACAAATGGCAGGATGATCGTGCAAGAATAGCTTGTTTAAAAGATATTTAGTAGACAACATGAAAGTGGAGTGTACTATACTATGTTGTTTGAACCTTGAACAAATTGTAAGTCAGGCGAGAGAGTACTTGTACACTGTGTACCAAGACTATACAACAAAATACAGCCTGAAGTGAAGATCATACAAGAAGAAAGCAAATTTAAAAAAAAAAGGACTAAAGACTTCTATTCTGCAGGAGGTAGGATACTGACGAGAAAACACCAATAGACACTTATAAATGGAGGGCTGTACATAAAAACAAAGTGAAACAACAGAGGTCTGAATACTGGATGTGCAGTACTACAAATTTTGCGTTGTATATCATATTTCGCTTTTAACCTCGAATGTTTTAATACAGTTTGTTCCAGTGCAGTAAAAATGCCTTTGACAGTTTCAAAAATGTGTAGTATAGTTTATTAAGTCTACATCTCAAATTTAAAACCATCGGCGTTTTTCCAGCTTACAGTATCATGTTTATTTTCTGACGGCGTAGAAACATGACGGGAATTCTAAAAAGTGTTTCAATAATAAAACGCTCTGCGTTTTGCTTAGTCCCAGTGGATATATTTCCTTAAAAAACAAGTTAGATTCATGTGTATCATAACGTACCTTATATTATTAACAATCAAATAAATATATAGGCTGTAATGAATGTTTTCTTTCCAGCTGTTAATTGCCACAATGTATGATTTAATTAGTTTTTGTTGTATTGGCTCCATGTTTAATCTAACCTAAAGTTTCAAAACTCGTAAAACACTTAACTTTCTACGCTTTAATTACGAATTGTTCCTGCTCGAGAGAGAGAGAGAGAGAGAGAGAGAGAGAGAATGTATAGTTCATTTATATATTTTGTCTCTTATTAATTTTAAACGAACGAAAGCTTTGGCTGCGTTAGCCAACAAGTTCATGAGCAGTTCGCTATGGTAGACGAGTAATGTGCAGGTATGGCGAGCCCATATTATTATTATTATTATTATTATTATTATTATTATTATTATTATTATTATTATTATTGAACCAAACAAAAACTTCTTTCAGTTTTCTTCTGAAGATTGAAAAAGAAACCCACAAAATAACTGTGTAACTTGTTTACTTCTAAGTATTTACATTTAATTTTACTCCACACTGGAGTAAAATTAAATGTAAATACTTAGAAGTTAACAAGTTACACAGTGATTTTGTGGGTTTCTTTTTCTATCATTATTATTATTATTATTATTATTATTATTATTATTATTATTATTATTATTATTATTATTATTATTATTATAGCAATGTTGATTTGTTTGGAGTTACGTAGAGCACGTAGGCTCACGGTTAAGACTTAAGCTTGGGTTATTTGGTAATATATATAATGCTACGTCTATGCTTTACAGTTGGGGTCAGCGAAAATCAAAATTGGAATATTACAGTTGCAATTAATCTGCAGAAGGAAGAAGTGGGAATTGCGTCTTTGTTATGATTTTATTTTCAGATCACTAATATCAAACGCTCATACCGTGTCGTGAATTTGAGAGTGACCCTCTCTTGTGCAAAGGAAAAGTCAAAATACATTGTTTATCTCATATGTGTTCTTGAGCTGGATTTTGTTAACATTTGTTTTTGACAGATTCAGGGAGCTGTCAGCGCAGTGTGATCAGAAAAACAAGACTACAGATAAATAGGACGTTAAGGTGCTGTAGTAACAAGTATTATTAGTAGCCGTTATTGAATGAACTGAATCATCTGTATGTTTGACACGGAAGTATAGTTTGCTGCATAACCAAACTATAGATATATAAATTAACTAGGCCTAATTAATTAGTTAAGACCTGTCTGTCAACCCAGAGATAATCGTATAGTTATGTAGGCTATATTCGTATAGGCTAATAACGCCCAACAGTGACCTGGTTACGTTTAAAAGTAAAAATCATGTTCTGATTGCAGAAGCACAGATCACTAGGCCTATAGGATGAGATGTTGTGAGGGTTTGGCGAATGTTAGAGTCATCTATACTTTTTTTTTTCTCCACCCGTCTGTGGTGTTAGCGTATGGTAACACTGCGTCCCGGGCTTTAGATAGTTACGCTATGTGCAAGTTTTAGGTAAATAAAAGGATATCTATCTGGGTGTACATTTGCAACTGAAAAGTGTTTTAATGATTTACTATATGCGAATTACACCGTTAATATTCGAACTAAGATATTGTTTTTTGTTTTTATTGTTGAATGTAAGCTGAATGCAACCATCTAAAGCCCGGGACGCAGTGTTACCATACGCAAACACCACAGGCGGGTGGACAAATGGAAAAAATAACGGAGTATAGTTCATCAATCCTTTATTTATTATAGTCTCTGTCTCTCTCTGTATAATTAAGGTAAACTGAGCTTGACGATAACCGCCATACCCCGTCTCGGTCTCTCAAGTAAAGGCGATATAACCGTCCCAAATCCCACAGGAAAGTAGGAAAGGACTGCATTAAATGAGGATGGGCGATTTGGGAAAAGGATCCGAAGGATAGAGCTGACGAGGAACTACGAAAATAGGAAAGTCTCTTATAGATATGAGGCCTCTATTCCATTAGTTTTTTTTTTTATTTTTCTACCCTGGGATTCATTCGGCTAGGCAGAAGAGCTATTGTCTTTGTGTAGGCTCAGCTGTAAGAGCCTCATCCGAGATTGGTATGATATTGGATAGCGTCTCTCTCTCTCTCTCTCTCTCTCTCTCTCTCTCTCTCTCTCTCTCTCTCTCTCTCTCTCTCTCTCTGCTCCGACGAATGTCAGTGGTAGGAGGAAGTCTCAGTAAGTACAGAAGGACTGTGTCTGAAATATAACAGAGAAAAATAGTATGGAGACAACAGACGAAATGCGATAACGAAGTTATTAACACACATTAGATACTGGTATGGGATGGAGAAGAAAAACCAGGGAAAAAGAGGTTTGTTTTTTGTTTTGATCTCTCAGGGAGGTTGTTGTTTTCATGCGAGAACAGATTCCTTGTTCGATACCTGTCCCAAGAAATCGTTATGTATGGTTAGAAAGTTATTTGAAGTGCTTTGTAACAGAGAGTGAGCGAGGGGGGGGGGGGGGGGAATGCAAGCAGTAGTAATTGACTGCATCTATAGTACGGATTTTCCTTGGCTTAAGTTAGCCTAAGTAAGGTCAGCACATCAGGGAAAAGCGTTACTTTTATACTTTATTTATCCTAGGCCTAAAGGCGGGGAAATAAGTGTAGTATATTTGTTTGCTTTGTTGGTTTTTTTTTTTTTTTTTACGTATAGCAACCTTAAAAAACCGTTGTTGTCGCAATCTTTTCGCTGTTAAAAAAAAAATTCTGGAATGCTTGAACCAACATTTTGAGTCATTAGGCAAAATGAGAGGTAATGGAGAATCCATTCTCTGTGAACAGTCGCTGCCTGAGGCGCGGTGCAGTTTTTTGCATTCATTAGTGAATGATGCGACGTTTTGCATTCATTAGTGAATGACGCATGGCCAAATGGCTCGCTTTTCATCTCGTGCATTTTGTGACTTTTGTTTTCCTTTCATATTTCGAGTGGCGTGTACAGAGGTAACAAATATTTAAGAGGAAAGATACTGAAAGAGAAACTGCGTTGATGGTATAGTTAAAAATGTGCATACAGAAGTATTTTAATTGAAATATATTGCGAGAAAATTCAAAATTTAAGTCATAAACTAAAGGATATGTGTCGTAGGCCTATGATTTATAGTTTACCACAATGAAACCGAATCTCCCTGTCATTATTTGTGATGAATTTTGACTCCTTGAAGGATATTTATATCATTACCTCTTGAAGATATTAACATTTGCTGGATCTTTATTAGATAGTGACCTTCAACGGTTTTTAACCACGTGTTTAGTACAAGCCCGTTGGAGATTACCGTAGAACATAAACAAAAGACTATTAATCTCATAAACATAATAGGAGAGATCCCATTAATATGCTAAGTAGCCAATACTGTAATGGAAAGCCGTTAATCTCGCTGAATTACCATGAATTATTAACTTTATTATGCATATTAGTCATTTTCTCACGAAGATATTAACATTTAATAAGTTATCTAGTCAAATACCGTAAAGTAAATCCGTTAAATAAATTAATCACTTTATTATGCATATTTATGTCATTTTCTCATGAAGATATCAATATTTAATAAGCTATCTCTCCAAGTACCGTCAAGGAACTGTGTTAAATATGGCTGAATTGCCATAAATTCAGCACTATATTATGCATAATTAGGTCATTTTCTCATGAAGATACCAATATATTTAATAAGTTATCTAAAGTACCATAAAGGAAATCTGTTATATTTGGCTGAGTTGCCATGAATTAATCACTTTATTATGCATATTTATATAATTTTCTCATGAAGACATTAATTTTTTATAACATTTGATGAGTCATTCAGTCAAATACCTTAAGGGAAAGCCGTTAATCTTACCGAGTCGTCATAAATTAACCACATAAAATGTAACTTCAGTTCTGGATCTAAGAGCGACTTTCGAAACCCACCGTCTCTAAGCTCAAAACCTCACAGCAGCGAGTTTCTTGGAACCGGCAAATGAGGGTTTCATGATGATATTAACTCCTCTTTGAACGGATTTCTTATGTCTTTTTTTATCCCATCAGAAATTGCTGCATCGAAGGTCCTGGAAATCAGCCCATTAAGCGATGTTCCAAATCCCACACCAGGTTTTAATATGATTTCCAATTTTCTTTTTATTGTAAGTTCATTTGAAATCGGCGGCGGTTGAGCGGAGAGTTGCCGATTAGTGATTTTGTCGTGAATTACTCGTCGTTCGGTGACGCTGAGTGAGTGACTGATGGAGAAATTTGTCTGTTTGTTACGTAAAGGATTTGAACGAGTTTCCTCTCTCTCCTCTCTCTCTCTCTCTCTCTCTCTCTCTCTCTCTCTCAATGCAACCATATTGCATATTGATCCTAAGCTTTCTCTCATATTTGATCATTTCTGCCCGTTCTCATATAGGCCTAATGTACTATACAGATTTAATCCCCATTACTTCTTCGTTTCCTTTTCATCAGTTATATATGTATCCTTCTGTCTCTGTTCCTCACTTTCCAGAAACTCCTTCGCTTATTATAGTTCTGTTTATTCCTTCTTCCTTTTAATGTTTGATTATATATTCATCTTCCGCACAAGATGGCTTCTCGGATGGACTAACAAGTCTTTGAGACATCCTAATCCTTGTAAGTCTCCTTTCCCTCGTTTTATGTTCACACTCTTCCATAGTTCTTCTGCCGCCCTTATTTTACACTTTTTTGTTTATTTCCTATATTTATTTGCCTCTCCTTGCGTCATCTTTGTATCGCCTTTTGCGACTGTCTATCATTTCTCTCGTTTTACTTTCGCTTCTTCCTTAGTCTCGCTGTTTCTCTTTTCGTACTTCATTCTTGGTCCCTGTTTCTTCTCTCGCTCTGCTCCCTCTCTCTGCTCTCCTCTCACTCTATCCTTTTCGTAATTTTGCTTCGTGGGGGCCGTCTTCCTTTCTAATTAATTTCCAGTTTTTATTTCTAACATTTCTAATAATAATCAGTTTTTTTTTTTTAATTAATTAATATCTATAACGATTTTCTAATATTTCCTGTTTTTATTGAATTTAGGCCTCATTTCTAATCCTTTCCCATACCTCTTTCGTTTCCACCCTCTTTCCTCCCTCTCATTAATTAATAACAATAATCTTCGTATGGCCCTCTTCCTCAGTCTTATTTATCGTTAACTCGAACTATTTGCTTCTCTGATCATTTTTTGCCAGTTCAAATTCAGTCATCACCCCCCCCCTCCCCCCCCCCCCCCCTTATACCCAGAGATGTTAGAATCCCCACTCTCTCTTTTAATATTTAATTGCGGGTGTGTTGGAAAAAGGAGAGAACATTCCTTGGCAATGTAATCATCCCCACCCCCCCCTCGCCGAGAGAGAGAGAGAGAGAGAGAGAGAGAGAGAGAGAGAGAGAGAGAGAGAGAGAGAGAGAAGAGAGAGAGAGAGAGAGAGAAGAGAGAGAGAGAGAGAGAGAGAGAGAGAAGAGAGAGAGAGAGAGAGAGAGAGAGAGAGAGAAGGAGAGAGAGAGAGAGAGAGAGAGAGAGAGAGAGAGAGAGAGAGAGAGAGAGAGACGAGAGAGAGCAGAGAAGAGAGAAGAGAGAAGAAGAAGGAGAGATGAAGAGAGAGAGAGATGAGAGGAGAGAGAGGAGGAGAGAGAGAGAGGAGAGAGAGAGAGAAGAGAGAGAGAGAGAGGAGAGAGAGAGGAAGGAGAGAGAGAGAGAGAGAGAGAGAGAGAGAGTCAACAAACGTCAGGTTGTTTAACAAAGTCTACATCAAAATTCCCTTCCAATTTTCCTCGACGTTTTCTAGTGTGTTTTTGTTTTCTCGTATTTACCCTACTGGCTGTAGCAGTTGACATTAATAATATACTAATAATAATAATTTATACAAAAATATATTATATATATAGGTATATAATATTATTAATATTGGATGATAAGAACAGATTTTTGTAAATTTCGTGAATATCCAGTTTATTTACTAAGCAAACTCTTATATCATATAGGCCTAATGACTTTAGTTGAATGGAAAGAGCCGTTAGTACCACAGTAATTCATCTAATTATTTTCTTATAATAATCTTTGAATACAATATGGATGTGTTCGTTTTTCCCATTTCATATTTGCATGTCGATAACATTTTGTTGTTGTTACTTTCGATACTGTGCACAAGTACGTGCATAATATATATATATATATATATATTATATATATATGGATAGGGATATATATAATATATATATATATGTATTATTATATACTAGATATATAATATATATATATATATATATATAATATATATATATATATATATATATATATGTTAGTAAGAACACATACTTTGGGATTACGTGGTAATCCCTGAAATATTTTCAGTTTTTGGAATACGCGTTAATCTTCACAAGGAATTCTCGTCAAGGGGTCAGGTGGAACTAATTGACATGCAAAGCGTGCCCAGTGGATCCAACAAGAAATGGATCATGGTGTACCAGGATCACCTGACGAAGTTTTGCATCCTTCGAGCCTTGACGTCTAAAAGAGCTGCAGAGGTCGCTTTTCATCTACTGGACATTTTTCTTCTCTTTGGTGCCCCCGTTATTCTCCAAAGCGATAACGGATCCGAGTTCACTTCACAAGTCATTACAGAGCTGAAGGAAGTTTGGCCAAAACTAACACTGGTGCATGGTAAGCCTCGCCATCCCCAAAGTCAGGGGTCGGTTGAGCGCGCAAACGGTGATTACGCGCATTCACTGAAATATGATCCATGATCCATTTCTTGTTGGATCCACTGGGCATGCTTTGCATGTCAATTAGATCCACCTGACCCCTTGACGAGAATTCCTTGGTGAGATTACGTGTATTCACTGAAATATTCAGGGATTACGCGTAATCCCTAGGTACGTGTTCTTACTGTAACATATATATATATATATATATATATATATATATATATATATATATATATATATATATATATATATATATGTATGTATATATATAGCCAGTTTATGCAGTTTACGTTACAAAACAGATTAGGTACGACAAGCTACTGCATTTGTGACAAATAGGCTATGTATGCCTAGATATTGCCACTGAGTTTACTCAGTAGGATCTAATTGTTATTATTGTTCCTTGTAAATGAAAAACCATCACACAGAGGCCTTATGGGAAGCTATGGACTTCTAGCAGACGCTTCTTGGTGAGGTTTCTGGAAACTGACAGTTCCTATATATGACTAATTCAGTTCTCATATAAATTCAGCCGCTCCCTTCTTAACTACAAATAGAAATTCTTGTAGTACCTCTCCCACGGTATCTTTCGAAGCCAAGCCAGAGTCGATCTCAGGTGAGGAAAATAACCTTTTGAAAAGCAACTATAGTAGATCCACATCAACCGTGCATTTTGATGTATAGGCCAGTCCCTTACGACGCTCCTGATTGGCTGTTGATAAGCCAATCACAGGGCTGGAAACTCTCAGTCTCTCGAGAGAGTTCACATGGGTAGGATCTTTGTTCCACGTCTTTCAAAAGTATCCCCCAGGAAAGATGGAACATGCATCCTGCATATGTGAACTCTCTCGAGAGACAGAGTTTCCAACCCTGTTATTGGCTTATCAACAGCCAATCAGGAGCGTCGTAAGGGAATGGCCTAGACATCAAATGCACGGTTTGATGTGAGTCTACTATATAGTTATTGGTAAGATGTGGACAAAGATAGCAAGAGCTCGTACTAAACTAAAGTTCTAGTCCGAGCCGGTTCGAAGGTGTCGTCGCCATCTTGCACCAGGCAAAGTCATGTGTCAACACCAGGGAGATATTATTATTTCCTGCCATCCAATTATTTCACTCCAGGTTCCTCAAAAGAGAAAAGAGC
The DNA here is from genome assembly GCF_015104395.2 of Macrobrachium nipponense. NCBI lineage: Eukaryota > Metazoa > Arthropoda > Malacostraca > Decapoda > Palaemonidae > Macrobrachium > Macrobrachium nipponense. The sequence continues at coordinate 68,402,775 of NC_061089.1, forward strand.
TGCATTGCATTTTGAGAATGTGATACGCCGTCTTCGTCGCAAAGATAAACGACGTTGTGACTCTCCGCGGGGAAAAGTTCCTTATGAAGGTTTAGTCTAATAGGGTAAACATAGGACTAGTGAAGCCTTTTGCGTTTTAACGAGGTAGGACGAAGGTTTTTTTTCTACTTTTTTCGTTTTATCGACACTCCACCAAAGTGTATTTGCTGTCTCGTTATCTTAATTCTTCCCATTTTCCCTCGAAGTCTTTATTATTTTTGCTGGTTTACGTGCATTTTAACCTCGTGAGTGTGTGATAATTTTTGCTTAGCGTAGAACATCTGGTTTTACTGAAACTTGTTGACTACTTTCTAATGAAAACGATTTAATACGAAGCTTCGTAGTATCCATCTTACTATAGTATAGCTCGAGTTTTTTACCTGTATGTGACGACTGTTCGTAGTCATTGAGTTTGTTAAGTAAGTTTTTCATAAGCAATTATTGACCAAATCATGAGCCTGCGATAAATTTTTCAAGGAAGTTAAGTCCGTAGTTAACACATGAAGGTAAACAATGAGGCAATAATATTGATAATTAACATAACCATCTCTTAGGTCAATATTGTTTACAAAACGTATAATATACTCAATTGAAAGTGCCTCAGTAGCGTGATCGATATGGTCTTGGCCTGTCATAATCGGTCGGACCGAGAGTTCGATTCTCGCTCGTTCCATTGAGGAGTTAGAGAAGTGTATTTCTGGTGATAGAAGTTCACTCATGACGAGGTTCAGAAGTCACGTAAAGCCGTTGGTCCCGTTGCTGAATAAACCACTGGTTTCATGCAACGTAAAAACGCCATACCAACAAACTTACTCAATCGAAACAATTCTTGTACGTGTGGATGTGTGTAATTTCATATATGTGCTAGGAACATTACATAGGTATTAACCGTTATAAATGAGTTTTATTTATTTATTTATTTATTTTTTATTCTAGGGTCGAGTTTTGAAGGACCAGCAACCAAGGACTAAAGGGGAATCCTGCGCGTCCTGAGGTGTTTGTGAGTACCCATTTTCATTTGCTATATATATATATATATATATATATATAACATGGGAAAACCCTCATGTATTTCATAAGGTAAGCGTGGACACGAAACGGAAGGCAGACCCCCACACCCACTACACAGACAGGCTCTCTCTCTCTCTCCCGGCAATCACCCCATCTCTCTCTCTCTCTCTCTCCACCTCTTTCTCTCCATTCTAACAGGTAATGAAAATGAGAGAGTTGCATCATAACATAACGTTTATTTACAATAACTAAATCAATTAACTAAGTAATCCAGTCTCACAGACTAACTTAAAACTACTCATTGTCAAGTCACCCAAAAGGTCACACCTTTCCATGGGAACTCTGTCCCACCGAAATCCAGAACCGTCTGCCAAAGATACAGAACACATTCCGGTAAGTACACACACAAGTTTAAAGACAAAGTTAATAAAATGGAACATCTTACAAGATTCATCAAACAAGCCACCCTTTGGCTAAAGTAAAGGTACCAACTTACCCATTCCCAACCGGACACTAAACACTATGTGACAAAAAACTCCCCCGGCGAATGCCACGGCATCTTTGCCTATGACTCGAAGCCCTCTGTCAAAATCCCTCCCATAGGCTTGGGTATGAACGCTTTTAACAGAAAGAGGCGCACACGCACATACGAACACACAGTTCGCTAGCGCCTCACGGTTCTAGCTGCATCTAGTTTCACAAAGGCACTTTGGGAAGAGTTCATAAACTGTCGTACATTGACTTCCTGAACTAAGCACTTTTATCTCACGCCATCCCCTAGAAACTCATTGATCAGCTACCCTCAGGTCGTTACTCTGCACTGTCCTCCACATTCCACAGGTTACAGAGAATGCACGAACAATATATTATTAATCAAAACCCTATGTCTTACAGATTGCTCGGCCTCGCACCTATATGCTAGCTCCCGCCTAGCAAAATTGCTTTAATACAAAACACTGGCCGGCTTAAAATAAAACAAGTAAAACTGCACGTCTCTGGCATTATAAAATAAAGTCTTATCACGCTTTAATCTCCCAATAACACAAAACGCATTTTCTCTCATATTTTCTGCATTAGGATTCTTGAATATCCCTCTTCGCTTGTCTGCAAGTAGCTGAACAGACAGTAGACTGTAGCAACTGTAGGAAGACGGAATGCCTCCCTCATCGTAGAAGACTCTCACGGCTTCTTGTAGATCCCCAAAAAAACACGCTGTAGAATTCTCTCGATCACCCATCATGGAAATACTTGTAATCACCCTGGACAACATGGCAGCAACCTCACGGCTGATGGACGTCTTGCTGGCGTCAGGAACGACTTTTTGGGCGTTAGTATGTCAGTCAAGTCTTTGGTCAATCTAAGAAAATTAACCCAAACATACTACTTCTATCAAACAATGATCTCAAAAAGGTCAGAAATACTAACTGAACGTCTCCCAATTAACTCCCTTAAATATGACTACTAAATGATAAGTCATTATCGCAACTCTCTAAGAAAAAAAACATCAAGTTCTCCAACTCAATTCTCCAAACTCGCACATCAGCACACACACACAACTCAGAAATCACAGCAACTCCACGGAATTCTGCACTCACATTTCGAACTCGAATGTGCTCACAAAAAAAAGAAAAAAATTCGTAACAAGCCCAAGAAAGAAAAGAATCACGTAACACCCAGACCCAAAAATATTCTCGCAAGCTGATATTTAAACAACCCACAAAATCAGTAAAAACCTCCAGCTTTTAACAGCAAAAACCCCTTTACTGCTCAATAATTAATCACAATGAGACTTAATGTCAAACTCCCTTTACGTAAGCAATAACCCTCGAAAAATCACACCTCCCGGTAAAATCAAATCTCCCGTCCAAAAAAGAAATGCTACTTAAGCTCAATCCCCAAATCATATCTCTCATAGGAAAAGGAAGAAAAATAATAATAAAAAAAAATAATCACAAGTAGATTTCCCCAATCACAAAATACATAATACATGTATAATATGCATAACTCCCGCGTTTTCCCCAAATGCTCCATGTAAAGTTATGGAATTTGCCAGAAAGCAAACTCTCACACATGCGCTTTCGTGAAATGCTATAGCCACATTTCCCAGATATTGCAAAAATTCTGATCTATCACCATCAGAAGAAAAGAAACAGCACAGCTCAGCACACGGCTCATCACATCGCCTAGTCAGCAGAAAGATCGCCTGCGGACGCATGCTCTAACAACAGCACAAAAATTGTCTAGTCAGACACATAAGTTTGGAAACTCATGGATTCTCAAGAAAAAAAGGTCTAACTGACACATTTCACAGAATTAACTCCCAGGATATGACTAATGTGTTCAAAAATTTGTCTCGAAGACATTCTCTCAACATGACTTTTCCCCCAAACCCCAAATATTTATCCAAGAATAACACACTTGTGAACATAAAAATGCACACACATCTCCCAAATGACTCGTAATGCAGTAATGCCACTTCTCTCTAAATAGTCACGAAATCAAAAAAGAGAACCACAGAAATCTTCTCTTTGCTCAAAAAAACTCCATAAAACAAAAAAAAAGGTCACCCGCCCAAGATTAATTCCAACTCCATTATGAGACATCATATCAATAATAACACCACTCCGGTTATAGAAATATTTCCTCCATTTGGTTAAAATAACCAACCCCCTTATATTATTCTCTTATTTCTCCAAAGCCACATGTCAGTAGAAAAAAAAAAACACCACTCCAAGAGTAAGAGAATAGTCCACCTCTATTTCGGCAAATACAAAATATTTTACCTCTATTTCCACAATAACTCCATGTGGAACAAAACAAGGCTAAAATAATATATATCTCCAGAAAATGTGCACTCAAGGCATCTAACTCACACACTCCCAAATATTGCCCCATAATCTCCAAATATGTGTCTCCATTTGCAACAAAGATGGCTGCAAATAATTGAACTAAACATAGCTCATACCACATTGGCAAATATCAAAAATGGCCAAAAATATACATCTCTGCCATATATTATATCTCAAATATAACTCCAAAATAATATACTCAATTATATCTCAATTATATCTCAATTATAACTCCAATTCTCCAGAGAATAACTCAATGTTTATAGTCAAAAACTATAAAAAAAACTCACTCCGTTAGCATAACTGCTAAAAAAGGGCAAAAACTCGGCAAATAAAACTGTCTAGAAAATTCTAGAAAAAAACCACCAATGTGCCACAAGTCATTATAACAGAACTCCAAAATCACAGTGTCTTACCCAAGACTTCTCCATATGCACTACGACATAGGCCATTAGAAAACTTAACCAAGTTTCCTATCTCTCACAAAGTTGTCACAAATACAACAAAGGTATTGTGCAAGAAAACTCCCAATTCCTGGAACACAAATATCCAGAGAAAAAAATGCAGTGCATTACGTATGCATTCAAAACATTGGCAAGAAAATTCTCCCCTATATTACTCTATAGCATCAAATAGCTAAAAACACGAACACTTTCTCTTAAATGGCTCTAAGTCATGAACTGAGATAATATCACACTAACTGGAGAGAAAAAAACAAATTCAAATTCACCCATGGTAAAAAAAAACTTGTGTCAGCGATGGCTAACTTCCAAAAAAAGGAGAAAAGAAAATCATCGGCACCATTAACTCTCCCGTAACTCATAGATGTCAAGCAATTATCTGCTGAAACTCATAAAAAAAAAGAAAAAAAAAAAACTAAAACAATGTGTTGTTAGTTCTTCCCATAATCACAAAAGATTTCACCTCCCTTGACAGCATTAAAACACCCCACGTATTAGTATAAAAAAAAAAACAGTATCAGAAATATCATTATCACAAAATCACCAAAAAAATTGCTATCATGAAAATCATCAGTATTCAGTACAAAAATTATCACCAATGTTAATGCTTGTCCATTCTCCAAAAATTCAGCAAAAAAACTCAGCAAAATTCAGCAAAATCCACACAACTCACCAAGATTCAGCAAAACTCATCCCCGTGAATCACTGAAATATTCTCCAAAGTTACAAAAACTCAACAAATAATTAACACAAGACTTCTCCCATTAATTCATCGTAATAATTATCCCTGAATAATTATCTGTAATAATTATTGAATAATCTCCCATGAAATATCTCAAATCTCTCGCAAAACAATTCTCCCGTAATGATAATTATACTTAAGCAAACCTCCCGTGACACATCTCAAGTAAATAATTATTAATAATAACAATAATAATAACTCTCAAAGCAATAATTCTCTTGCAAAGATTTCAAGTAAGGGTGAAATTCAAATAGCATACCACAGTATTGCTGAATCCTATGACATAAAATTTCTCCAGCATGCAACACCATGACATAACACCATTGCCACACAAACACAGATACAACACCAATCATCGGCATTTCAAAGTAATTTCTCCGACACAATAAAAAAAAAAATAAGCCTGTGTATCTCCCTTATATTTGTGTCTTTCAAGGCACAAAGAAAACATATAACACATCCCGTGCATGTTAACTACTTTTCCCCTCATTTTCGTAAAAGAAAAAATCTATTTTTATTTCCTTTTCTCTTCATCCAAGAGAGAAAAAAAAAAAAAAAAAATCTCTTTTCTAAAAAAAAAAAAAAAAAAGACTCTACGGGCATTTCACTTCACCAAAACTAATCAATCAGCTGATATCTTAGCATCCAATGTCAAGGCCAGACCCATCTCCCAACACAAAGAGAAAAAAAAATTTCTCCCCCCCCTGAGAACAACCCCTCAGCCGAGCAGCAGAACAGCCCGAGCATACCAGTAGTATCCCCATCTCGCAATACCCTCCTGCACTATCTCTCGAGTGAGGTAGTGGTACCCATGCAACTACCTCCCAAGGGATGCCGTACCCTCGCAATGCAGGGCGCTCTGCAGAAATATGCTGAGCCCTTAAAATTGTGGCCGCTCTGTGTCACTAAGCCAAATATGCTTATATAAAGCACAGTTCCCATGCATAGAAAAAATACACTCCTATGTTTTAAACAAAGACGAATGCATACGTCTATTATAAACACGTGCAAATAAAGAAAACACTTCACTATGGGGAAAGAAAAAATTGTTTTGACCTCTTGAACCAATCCCATAACCCTGAAATATTTAAACAAAAACCCTCTCCTTTTTGATAAAAATAATGTTTAAAAAACACTCCCACCACTCCATAATGGGAACAAAACAAAAAGGAACTCGAAATTCTTCGTAAAAACGCGTAAATCTCGTCGACACAATACAAACGCGACGGTGAGATGACCCCTAGCAACACTCAATCATGAACTAGAACTGAGTTCTCCCTTGCTCACGACTCCCACCCTGAAGAATCTCGGTACGGGGCAAATTTGAAATGACCCTAATAGAAAATCTTTCCTCATCCCCCCTCCCACGGAACGGACATTTTCTCTACCCCTTTTTTCCTAACTGGCCACAACCATCTCTACAATTGGCGTTCCTAGGCATAGAAAAGCAAGAAACTTTTATATCCATCTTTAACCAAGCTGACACCACATTAACATGGGAAACCCTCATGTATTTCATAAGGTAAGCGTGGACACGAAACGGAAGGCAGACCCCCACCCCACACCCACTACACAGACAGGTCTCTCTATCTCCTCCCGGCAATCAACCCCATCTCTCTCTCTCTCTCTCTCTCCACCTCTTTCTCTCCATTCTAGGTAACAGGTAATGAAAATGAGAGAGTTGCATCATAACATAACGTTTATTTACAATAACTAAATCAATTAACTAAGTAATCCAGTCTCACAGACTAACTTAAAACTACTCATTGTCAAGTCACCCAAAAGGTCACACCTTTCCTGGGAAACTCTGTCCCACCGAAATCCAGAACCGTCTGCCAAAGATACAGAACACATTCCGGTAAGTACACACACAAGTTTAAAGAACAAAGTTAATAAAATGGAACATCTTACAAGATATCAAAACAAGCCACCCCTTTGGCTAAAGTAAAGGTAACACTTACCCATTCCCAACCGGACACTAAACACTATGTGACAAAAAACTCCCCCGGCGAATGCCACGGCATCTTTGCCTATGACTCGAAAGCCCTCTGTCAAAATCCCTCCCATAGGCTGGGTATGACGCTTTTAACAGAAAGAGGCGCATACGCACATACAAAAACACACGTTCGCTAGCGCCTCACGGTTCTAGCTGCATCTAGTTTCACAAAGGCACTTGGGAAGAGTTCATAAAACTGTCGTACATTGACTTCCTGAACTAAGCACTTTTATCTCACGCCATCCCCTAGAAAACTCATTGATCAGCTACCCTCAGGTCGTTACTCTGCACTGTCCTCCACATTCCACAGGTTACAGAGAATGCACGAACAATATATTATTAATCAAAACCCTATGTCTTACATATATATATATATATATATAGAATATATATATATATATATATATATATATATATATATATTATATATATATATATATATATAAATATATTTATATATTTATATATTTATGTATATAATATATGTATGTATATATACATATGCTCTTCTATTTTAATTGTTATGTATGGTGGTTTGAATTGAGTAGTTATCTTTTGAGTCTTTAACCTTTTATAATATTTCCGAAATTTCTGTTGACCGGTATTAAATTTTTGCCCATCCCAGAATGCTTACTACTAAGTTATATTTCCTTTGAATATGTTATTCGAAAGATGTCCGTTTTCTATAATTTAACAGAGGTGACGTATTCCCTATCGTCCTTCTTGGGAAAAATGTTTAACCATCTTGCGTTGACCTCGAAAACGTCAGCGAATACTTCAGTATTGTATTGAGCGTCGTTCTAGGGGATATGCTATAGTAGATTCACATAAACCGTGCATCTGATGTCTAGGCCAGTCCCTTACGACGCTCCTGATTGGCTGTTGATAAGCCAGTCACAGGGCTGGAAATTCTTAGTCTCTCCCGAGAGTCCACCTCTCCTGAGGGATGCTTATGAAAGACATATCCCTCAGGAGAGGTGGAAGATAGATCCTACCCATGCGAACTCTCGAGAGAGACTGAGAGTTTCCAGCCCTGTGATTGGCTTATCAACAGCCAATCAGGAGCGTCGTAAGGGACTGGCTTAGACATCAAATGCACGGATGATGTGAGTCTGCTATGGTCGCTTGAAGTGTGGTGTTAATTTTGTTTTTCGTTAGGGTTTTTTCCTTGTTTATTTGTACTCGTTGGGAAGTGGTGTTCGTAGATATTCTTTCCATTGTATTTTTTGCTCATTTGATTTTTTACACCTTTTGTTGTACTGTTAAAGTCTTCTTAAAAGGGCATATGTTTGCCGTCAAATTGTCCGTTTGGTTTCGTTAGAGATTTCTCTCTCTGTTTCGATGTTTGAAAGGGTAACCAACTAATTTCCAGTATATTTACTTATTATATGATGAGTTTGGTTAGTGTACTAAATAGCCCTATGAGTTTGTCCTGCTTTTTTTATGGGTATTTTGGTTTTTTGCAAGAAAATTCAAACAGATATAAGCATAGAAATTAATTCAATCCAGTTAATTTGGGAGGTCGGTAGGGTCTACATACCATCATTTATATTTGACTAGAAACACACACACACATATATACTAAATATATGCGGTTCATATGCCTATTAACGTAGGTATAGTTGAATTCTATTAACCGAAGTTTAATTAATATGTCAACGTTTTATTCTTTCACTCATAAGAGTAATTAAAAAAATTCGCATTCCAGGAAAATTAGACTAGGCCTATATTAGCCTATGGTGTAAATTTCGCCCGTCATAGATACCGACATCTTACCTCGGGTTATCCATAACTCATTTAAATGGTTAGCGTTTCGTGCGTAATGAAGGTATTTTGTAAACATTTTTTTACCTAGAAGAACGTCGCCATGTCCTGGCTAACCGCCGTGGATAAGTATTCCTTAGTTGTAACAGGTGGCGTTTTGCACAAGAAACAGTTTCCTTGTACGGTAGTTCCCTGGGTGGTGTTCCTAATGTCAAGCACTGCCGATGACGACCCTTGGAGACCCGCTATGTTCCACTCGTAACAATGCAGTAATACAAAGACTTGACTAGCGTCCATTTTGGGAGAAACAACCGCGGTCTTCTCCCACCCCCCTTCCGCTGGACAAAACTAGGTCCATGGATTTCACACGCCTGAAAATCAATGCAAAATTCTTCGGTAGCATTATTACCCCTGACAAAAAAAAAAACTATATAAAACCATATTACAATAATAAACAAAAACTCCTTTTTAACCTTTACTTTAACCGAAGGGCACCAACCTCAGACCCCTCCAAACTATTTAAACCCGAACTTGTGCATCCGTTACAGCGTGTCCATAAAATTCCCATTACCATTATGAGCATTAATCCTTGTAATGGTCACTGGGACTTTATGGACAACCCTGTGACATCGGCTTATATCGGCTAGGCTGCATATAGTGGTGGGGTATTAATCCCTATAAATGCGACAAATTATCTCGCCATTACGTATAGAGCGGCGAATGGTAATAACCTGACAGAAACGTAGCATAAATGGTTCTTAACCAAATGTATTATTATCCTTATAAAAGCAAACGATTTAGTTTTTGTTGCTGACGAAATGTTTAACCCTTAGGATACTACTCTACAATTTTGCGCCGTAAGTAGGCTAGCCTAATAGAGAGTCGATTTATAAAAAAAAAAAAAAAAACTAACCAGTTTGTCGGTAAGGGTAAAACGGGTTAAGTATTTTCCACCGATGCTAGGCTTTTTAAACCCAACTGGTTGGATAGAAAATTTAATGCAGCTGTGTTGAATTAAAGTTTCTATGTACCTCCACCTAGGCGAGAGTACAGCTCCAATTAAGGCAGAAATATTACTTTTTAATCTGGTATGGATTAGCTTAGCCTTGACCATCATTTTTCATTAAAATCAGAAAACGAAAGATAGGAAAACAGCGCCTCTTCTTATTTAAGGTGGGTAAAATAAATACAATCTTGCATTAATGCCAAAAGTATTATAATATGAAATAGCTTAACCAGATCACCTGAGCCACCAAGGCCAAGAACTGGGGACACCAAATAGCTTAAGGTAATTTGTGTGGTGATGAATGAATGAAAAACTTAGATTTAAAAAAAAATACAAAGTTTATGTTTTTACACTGGAAAAACCACATGTCATTACGTACATTTAAAAAGCATTTACTCATGTTTCCAGACATATAAAAAATATTAAAAATTCAGAAGTTAAACATTTTTAAAATGTCATTTTTTTAAGTTATTAAATGACCCTGTGTGGCTTCAGTATTTACATTATTGACTTATTACATTTTTAGAATTATCAATTATATTACAGTTTTTCGTGGAATGTTCAAACGGGAATGACTAAAAAAATAAAAAAAAAAAAAAAATTCATTTTAAGCCTAGGCTTACCATAGCAAGTTTGAACTGACCTCAAATCCCCTGGAAAAACGGTGGCTGTTGTGTTTGTAAACTTAGCTCTGAGGGTAGGCTATAATAGCGGTCAGTTAAAAAAAAAATGCATAAATCCATGAGTGATAAATTCACGTGATCTCGATCAATTTGGCATTTGCAGATGGTAGGCCAATAGGCAGCGTGGCTGAACTCAAAGTAATTCAAATAAGGATGATATCATTTTTTCCTTTGGCAAAACCACGCTTTTCCAAGAGGAAGTATAAGTAGCCTACAGTATTTTGTAGTTATGGGAGGAATTTCGTGATATGTGTTTCAAAGGCGTACGAATAAATGGTAAAACTATATATAAAGACCCATTACGCTAGGCTATAACAGATTCTTTACGTCTAGTAAACAGACAATTCAAAAGAATAATTTCTGTCTTTGTGCATCTAGACAGGTGACGTTGTAACATTGCTTAGGATACGAAGGAAGGTTTATTTTACGATTATTATTAAGCCAGTAAGACAAATGGCAGGACTGATTGTGCAAGAATAGCTTGTTTGAAAGGCATTTAGAATACAAATTGGAAGTGAAGTATATACTAGGTTATTTGAACCTTAAACAAATTATAAGTCAGGCGAGAGAGCACTTGTACATTGTGCGCCACGACTATACAACAAAATACAGCCTGAAGTGAAGATCATACAAGAAGAAAGCAAATAAAAAAAAAGACTAAAGACTTCTATTCTACAGGAGGTAGGATACTGACGAGAAAACACCAAAAGACAATTATAAATGGAGGGCTGTACATAAAAACAAAGTGAAACAACAGAGCTCTGAATACTGGATGTGCAGTACTACAAAATTTGCGTTGTATATCATATTTCGCTTTTAACCTCGAATGTTTTAATACAGTTTGTTCCAGTGCAGTAAAAATGCCTTTGACAGTTTCAAAAATGTGTAGTATAGTTTATTAATCCTACATCACAAATTTAAAACCATCGGCGTTTTTCCAGCTTACAGTATCATGTTTATTTTCTGACGGCGTAGAAACATGACGGGAATTCTAAAAAGTGTTTCAGTAATAAAACGCTCTGCGTTTTGCTTAGTCCCGGTGGATATATTTCCTTAAAAAAACAAGTTAGATTCATGTGTATCATAACGTACCTCAAATTGCTAGTGATCCTATATACATATAATATATATATATCTAGATATATATATATATATATATATATATATATCTATATATATATATATATATATATATATATAGGTAGGCTGTAATTAATGTTTTTTCCAGTTGTTGATTACCACTGTATGATTTAATTAGTTTTTGTTTGATTGGCTCCTGTTTAATCTAACCTAAAGTTTCAAAACTCGTAAAACACTTAACTTTCTGCGCTTTAATTACGAATTGTTCCTGCTAGAGAGAGAGAGAGAGAGAGAGAGAGAGAGAGAGAGAGAGAGAGAGAGAGAGGATGCATAGTTCATTTATTTATTTTGTCTCTTATTAATTTTAAGCGAACGAAAGCTTTGGTTGCGTTAGCCTACAAGTTTATGAGCAGTTCGCTATGGTAGACGAGTAATGTGCAGATATGGCGAGCTATTATTATTAATATATTATTATTATTATTATTATTATTATTATATTATTATTAATATTTATTATTATTATTATATACTATACCAAGTTGATTTGTTTGGAGTTACGTAGAGCACGTAGGCTCACGGTTAAAACTTAAGCTTGGGTTATTTGGTTATATATTATAATATATATATATATATATATATATATATATCTATATATATATATATATATATTATATATATATATATATATATATATATATATATATAGTGCTAAGTCTATCCTTTACAGTTGTGGCCTGCGAAAATCAAAATTGGAATATTACAGTTGCAATTAACCTGGAGAAGGAAGAGGTGGGAATTGTGTCTTTGTTATGATTTTATTTTCAGATCACTAATCTCAAACGCTCATTCCGTGTCGTGAATTTTAGGGTGACCTTCTCTTGTGCAGAGCTTTGTTAACATTGTTAAGGAAAAGTAAAAATATATTGTTTATAAATGTGTAGCACGATCTGGTCTTGTTTTATTTTAATTAAATTTTTTTGTACTTGAGTAAGGTGCTGTAGTAATAAGTATTATTAGTAGCCGTTATTGAATGAACTGAATCATCGGTATGTTAATTAACTACTATGGGTTTCAGAGGCAGTGCAAGCACGTTTTTTGGCAATAACTCTATAACGAACACTCGTATCAGAACGAGATTTTGCTATAGCGTATTACACCCAGTGCCGTAATTTATAAGGGCATCGTGAATCACTAATTGTAAAGAATAAAGACACTTGTCCCTGTACCAAGAGGCAAAAACTCCATTAGCTAGAAATGGATACGAACACAACAGTAAAAAGCACTGCCTACCCTCTCCCCCCCAACTCCACCGCCACCCCCGTCCATCTTCCTTCCCTTCTCTCTCTGTGAAGATTGCTTCAGTTAAAACTTATTTTGTATGATTTTTCTATCTATCTATCTATCTAATAATATACATTGTTGTGTATATCTAACGATCCAGTCGGTTGTTAGCTGCCAGTTGACTTATTTATGTACTGATCCGCCCATCTCTCTCTCTCTCTCTGGTAGTGGTACCTACTGTAAATGGTTATTAGAGTGAGAGATATCTGAATGTATGGTGGAGCAGTAAAACGATAGACACTATGATTTATGGTAAAGCGACTGTTATATGTTCATCGGTATAATCAAGGGATTAACTCTTATGAATGTCCGGTAGAAGGGCTCAATTTTATTTGTAACACAGAGTAACTATAACCAGTTACCTATTAAAACCAATTTGAAGGCAATTGGCGGCTTTTTCATGGCTAAAAAACTTGAAAAGTTGCGTGACAAACAAATTTCTGCAACCGTACCCACAGGTAAGTTCCGTGGTGGCCATATCTTCTTCACCTTCGTAATACAAGTACTATATTGCTCTTACCCTGAGTCCGCACAAGGATTATGAAGAAGGTAACCAACCACAAGTATAGCACTCTCTTTACCATAAATCATAGTGTGTATCGTTTTACTACTCCACCATACATTCAGATATCTCACTCTATTAACCATTTACAGTAGGTACTACTACCACACACACACACACACACACAGAGAGAGAGAGAGAGAGAGAGAGAGAGAGAGAGAGATGAGCGGATTAGTGCATAAGTCAACAGGCAGGTAACAACCGAGTGAATCGTTAGATATATATGTACACCAGTGTAAACTATTATTAGATAGATATAGAAAAAATCGAACAAAATATGTTTAAACTGAATAACTTTCAGAGAGAGAGAGAGAGAGAGAGAGAGAGAGAGAGAGAGAGAGAGAGAGAGAGAGAGAGAGAGATGAGTGGATTAATGTATAAATAAATCAGTCAACTGGCAGCTAACAACAGACTGGATCGTTGAATATATACAACAATGTATATTATTAGATAGATAGATAGAAAAATCATACAAAAGTTTAAACTGAAGCAATTTTCAGAGAGAGAGAGAAGGGAAGGAAGAAGGACGGGGGTGGCGGTGGAGGTGGGGGGAGAGGGTAGGCGGAGCTTTTTACTGTTGTGTTCGTATCCATTTCTGGTTAATGGAGTTTTTCCCTCTTGGTACAGTGACTAGTGTCTTTATTCTTTACAATTACTGATTCACGATGCCCTTATAAATTACGGCACTGGGTGTGATACACTATTGCAAAATCTCGTTCTGATACGAGTGTTCGTTATAGAGTTATTGCCAAAAAACGTGCTTGCACTGCCTCTGAAACCCATAGTAGTTAATTAACATACCGATGATTCAGTTCATTCAATAACGGCTACTAATAATACTTATTACTACAGCACCTTACTCACGTATAAAAAAAAATTTAATTATAAAATAAAACAAGACCAGATCGTGCTACACATTTAAGATAAACAATATATTTTTACTTTTCCTTAACAATGTTAACAAAGCTCTGCACAAGAGAAGGTCACCCTAAAATTCACGACACGGAATGAGCGTTTGAGATTAGTGATCTGACAAAGACACAATTCCCACTTCTTCCTTCTCCAGGTTAATTGCAGCTGTCATATTCTAGTTTGGATTTTCACTGACCCCAACTATAAAGCAAAGACGTAGCAATATATATATTACCAAATAACCCAAGCTTAAGTCTTAACCGTGAGCCTACGTGCTCTACGTAACTCCAAACAAATCAACATTGGTATAATAATAATAATAATAATAATAATAATAATAATAATAATAATAATAATGATAATAATAATAATAATATGGGCTCGCCATATCTCCACATTACTCGTCTACCATAGCGAACTGCTCATGAACTTGTAGGCTAACTCAACCAAAGCTTTCGTTCGTTTAAAATTAATAAGAGACAAAATAAATAAATGAACTATGCATCCTCTCTCTCTCTCTCTCTCTCTCTTGGGCAGGAACAATTCGTAATTAAAGCGGAGAAAGTTAAGTGTTTTAGAGAGTTTTGAAACTTTAGGTTAGATTAAACAGGAGCCAATAAAACAAAAACTAATTAAATCATACAGTGGCAATTAACAGTTGGAAAAAAACATTCATTACAGCCATATATATATATATATATATATATATATATATATATATATATATATATATATATATATATATATATATGATCACTAACAATATGAGGTACGTTATAATACGCATGAATCTAACTTGTTTTTGAAGAAAATATATCCACTGGGACTCAGCAAAACTCAGAGCGTTTTATTATTAAAATACTTTTTAGAATTCCCGTCATGTTTCTACGCCGTCAGAAAATAAACATGATACTGTAAGCTGGAAAAACGTCGATGGTTTTAAATTTGTGATGTAGGCTTAATAAACTATACTACACATTTTTGAAACTGTCAAAGGCATTTTTACTGCACTGGAACAAACTGTGTTAAAATATTCGAGGTTAAAAGCGAAATATGATATACAACGCAAATTTTGAAGTACTGCACATCCAGTATTCAGAGCTCTGTTGTTTCACTTTGTTTTTATGTACAGCCCTCCATTTATAATTGTCTATTAGTGTTTTTTCGTCAGTATCCTACCTCCTGTAGAATAGGAGTCTTTAGTCCTTTTTTTTTATTTGCTTTCTTCTTGTATGATCTTCAATTCAGGCTGTATTTTGTTGTATTGTCTTGGTGCACGATGTACAAGTGCTCTCTCGCCTGACTTACAATTGATTAAAGTTTCAAATAACCTAGTATAGGCTTCACTTCCATGTTGTCTTCTAAATGCCTTTTAAACAAGCTATTCTTGCACGATCAGTCCTGCCATTTGTCTTACTGGCTGAATAATAATCGTGAAATAAACCTTCCTTCGTATACTAAGCAATGTTACAACGTCACCCGTCTAGTTGCACAAAAACAGAAATTATTCTTTTGAATTGTCTGTCTACTAGACGTAAAGAATCTGTTATAGCCTAGCGTAGTGGGTCTTTATATATAGTTTTACCATTTATTCGTACGCCTTTGAAACACATATCACTGAATTCCTCCCATAACTACAAAATACTGAAGGCTACTTATACTTCCTCTCGGAAAAGCGTGGTTTTGCCAAAGGAAAAAATAATATTATCCTTATTTGACTTACTTTGAATTCAGCCACGCTGCCTATTGGCCTACCATCTGCAAATGCAAATTGATCGAGATCACGTGATTTATCACTCATGGATATGCAATTTTTTTTTAACTGACCTATTATAGCCTACCACAGAGCAAGTGTACAAACACAACAGCCACCGTTTCCGATTTGAGGTCAGTTCAACTTCTAGGGTAGCCTAGGCTAAAATGAATTTTTTTTTTTTTTTTAGTCATTCCCGTTTGAACATTCACGAAAAACTGTAATATAATTGATAATATATAAAAATGAATAAGTCAATAATGAAAATACGGAAGCACACAGGGCATTTAATAACTTAAAAAATGACATTTAAAAATGTTACTTCTGAATTTTAATATTTTTATATGTATGGAAACATGAGTAAATGCTTTTAAATGTAGTATGCATGTGTTCCAGTGTAAAAACATAAACTTTGTATTTTTTTTTAAATCTAATTTTCATTCATTCATCACCACACAAATTACCTAAGCTATTTGGTCCCAGTTCTTGGCCTGTGGCTCAGTGATCTGGTTAAACTATTTCATATTAATAATAATTTTGGCATTAATGCAAGATTGTATTTATTTACACCTTAAAATAAGAAGAGGCGCTGTTCCTATCTTTCGTTTCTGGATTTTAATGAAAAAGATGGTCAAGGCTAAGCTAATCCATACCAGTTAAAAGTATATTTCTGCCTTATTGAGCTGTAACTCTGCCTAGTGGAGGTACATAGAAACTTTAATTCAACACAGCTGCATTAAATTTTCTATCAACCAGTGGGTTAAAAAGCCTAGCATCGGTGGAAAATACTTAACCCGTTTACCCTACAAACTGTTAGTTATAAATCGCTCTCTATTAGGCTAGCCTACTTACGGCGCAAAATGTAGAGTAGTAGCCTAAGGGTTAAATTTCGTCAGCACAAAAACTAAATCGTTTACTTTATAAGGATAATAAGCATTTGAGAACATTTATGCTACGTTTCTGTCAGGTTATTACATTCGCCACTCTATACGAAGCGAGATAATGTCGCATTTATAGGATTAATACCACTAGGATGCAGCCTAGCCGATATAGCCGATGTACAGGGTGTCCATAAAGTCCCAGTACCATTACAAGGATTAATGCTCATAATGGTAATGGGAATTTATGGACACGCTGTACGGAGCACAAGTTCGGGTTTAAGTTGGAGGGTCTGAGGTTGGTGCCTTCGGTTAAAGTAAGGTTAAAAGGAGTGTTATTATGTAATATGTTTATATAGTTTTTTTTGTCAGGGGTAATAATGCTACCGAAGAATTTTGCATTGATTTTCAGCGTGAAATCCATGGACCTAGTTTGTCCAGCGGAAGGGGGGAGAAGACGCGGTGTTCTCCCAAAATGGACGCGAGTCAAGTCTTTGTATTACTGCATTTTACGAGTGAAATAGCGGGTCTCCAAGGGCGTCATCGGCAGTGCTTGACATTAAGGAACACACCCAGGAACTACCGTACAAGAAACTGTTTCTTGTGCAAAACGCCACCGTGTACAACTAAGGAATACTTATCCACGGCGGTTAGCCAGGCATGGCGACGTTCTTCTAGGTAAAAAAATGTTTACAAAATACCTTCATTACGCACGAAACGCTAACCATTTAAATGAGTTATGGATAACCCGAGGTAAGATGTCGGTATCTATGACGGGCGAAATTTACACCATAGGCTAATATAGGCCTAGTCTAATTTTCCTGGAATGCGAATTTTTTTAATTACTCTTATGAGTGAAAGAATAAAACGTTGACATATTAATTAAACTTCGGTTAATAGAATTCAACTATACCTACGTTAATAGGCATATGAACCGCATATATTTAGTATATATGTGTGTGTGTGTGTTCTAGTCAAATATAAATGATGGTATGTAGACCCTACCGACCTCCCAAATTAACTGGATTGAATTAATTTCTATGCTTATATCTGTTTGAATTTTCTTGCAAAAAACCAAAATACCCATAAAAAAAGCAGGACAAACTCATAGGGCTATTTAGTACACTAACCAAACTTCATCATATAAAAAAAAATAAGTAAATATACTGGAAATTAGTTGGTTACCCTTTCAAACATCGAAACAGAGAGAGAAATCTCTAACGAAACCAAACGGACAATTTGACGGCAAACATATGCCCTTTTAAGAAGACTTTAACAGTACAACAAAAGGTGTAAAAAATCAAATGAGCAAAAAATACAATGGAAAGAATATCTACGAACACCACTTCCCAACGAGTACAAATAAACAAGGAAAAAACCCTAACGAAAAACAAAATTAACACCACACTTCAAGCGACCATAGCAGACTCACATCATCCGTGCATTTGATGTCTAAGCCAGTCCCTTACGACGCTCCTGATTGGCTGTTGATAAGCCAATCACAGGGCTGGAAACTCTCAGTCTCTCTCGAGAGTTCGCATGGGTAGGATCTATCTTCCACCTCTCCTGAGGGATATGTCTTTCATAAGCATCCCTCAGGAGAGGTGGACTCTCGGGAGAGACTAAGAATTTCCAGCCCTGTGACTGGCTTATCAACAGCCAATCAGGAGCGTCGTAAGGGACTGGCCTAGACATCAGATGCACGGTTTATGTGAATCTACTATAGCATATCCCCTAGAACGACGCCTCAATACAATACTGAAGTATTCGCTGACGTTTTCGAGGTCAACGCAAGATGGTTAAACATTTTTCCCAAGAAGGACGATAGGGAATACGTCACCTCTGTTAAATTATAGAAAACGGACATCTTTCGAATAACATATTCAAAGGAAATATAACTTAGTAGTAAGCATTCTGGGATGGGCAAAAATTTAATACCGGTCAACAGAAATTTCGGAAATATTATAAAGGTTAAAACTCAAAAGATAATAACTACTCAATTCAAACCACCATTACATAACAATTAAAATAGAAGAGCATATAGTATATATACAATATACATATATTATATACATAAATATATAAATATATATATATATTTATATATATATATATATATATATATATATATATATATATATATATATATATATATATATATATATATATATATGTAAGACATAGGGTTTTGATTAATAATATATTGTTCGTGCATTCTCTGTAACCTGTGGAATGTGGAGGACAGTGCAGAGTAACGACCTGAGGGTAGCTGATCAATGAGTTTCTAGGGGATGGCGTGAGATAAAAGTGCTTAGTTCAGGAAGTCAATGTACGACAGTTTATGAACTCTTCCCAAAGTGCCTTTGTGAAACTAGATGCAGCTAGAACCGTGAGGCGCTAGCGAACTGTGTGTTTGTATGTGCGTATGCGCCTCTTTCTGTTAAAAGCGTTCATACCCAAGCC
Organism: Macrobrachium nipponense; assembly: GCF_015104395.2. Taxonomy (NCBI): domain Eukaryota; kingdom Metazoa; phylum Arthropoda; class Malacostraca; order Decapoda; family Palaemonidae; genus Macrobrachium; species Macrobrachium nipponense. Next base: position 68,422,315 of record NC_061089.1, read on the forward strand.
TATGGGAGGGATTTTGACAGAGGGCTTCGAGTCATAGGCAAAGATGCCGTGGCATTCGCCGGGGGAGTTTTTTGTCACATAGTGTTTAGTGTCCGGTTGGGAATGGGTAAGTGTTACCTTTACTTTAGCCAAAGGGGTGGCTTGTTTGATATCTTGTAAGATGTTCCATTTTATTAACTTTGTCTTTAAACTTGTGTGTGTACTTACCGGAATGTGTTCTGTATCTTTGGCAGACGGTTCTGGATTTCGGTGGGACAGAGTTCCCAGGGAAAGGTGTGACCTTTTGGGTGACTTGACAATGAGTAGTTTTAAGTTAGTCTGTGAGACTGGATTACTTAGTTAATTGATTTAGTTATTGTAAATAAACGTTATGTTATGATGCAACTCTCTCATTTTCATTACCTGTTAGAATGGAGAGAAAGAGGTGGAGAGAGAGAGAGAGAGAGATGGGGTGATTGCCGGGAGAGAGAGAGAGAGCCTGTCTGTGTAGTGGGTGTGGGGGTCTGCCTTCCGTTTCGTGTCCACGCTTACCTTATGAAATACATGAGGGTTTTCCCATGTTATAGTGGTGTCAGCGGTAAAGATGGGATATAAAAGTTTTCTTGCTTTTCTATGCCTAGGAACGCCAATGTAGAGATGGTTGGCCAGTTAGGAAAAAAGGGGTAGAGAAAATGTCCGTCCGTGGGATGGGGGGATGAGGAAAGATTTTCTATTAGGGTCATCAAATTTGCCCGTACCGAGATTCTTCAGGGTGGGAGTCGTGAGACAAGCAACTCAGTCTAGTTCATGATTGAGTGTTGCTAGGGGTCATCTCACCGGTCGCGTTTGTATTGTGCCGACGAGATTTACGCGTTTTTACGAAGAATTTCGAGTTCCTTTTGTTCCCATTATGGAGTGGTGAGTGTTAAACTATTGTTTATCAAAAAGGAGAGGGTTTTTGTTTAAATATTTCAGGGTTATGGGATTGGTTCAAGAGGTCAAAACAATTTTTTCTTTCCCCATAGTGAAGTGTTTTCTTTATTTGCACGTGTTTATAATAGACGTATGCATTCGTCTTTGTTTAAAACATAGGAGTGTATTTTTCTATGCATGGGAACTGTGCTTATATAAGCATATTTGGCTTAGTGACACAGAGCGGCCACAATTTTAAGGGCTCAGCATATTTCTGCAGAGAGGCGCCTTGCATTGCGAGGGTACGGGCATCCCTTGGGAGGGTAGTTGCATGGGTACCACTAGCCTCACTCGAGAGATAGTGCAGGGGAGGGTATTGCGAGATGGGGATACTACTGGTATGCCTCGGGCTGTTCTGCTGCTCGGCTGAGGGGTTGTTCTCAGGGGGGGGAGAAATTTTTTTTTCTCTTTGTGTTGGGAGATGGGTCTGGCCTTGACATTGGATGCTAAGATATCAGCTGATTGATTAGTTGGTGAAGTGAAATGCCCGTAGAGTCTTTTTTTTTTTTTTTTAGAAAAGAGATTTTTTTTTTCTCTCTTGGATGAAGAGAAAAGGAAATAAAAAGAGATTTTTCTTTTACGAAAATGAGGGGAAAAGTAGTTAACATGCACGGGATGTGTTATATGTTTCTTTGTGCCTTGAAAGACACAAATATAAGGGAGATACACAGATTATTTTTTTTTTTATTGTGTCGGAGAAATTACTTTGAAATGCCGATGATTGGTGTTGTATCTGTGTTGTGTGGCAATGGTGTTATGTCATGGTGTTGCATGCTGGAGAAATTTTATGTCATAGGATTCAGCAATACTGTGGTATGCTATTTGAATTTCACCCTTACTTGAAATCTTTGCAAGAGAATTATTGCTTTGGAGAGTTATTATTATTGTTATTATTAATAATTATTATACTTGAGATGTGTCACGGGAGGTTTGCTTAAGTATAATTATCATTACGGGAGAATTGTTTTGCGAGAGATTTGAGATATTTCATGGGAGATTATTCAATAATTATTACAGATAATTATTCAGGGATAATTATTACGATGAATTAATGGGAGAAGTCTTGTGTTAATTATTTGTTGAGTTTTTGTAACTTTGGAGAATATTTCAGTGATTCACGGGGATGAGTTTTGCTGAATCTTGGTGAGTTGTGTGGAATTTTGCTGAATTTTGCTGAGTTTTTTGCTGAATTTTTGGAGAATGGACAAGCATTAACATTGGTGATAATTTTTGTACTGATACTGATGATTTTCATGATAGCAATTTTTTTGGTGATTTTGTGATAATGATATTTCTGATACTGTTTTTTTTTATACTAATACGTGGGTGTTTTAATGCTGTCAAGGGAGGTGAAATCTTTTGTGATTATGGGAAGAACTAACAACACATTGTTTTAGTTTTTTTTTTTCTTTTTTTTTATGAGTTCAGCAGATAATTGCTTGACATCTAGTGAGTTACGGGAGAGTTAATGGTGCCGATGATTTTTCTTTTCTCCTTTTTTGGAAGTTAGCCATCGCTGACACAAGTTTTTTTTTACCATGGGTGAATTTGAATTTGTTTTTTCTCTCCAGTTAGTGTGAATATTATCTCAGTTCATGACTTAGAGCCATTTAAGAGAAAGTGTTCGTGTTTTAGCTATTTGATGCTATAGAGTAATATAGGGGAGAATTTCTTGCATGTTTTGAATGCATACGTAATGGCACTGCATTTTTTTCTCTGGATATTTGTGTTCCAGGAATTGGGAGTTTTCTTGCACAATACCTTTGTTGTATTTGTGACAACTTTGTGAGAGATAGGAAACTTGGTTAAGTTTTCTAATGGCCTATGTCGTAGTGCATATGGAGAAGTCTTGGGTAAGACACTGTGATTTTGGAGTTCTGTTATAATGACTTGTGGCACATTGGTGGTTTTTTTCTAGAATTTTCTAGACAGTTTTATTTGCCGAGTTTTTGCCCTTTTTTAGCAGTTATGCTAAACGGAGTGAGTTTTTATAGTTTTTGACTATAACATTGAGTTATTCTCTGGAGAATTGGAGTTATAATTGAGATATAATTGAGATATAATTGAGATATATTATTTTGGAGTTATATTTGAGATATAATATATGGGAGATGTATATTTTTGGCCATTTTTGATATTTGCCAATGTGGTATGAGCTATGTTTAGTTCAATTATTTTGCAGCCATCTTTGTTGCAAATGGAGACACATATTTGGAGATTATGGGGCAATATTTGGGAGTGTGTGAGTTAGATGCCTTGAGTGCACATTTTCTGGAGATATATATTATTTGGAGCCTTGTTTTGTTCCACATGGAGTTATTGTGGAAATAGAGGTAAATATTTTGTATTTGCCGAAATAGAGGTGACTATTCTCTACTCTTGGAGTGGTGTTTTTTTTTCTACTGACATGTGGCTTTGGAGAAATAAGAGAATAATATAAGGGGGTTGGTTATTAACCAAATGGAGGAAATATTTCTATAACCGGAGTGGTGTTATTATTGATATGATGTCTCATAATGGAGTTGGAATTAATCTTGGGCGGGTGACCTTTTTTTTTTGTGGTTATGGAGTTTTTTTTGAGCAAAGAGAAGATTTCTGTGGTTCTCTTTTTTGATTTCGTGACTATTTAGAGAGAAGTGGCATTACTGCATTACGAGTCATTTGGAGATGTGTGTGCATTTTTTATGTTCACAAGTGTGTTATTCTTGGAGAAATATAATTTGGGGAAAAGTCATGTTGAGAGAATGTCTTCGAGACAAATTTTTGAACACATTAGTCATATCCTGGAGTTAATTCTGTGAAATGTGTCAGTTAGACCTTTTTTTCTTGAGAATCATGAGTTTCCAAACTTATGTGTCTGACTAGACAATTTTTGTGCTGTTGTTAGAGCATGCGTCCGCAGGCGATCTTTCTGCTGACAGGCGATGTGATGAGCCGTGTGCTGAGCTGTGCTGTTTCTTTTCTTCTGATGGTGATAGATCAGAATTTTTGCAATATCTGGGAAATGTGGCTATAGCATTTCACGAAAGCGCATGTGTGAGAGTTTGCTTTCTGGCAAATTCCATAACTTTACATGGAGCATTTGGGGAAAACGCGGGAGTTATGCATATTATACATGTATTATGTATTTTGTGATTGGGGAAATCTACTTGTGATTATTTTTTTTTATTATTATTTTTCTTCCTTTTCCTATGAGAGATATGATTTGGGGATTGAGCTTAAGTAGCATTTCTTTTTTGGACGGGAGATTTGATTTTACCGGGAGGTGTGATTTTTCGAGGGTTATTGCTTACGTAAAGGGAGTTTGACATTAAGTCTCATTGTGATTAATTATTGAGCAGTAAAGGGGTTTTTGCTGTTAAAAGCTGGAGGTTTTTACTGATTTTGTGGGTTGTTTAAATATCAGCTTGCGAGAATATTTTTGGGTCTGGGTGTTACGTGATTCTTTTCTTTCTTGGGCTTGTTACGAATTTTTTTCTTTTTTTTGTGAGCACATTCGAGTTCGAAATGTGAGTGCAGAATTCCGTGGAGGTTGCTGTGATTTCTGAGTTGTGGTGTGTTGCTGATGTGCGAGGTTTGGAGAATTGAGTTGGAGAACTTGATGTTTTTTTCTTAGAGAGTTGCGATAATGACTTATCATTTAGTAGTCATAAGGAGTTAATTGGGAGACGTTCAGTTAGTGATTTCTGACCTTTTGAGATATTGTTTATAGAAGTAGTATGTTTGGGGTTTAATTTTCTTAGATTGACACAAAGACCTTGCCTGACATACTAACGCCCAAAAGAGAAGTCGTTCCTGACGCCGAGCAAGTACGTCCATCCGCCGTGAGGTTGCTGCCATGTTTTCGCGGGTGATTACAAAGTATTTCCATGATGGGTGATCGAGCAGAGAATTCTACAGCGTGTTTTTTTGTGGGGTATCTACAAGAAGCCGTGAGAGTCTTCTACGATGAGGGAGGCATTTCCGTCTCCCTACAGTTGCTACAGTCTACTGTCTGTTCAGCTACTTGCAGACAAGCGAAGAGGGATATTCAAGAATCCTAATGCAGAAAATATGAGAGAAAATGCGTTTTGTGTTATTGGGAGATTAAAGCGTGATAAGACTTTATTTTATAATGCCAGAGACGTGCAGTTTTACTTGTTTTATTTTAAGCCGGCCAGTGTTTTGTATTAAAGCAATTTTGCTAGGCGGGAGCTAGCATATAGGTGCGAGGCCGAGCAATCTGTAAGACATAGGGTTTTGATTAATAATATATTGTTCGTGCATTCTCTGTAACCTGTGGAATGTGGAGGACAGTGCAGAGTAACGACCTGAGGGTAGCTGATCAATGAGTTTCTAGGGGATGGCGTGAGATAAAAGTGCTTAGTTCAGGAAGTCAATGTACGACAGTTTATGAACTCTTCCCAAAGTGCCTTTGTGAAACTAGATGCAGCTAGAACCGTGAGGCGCTAGCGAACTGTGTGTTCGTATGTGCGTGTGCGCCTCTTTCTGTTAAAAGCGTTCATACCCAAGCCTATGGGAGGGATTTTGACAGAGGGCTTCGAGTCATAGGCAAAGATGCCGTGGCATTCGCCGGGGGAGTTTTTTGTCACATAGTGTTTAGTGTCCGGTTGGGAATGGGTAAGTGTTACCTTTACTTTAGCCAAAGGGTGGAACTTGTTTGATATCTTGTAAGATGTTCCATTTTATTAACTTTGTCTTTAAACTTGTGTGTGTACTTACCGGAATGTGTTCTGTATCTTTGGCAGACGGTTCTGGATTTCGGTGGGACAGAGTTCCCATGGAAAGGTGTGACCTTTTGGGTGACTTGACAATGAGTAGTTTTAAGTTAGTCTGTGAGACTGGATTACTTAGTTAATTGATTTAGTTATTGTAAATAAACGTTATGTTATGATGCAACTCTCTCATTTTCATTACCTGTTAGAATGGAGAGAAAGAGGTGGAGAGAGAGAGAGAGAGAGATGGGGTGATTGCCGGGAGAGAGAGAGAGAGCCTGTCTTGTGTAGTGGGTGTGGGGGTCTGCCTTCCGTTTCGTGTCCACGCTTACCTTATGAAATACATGAGGGTTTTCCCATGTTATATATATATATATATATATATATATATATATGCAAATGAAAAATGGGTACTCACAAACACCTCAGGACGCGCAGGATTCCCCTTTAGTCCTTGGCTGGTCCTTCAACTCGACCCTAGAATAAAAAATAAATAAATAAATAAATAAAACTCATTTATAACGGTTAATACCTATGTAATGTTCCTAGCACATATATGAAATTACACACATCCACACGTACAAGAATTGTTTCGATTGAGTAAGTTTGTTTGTATGGCGTTTTTACGTTGCATGAAACCAGTGGTTATTCAGCAACGGGACCAACGGCTTTACGTGACTTCTGAACCTCGTCATGAGTGAACTTCTATCACCAGAAATACACTTCTCTAACTCCTCAATGGAACGAGCGAGAATCGAACTCGCGGCCACCGATATGACAGGCCAAGACCATATCGATCACGCTACTGAGGCACTTTCAATTGAGTATATTATACGTTTTGTAAACAATATTGACCTAAGAGATGGTTATGTTAATTATCAATATTATTGCCTCATTGTTTACCTTCATGTGTTAACTACGGACTTAACTTCCTTGAAAAATTTATCGCAGGCTCATGATTTGGTCAATAATTGCTTATGAAAAACTTACTTAACAAACTCAATGACTACGAACAGTCGTCACATACAGGTAAAAAACTCGAGCTATACTATAGTAAGATGGATAATACGAAGCTTCGTATTAAATCAGTTTTCATTAGAAAGTAGTCAAACAAGTTTCAGTAAAACCAGATGTTCTACGCTAAGCAAAAATTATCACACACTCACGAGGTTAAAATGCACGTAAACCAGCAAAAATAATAAAGACTTCGAGGGAAAATGGGAAGAATTAAGATAACGAGACAGCAAATACACTTTGGTGGAGTGTCGATAAAACGAAAAAAGTAGAAAAAAAACCTTCGTCCTACCTCGTTAAAACGCAAAAGGCTTCACTAGTCCTATGTTACCCTATTAGACGTAAACCTTCATAAGGAACTTTCCCCGCGAGAGTCACAACGTCGTTATCTTTGCGACGAAGACGGCGTATCACATTCTCAAAATGCAATGCAGCTCTTTTCTCTTTTGAGGAACCTGGAGTGAAATAATTGGATGGCAGGAAATAATAATATCTCCCTGGTGTTGACACATGACTTTGCCTGGTGCAAGATGGCGGCTACACCTTCGAACCGGCTCGGACTAGAACTTTAGTTTAGTACGAGCTCTTGCTATCTTTGTCCACATCTTACCAATAACTATATAGTAGACTCACATCAAACCGTGCATTTGATGTCTAGGCCATTCCCTTACGACGCTCCTGATTGGCTGTTGATAAGCCAATAACAGGGTTGGAAACTCTGTCTCTCGAGAGAGTTCACATATGCAGGATGCATGTTCCATCTTTCCTGGGGGATACTTTTGAAAGACGTGGAACAAAGATCCTACCCATGTGAACTCTCTCGAGAGACTGAGAGTTTCCAGCCCTGTGATTGGCTTATCAACAGCCAATCAGGAGCGTCGTAAGGGACTGGCCTATACATCAAAATGCACGGTTGATGTGGATCTACTATAGTTGCTTTTCAAAAGGTTAAATTTTCCTCACCTAGATCGACTCTGGCTTGGCTTTGAAAGATACCGTGGGAGAGGTACTACAAGAATTTCTATTTGTAGCAAAGAAGGGAGCGGCTGAATTTATATGAGAACTGAATTAGTCGTATATAGCAACTGTCAGTTTCCAGAAACCTCACCAAGAAGCGTCTGCTAGAAGTCCATAGCTTCCCATAAGGCCTCTGTGTGATGGTTTTTCATTTACAAGGAACAATAATAACAATTAGATCCTACTGAGTAAACTCAGTGGCAATATCTAGGCATACATAGCCTATTTGTCACAAATGCAGTAGCTTGTCGTACCTAATCTGTTTTGTAACGTAAACTGCATAAACTGGCTAATATATTGGCATACATTATATACTATATATATATATATATATATATATATATATATATATAATATATATATATATATATATATATATATATATATGTTACAGTAAGAAAACACGTACCTAGGGATTACGCGTATCCCTGAATATTTCAGGTGAATACACGTAATCTCACCAAGGAATTCTCGTCAAGGGGTCAGGTGATCTAATTGACATGCAAAGCATGCCAGTGGGATCCAACAAGAAATGGATCATGGATCATAATTTCAGTGAATGCGCGTAATCACCGTTTGCGCGCTCAAACGAAACCCCTGACTTTGGGATGGCGAGGCTTACCATGCACCAGTGTTAGTTTTTGGCCAAACTTCCTTCAGCTCTGTAATG
>NC_061089.1:68431181-68468456 GCF_015104395.2 Macrobrachium nipponense
GATGAATAAGGCAGTGAAGTAATTTTTTTTCTGTATACGTATTTTTCGTTTTATTGTTTTTATTGTTAGTACAGGTGTGATCATAAAGAACAATTAGCGAGCCTTCATAAACAGTATAGTACTGATCTTTTAGTTTCTTTTTCATTGATGATAATCCTGATGATTATTAACAGTGATCTTTGTCGTATTTTTCCATTTCATTTTCATTGATGTAATACTGGTGATTAGTAATGGCTATCAGTGAAGAATTGAAAGTAAACAATTATATATGATTTTGCTGCGTTTTTTTTTTTTTTTTTTTTTTTTTTTGTTTTTTTTTTTTTTTTTTTTTTTTTTTTTGTAATGATGTTGTAATATGATGTTTAAGAACAATTGGCGGAATTTTCTTAAAGCAATACTCATGTTAGCTGTGATTTTTTCTTTTTTAAAGTTTACATTGGTGACATAATTTGACAATAACAATCACTGAGGTACTAAATAGGCTACTTTGTACATTCTACAGAAAAGTTAACTTTTTGTTCTATTTTTTTGTCATTATTGGCAATAAATAGAAATGACATCACAATTTTTCCATTTAGCCTTACATTAATAGATATAAAGATATATTGCTGTAGGTGAAATACAGCTATATTACGATATGAAAAATGTACGATAATTCTATTCAAAATACGATAATTTGAAGATGTTTGGTACGATAATTTGGTCTGATACATCTGGGAACCCTGGACTGTCATTATGACAGTTTCAAATTGACCGCCAATCGCGCCCTACCTACGTCAAGAGCTCCCTTGTGCTACGCGTTTTTGGTGACTTTAGGTTCAGTGTGCTGTAATTATCGGTGTTATGTCGACGGTTTTTGCAGCAGTAATATTTACGTAATATTAGAAACAAGATGACAGAAATATTCTAATTATTTTAAAAGTTTTCCAGTCGGTTTTAGTTGAGGTGCTGTTGGCGACCATCGACTCCAACCCGTCGAAGTTGGTCTTCTGTTTAGCAAATGGCTGCCAATGTTTGGTCTCTATGGACAATATTAGTCGCAATTAATCATCCTTAGCCTCGAAGAGGCCTAGAGGTTGTTCTCACGAGGCCGAAAGTGATGTTTTCTGAGAGGAATAATGAGACCTTGACGAGGTAGCACATAGGCCTATGGTGAGTACACATTAGCCTACTGAACTATGCGGTGCTTTTCGATGCCTATTAACGTATAATTTAATTCTATTAACCGAAGGTTATGAAGTATGTCAACGCTTTACTCGTTAACTCTTAGAGTAGCTAAAATAATTCGCATTTCAGGAAAATAAAACTAGGCCTAAGACTATAGCCTAGATTTAGCCCGTCATAGATACCGACATCTTACCTCATATTATTCATAACTCGTTTAAATCAATAGCATTTCCTGCGTATTGAAGGTATTTATATACATTTTTTGCTGAACTTCACTGTTTTTTTTTAGTTTCTGAGGAAATTGTAGACTCAGTATATAATATACAAGACGAAAATGTTGGAACAAAATGGAAACGAGGTCTCATAGCCTTACCTAGAGGAACGCCGCCATGTCTGGCTGACCGCCGTGGATAAGTATTCCTTAGTTATACACGACGTTTTGCCCAAGAAACAGTTTCTTGTACGGTAGTTCCTGGGTGTGTTCCTTAATATCAAGCACTGCCGATGGCGCCCTTGGAGACCCGCAAATTCACTCGTAAAATGCACAGTAATGCAAAGATTTGACTCGCGTCCATTTTGGGAGAAGACAGTGTCTTCTCCCCCCATCCGCTGGACAAACTAGGTCCGTGGATTTCACGCTGAAAATCAATGCAACATTCCTCGGTAGCATTATTACCCGTGGCAAAAAAAACAAAAAAACTATATAAACATATTACATAATAACACTCCTTTTAACCTTACTTTAACCAAAGGCACCAACCTCAGACCCTCCAACTTAAACCTGAAACATGTGCTCCATAACGGGTGTGTAGCGCCCCGGTGGCGTGGTTGGTTTGGTGTTTGCTTCTTACCTCGGTGGTTGCGGGTTCGATTCTCGGCCATTCCATTGAGGAGTGAGAGATGTTTATTTCTGGTGATAGATGTTCACTCTCGACGGGGTTCGGAAGTCACGTAAAGCCGTTGGTCCCGTTGCTGAATAACCACTGGTTCCATGCAACGGAAAAACACCATACAAACAAACAAACCATTCGGGGTGTCCATAAAGTCCCAGTACCATTATGAGCAATAAATCCTTGTAATGGTACTGGGACATTATGGACACCTTGTACCTCGACCATATCGGCTAGGCTGCGTCTTAGTGGTATTATTTTTATAAATGCGACATTATCTCGCTTCGTATAGAGTGGCGAATGTAAATTAAATGACCTGACAGAAACGTAGTATAAATGTTCTCAAATGCTTTTTGTCCTTATAGAGTTAAAGGTTTAGTTTTTGTGCTAACGAAATTTAACCCTCGGTGTACATTAAGTAGGCTAGCCTAATAAAGAGCGATTTATAACTCTTCGTAGTGTAAACGGGTGTAAGTATTTTCCACCGATGCTAGGCTTTTGAACCCTGTGGTTGATAGAAAATCGAATGCAGCTGTGTTGATTTTAAGCTCTTGTGTACTTCCACTAGGCAGAGTTAACAGCTGAATGTGGCAGAAATATACTTTTAACTGGTATGGGTTAGGTTAGCATTGACCATCTTTTTCATTAAAATCCGAAAACGAAAGATAGGAACAGCTTATCTTCTTATTTTAAGGTATAAATAACAAAACAATCATGCAGTAGTGCCAAAATTATTATTAATATGAAATAGTTTAACCAGATCACTGAGCCACAGGACAAGAACTGGGACCAAATAGCTTAGGTAATTTGTGTGGTGATGAATGAATGAAAATTGGATAAAAAAAAAAAAAAAAATACAAAGCCTACGCTTTTACACTGGAACACATGCATACTACATTTAAAAGCATTTACTCATGTTTCCATACATATAAAAAATAAAATTCAGAAGTAACATTTTTAAATTTCGTTTTTTTAAAAGTCATTAAAGGCCAGTGTGCTTCTGTGTTTCATTATTGACTTATTTATTTTTATATATTATCAATTAAATTACAGTTTTTAGTGAATGTTCAAACGGAAATGACTGAAAAATGCAAATAATAATAATAATAATAATAATAAAATAAAAATAAATTCATTTTAGCCTAGGCAACCCTAGAAGTTGAACTGACCTCAAATCGGAAACGGTTGCAGTTGTGTTTGTACACTTGCTGTGTGGTAGGCTATAATAGGTCAGTTAAAAAAAAATTACATATCCATGAGTGGTAAATCACGTGATCTCGATCAATTTGCATTTGCAGATGGTAGGCCGATTGGCAGCGTGGCTGAACTCAAAGTAATTCAAATAAGGATGATATCATTTTTTCCTTTGGCAAAACCACGCTTTTCCAAGAGGAAGTATAAGTAGCCTACAGTATTTTGTAGTTATGGGAGGAATTTCGTGATATGTGTTTCAAAGGCGTACGAATAAATGGTAAAACTATATATAAAGACCCACTACGCTAGGCTATAACAGATTCTTTACGTCTAGTAGACAGACAATTCAAAAGAATAATTTCTGTTTTTGTGCAACTAGACAGGTGACGTTGTAACATTGCTTAGTATACGAAGGAAGGTTTATTTCACGATTATTATTCAGCCAGTAAGACAAATGGCAGGACTGATCGTGCAAGAATAGCTTGTTTAAAAGTCATTTAGTAGACAACATGGAAGTGAAGCCTATACTAGGTTATTTGAAACTTTAATCAATTGTAAGTCAGGCAGAGAGCACTTGTACATCGTGCACCAAGACAATACAACAAAATACAGCCTGAATTGAAGATCATACAAGAAGAAAGCAAATAAAAAAAAAAGGACTAAAGACTCCTATTCTACAGGAGGTAGGATACTGACGAAAAAACACTAATAGACAATTATAAATGGAGGGCTGTACATAAAAACAAAGTGAAACAACAGAGCTCTGAATACTGGATGTGCAGTACTACAAAATTAGCGTTGTATATCATATTTCGCTTTTAACCTCGAATATTTTAACACAGTTTGTTCCAGTGCAGTAAAAATGCCTTTGACAGTTTCAAAAATGTGTAGTATAGTTTATTAAGCCTACATCACAAATTTAAAACCATCGACGCGTTTTTCCAGCTTACAGTATCATGTTTATTTTCTGACGGCGTAGAAACATGACGGGAATTCTAAAAAGTATTTAGTTAATAAAACCGACTCTGAGTTTTGCTGAGTCCCAGTGGATATATTTTCTTCAAAAACAAGTTAGATTCATGCGTATTATAACGTACCTCATATTGTTAGTGATCATATATATATATATATATATATATATGTATATATATATATATATATATATATATATATATATATATATATATATAATATATAGGCTGTAATGAATGTTTTTTTCCAACTGTTAATTGCCACTGTATGATTTAATTAGTTTTTGTTTTATTGGCTCCTGTTTAATCTAACCTAAAGTTTCAAAACTCTCTAAAACACTTAACTTTCTCCGCTTTAATTACGAATTGTTCCTGCCCAAGAGAGAGAGAGAGAGAGAGAGAGGATGCATAGTTCATTTATTTATTTTGTCTCTTATTAATTTCAAACGAACGAAAGCTTTGGTTGCGTTAGCCTACAAGTTCATGAGCAGTTCGCTATGGTAGACGAGTAATGTGGAGATATGGCGAGCCTATATTATTATTATTATTCTTATTATTATTATTATTATTATTATTATACCAATGTTGATTTGTTTGGAGTTACGCAGAGCACGTAGGCTCACGGTTAAGACTTAAGCTTGGGTTATTTGGTAATATATATAGTGCTACGTCTATGCTTTATAGTTGGGGTCAGTGAAAATCCAAACTAGAATATGACAGCTGCAATTAACCTGGAGAAGGAAGAAGTGGGAATTGTGTCTTTGTCAGATCACTAATCTCAAACGCTCATTCCGTGTCGTGAATTTTAGGGTGACCTGCTCTTGTGCAGAGCTTTGTTAACATTTAAGGAAAAGTAAAAATATATTGTTTATCTTAAATGTGTAGCACGATCTGGTCTTGTTTTATTTTATAATTAAATTTTTTTGTACTTGAGTAAGGTGCTGTAATAATAAGTATTATTAGTAGCCGTTATTGAATAAACTGAATCATCGGTATGTTAATTAACTACTATGGGTTTCAGAGGCAGTGCAAGCACGTTTTTTGGCAATAACTCTATAACGAACACTCGTATCAGAACGAAATTTTGCTATAGTGTATTACACCCAGTGCCGTAATTTATAAGGGTATCGTGAATCACTAATTGTAAAGAATAAAGACTCTTGTCCCTGTACCAAGAGGCAAAAATTCCATTAACCAGAAATGGATACGAACACAACAGTAAAAAGCTCCGCCTACCCTCTCCCCCCACCTCCACCGCCACCCCCGTCCTTCTTCCTTCCCTCAACTTCCCTTCTCTCTCTCTGAAAATTGCTTCAGTTTAAACTTTTGTATGATTTTTCTATCTATCTATCTAATAATATACATTGTTGTATATATTCAACGATCCAGTCTGTTGTTAGCTGCCAGTTGACTGATTTATTTATACATTAATCCACTCATCTCTCTCTCTCTCTCTCTCTCTCTCTCGCTTCTTCTCGTCTCTCTCTCTCTCTCTCTCTCTCTCTCTCTCTTAAAGTTCAGTTTAAACATATTTTGTTCGATTTTTTCTATATCTATCAATAATAGTTTACACTGGTGTACATATATATCTAACGATTCACTCGGTTGTTACCTGCCTGTTGACTTATGTACTAATCCGCTCATCTCTCTGTGTGTGTGTGTGTGTGTGTGTGGTAGTAGTACCTACTGTAAATGGTTAATAGAGTGAGATATCTGAATGTATGGTGGAGTAGTAAAACGATACACGCTATGATTTATGGTAAAGAGAGTGCTATACTTGTGGTTGGTTACCTTCTTCATAATCCTTATGCGGACTCAGGGTATCAGCAATATAGTACTTGCAATACGAAGGTGAAGAAGATTTGGCCACCACGGAAATTAACTGTCGGCACGGTTGCAGAAATTCGTTTATCACGCAATTTTTCAAGTTTTTTAGCCATGAAAAAGCCGCCAATTGCCTTCAAATTGGTTTTAATAGGTAACTGGTTATAGTTACTCTGTGTTACAAATAAAATTGAGCCCTTCTACCGGACATTCATGAGAGTTAAGCCCTTGATTATACAGATGAACATATAACAGTCGCTTTACCATAAATCATAGTGTCTATCGTTTTACTGCTCCACCATACATTCAGATATCTCTCACTCTGATAACCATTTACAGTAGGTACCACTACCAGAGAGAGAGATGAGCGGATCAGTACATAAATAAGTCAACAGGCAGGTAACAACCGAGTGAATCGTTAGATACATACACCAATGTAAACTATTATTAAATAGATAGATAGAAAAAATCGTACAAAATATGTTTAAACTGAAGTAACTTGCAGAGAGAGAGAGAGAGAGATTAGCGGATTTATCAGTCAACTGGCAGCTAACAACCGACTGGATCGTTAGATATACACAACAATGTATGTTATTAGAAAGATAAATAGATGAAAAAATCATAGAAAATAAGTTTTAACTGAAGCAATTTTCAGAGAGAGAGAAGGGAAGGAAGATGGACGGGGGTGGCGGTGGGGTTGGGGGGGAGAGGGTAGGCGGGGCTTTTTACTGTTGTGTTCGTATCCATTTCTAGCTAATGGAGTTTTTGCCTCATGGTACAGGGACAAGTGTCTTTATTCTTTACAATTAGTGATTCACGATGCCCTTATACATTACGGCACTGGGTGTAATACACTATAGCAAAATCTCGTTCTGATACGAGTGTTCGTTACAGGATTATTGCCAAAAAACGTGCTTGCACTGTCTCTGAAATCCACAGTGGGCGTAATTAATTAGTTAAGACCTGTCTGTCAACCCATAGGTAATCGTATATTTTATGTATGGATACCCAATTCAAACATGGTATATATTCGTATAGGCTAATAACGCCCAACAGTGGCCTGATTATTTTAAGTGTAACTTTTTAAAGGTAAACATCATGTTCTAATTGCAGAAGCACAGATCACTAGGCCTATAGGATGAGATGTTGTGAGGGGTTGGCGAATGTTAGGGTCATCTGGTTGATCAATCCTTTATTTATTATAGTCTCTGCCTTTCTCTGTATAATTAAGGTAAACTGAGCTCGACGATAACCGCCATACCCCGTCTGGGTCTCTGAAATAAAGGCGATACAACCGTCCCAAATCCCACAGGAAAGTAGGAAAGGACTGCAATAAATGAGGATGGGCGATTTGGGAAAAGTTTCCGAAGGATAGAGCTGACGAGGAACTACGAAAATAGTTAAGTCTCTTATAGATATGAGGCCTCTATTCTATAGCTTTATTTTTATTTTTCTACCCTGGGATTCATTCGGCTAGGCAGAAGAGCTATTGTCTTTATGTAGGCTCAGCTGTAAGAGCCTCATCCGAGATTGGTATGATATTGGGATAGCGTCTCTCTCTCTCTCTCTCTCTCTCTCTCTCTCGCTCTCTCTCTCTCTCTCTTCTTCTCCTCTCCTCTCTCTCTGCTCCGACGAATGTCAGTGGTAGGAGGAAGTCTCAGTAAGTACAGAAGGACTGTGTCTGAAATATAACAGAGAAAAATAGTATGGAGACAACAGACGAAATGCGACAACGAAGTTGTTAACACACAATGGATACTGATGTGGGAGGGAGGAAGAAAAAAACAGGGAAAAAGGTGAGGTTTGCTTTTGTTTTGATCTCTCAGGGAGTTTTTTTTTTTCTTTCTTTTTTCCTTTTTTTTCTCTTTAATGCGAGAACAGATTCCTTGTTCGATACCTGTCCCAAGAAATCGTTACGTATGGTTAGAACGTTATTTGAAGTGTTTTGTAACAGAGAGAGAGAGAGAGAGAGGGAAATCCAAGTAGTAGTAATTGACTGCATCTATAGTACGGGATTTTCCTTGGCTTAAGTTGGCCTAAGTAAGCTCAGCACATCAGGGAAAGGCGTTTACTTATTTACTTTATTTATCCTAGGCATAAAGGCGGGGAAATAAGTGTAGTATATTTGTTTGCTTTGTTGGTATTTTTTTTACGTATAGCAGCAACCTGAAAAAACCCGTTGTTGTCGCAATCTTTTCGCTGTTAAAAATTTTTTTTGGAATGCTTGTACTAACATTTTGAGTCATTAGGCAAAATGAGAGGTAATGGAGAATCCATTCTCTGTGAACAGTCGCTGCCTGAGGCGCGGTGCAACTTTTTGCATTTATTAGTGAATGATGCGACGTTTTGCATTCATTAGTGAATGACGCATGGCCAAATGGCTCGCTTTTCATCTCGTGCATTTTCCGACTTTTTTTTTTTTTTTCCTTTCATATTTCGAGTGGCGTGTACAGAGGTAACAAATATTCAAAAAGAAAAATACTGAAAGAGAAGCTTTGTTGATGCTGTAGTTACAAATGTGCATACAGAAGTATTTTAATTGAAATATAGGCTAGAGCGAGAAAAATCAGAAATAAAATCTTATGTTAGAGGATAAAATGTCTAGACGTATGTGATGTAGGCCTATGATTTATAGTCTACCACACTGAAACCGAATCTCCCTGTCATTATTTCTGATGAATTTTGACTCCTTGAAGGATATTTATATCATTACCTCTTGAAGATATTAACATTTACTAGATCTTTCTTAAATAGTGACCCCCAACGGTTTAACCCGGTATGTATCCACCTTTTCGGCGTGTTTAGTACAAGCCCGTTGGAGATTACCGTAGAACATGAACAAAATGTAAATCTCATAAACATAATAGGAGAGATACATTCAATATGTAAATTAGCCAATACCGTAACGGAAAGCTGTTAATCTCCCTGAATTGCCATGAATTAATCACTTTATTATGCATATTTGTCATTTTCTCACGAAGATATTAAAATTTAATAAGTTATCTAGTCAAATACCGTAAAGGAAATCCGTTAATAAATTAATCACTTTATTATGCATAATTATGCCATTTTCTCAGAATATATCAAAACTTAATAAGTTATATATTCAAGTACCGTAAAGGAACTCCGTTAAATTTGGCTGAATTGCCATAAATTAATCAGTTTATCATGCATATTTATGTCATTTTCTCATGAAGATATTAACTAATAATTATAACATTTGATAAGTCATTCAGTCAAATACCGTAACGGAAAGCCGTAAATCTTGCAGAGTCGTCATAAATTAACCACATAAAATGTAACTTCAGTTCTGGGTCTAAAAGAGCGACTTTCGAAACCCACCGTCTCTAAGCTCAAAACCTCACAGCAGCGAGTTTCTTGGAACCGGCAAATGAGGGTTTTATGATGATTTTAACTCCTCTTTGAACGGATTTCTTGTCTTTTTTTTTTTTTTATCCCGTCAGAAATTGCTGCATCGAAGGTCCTGGAAATCAGCCCATTAAGCGATGTCTAAATCCCACACTAGGTTTTAATTTGATTTCCAATTTTCTTTTTATTGTAAGTTCGTCATTTGAAAACGGCGTCGGTTGAGCGAAGTTGCCGACTAGTGATTTTGTCGTGAAATACTCGTCGTTCGGTGAGAAAGAGTGGGTGACTGATGGAGAAACTTGTCTGTTTATGTTATGTAAAGGATTTGAACGAGTTTCCTCTCTCTCTCTCAATGCAACCATATTGCATATTGACGCTAAGCTTTCTCTCATATTTGATCATGTAGGCCTAATGTACTATACAGATTTAATCCCTATTACTTCTTCGTTTCCTTTTCATCAGTTATAGGCTGTATATTTTTTCTGTCTCTGTTCCTCACTTTCCAGAAACTCCTTGCTCATTATAATTCTCTTTATTCCTTCTTCCTTTTCATGTTCGATTATATATTCAACTTCTGCACAAGATGTCTCCTCGGATGGACTAACAAGTCTTTGAGACATCCTAATCCTTGTAACTCTCCTTTCCCTCGTTTTATGTTCACACTCCTCCATAGTTCTTCTGCCGCCCTTATTTTACACCTTTTTTTTCTTTATTTTCTATATTTATTTGCCTTTCCTTGCGTCATCTTTGTATCGCCTTTTGCGTCTGTCTATCCTTTCTCTCGTTTTGCTTTTGCTTCTTCCTTAGTCTCGCTGTTTCTCTTTTCGTACTTCATTCTTGGTCCCTGTTTCTTCTCTCTCTCTCTCTCTCTTCGTATTTGCTTTGGGCGTCTTCCTCTCCTTTCTCTCAGTGTATGTTCACCTACTTCCATATTCTCTCTCTTTCTCTCTCTTAATTTAGGCCTAACATTTCTAATATTTTCTGTTTTTATTTAGTTATAGGCCTAACATTTCTAATAATTTCAGTTTTTATTTAATTATAGGTCTAACATTTCTAATATTTTCTGTTTTTATTTAATTATAGGCCTAACATTTCTAATAATTTCAGTTTTTATTTAATTATAGGTCTAACATTTCTAATAATTTCAGTTTTCTTTAATTAAGTCTAACATTTCTAATATTTTTCAGTTTTTATTTAATTATAGGTCAACATTTCTAATAATTTCAGTTTTTATTTAATAGTTCTAACATTTCTAATAATTTAGTTTTTATTTAATTATAGGTCTAACATTTCTAATAATTTCAGGTACTTTCTAATTATAGTATAACATTTCTAATAATTTACAGTTTTTCTTTAATTATAGGTCTAACTTTCTAATGAATTTTATCAGTTTTTCTTTTAATTATAGGGTCTAACATTTCTAAATATTTTCAGTTTTTATTTATTTAGGTCTAGACATTTCTAATAATTTCAGTTTTTATTTATTATAGGTCTAAAATTTCTAATAATTTCAGTTTTTATTTAATTAGGAAGTCTTAACAATTTCTAATAGGTTTTTCTAACATTTCTAATAATTTCAGTTTTTATTTATTATAAGTTTTTCTAACATTTCTATATTTATTTTTATTTAATATTCAACATTTTCTAATATTTTCTGTTTTTATTGAATTTAGGCCTCATTTCTAATCCTTTCCCATCTCTCTTTCCCTCTTTCTCTCTCATTAATTAATAAGAATAATCTCGTCTGGCCCTCTTCCTCAGTCTTATTTATCGTTAACTCGAACTATTTGCTTCTCTGATCATTTTTTGCCAGTTCAAATTCAGTCTCCCCCCACCCCCCCCTTACACCCAGAGATGTTAGAATCCCCACTCTCTCTCTTAATATTTAATGGCTGGGTGTGTTGGAAAAATGAGTGAACATTCATTGCAATGTAAATCATCCACCCCACTCGCCGAGAGAGAGAAGAAGACGAGAGAGAGAGAGAAGAGAGAGCGAGAGAGAGAGAGAGAGAGAGAGAGAGAGAGAGAGAGAGAGAGAGAGAGAGAGAGAGTCAACAAACGTCAGGTTGTTTAACAAAGTCTACATCAAAATTCCCTTCCAATTTTCCTCGACGTTTTCTAGTGTTTTTGTTTTCTCGTATTTACCCTACTGGCTGTAGCAGTTGACATTAATAATATAATAATAATAATTTATACTTATATATTATATATAGGTATATATATTTAATAGTGTTGGATGATAAGAACAGATTTTTGTAAATTTCGTGAATACCCAGTTTATTTACTAAGCAAACTCGTATATCATATAGGCCTAATGACTTTAGTGGAATGGAAAGAGCCGTTAATACCACAGTCATTAGTCTATTTATTTTTTATAATAATCATATTTGTTTTTTCCATTTCATATTTGCATGTCGATAACATTTTGTTGTTGTTACTTTCGATACTGTGCACAAGTTCGTGCTTGTATATATATATATATATATATATATATATATATATATATATATATATATATATATATATATATATATATATATATATATATATATATATATATATCTTTATTTATGCAATTATCACGTTATAAAGTTTCGTGATTCAGTTATACACACATACACACGCACACAAACACACACACACACACACACATATATATATATATATCAGTATATCTATTACCATATACTCTGCTATATCCAATACATTATATATATATCTATCTATATCTTTATATAGTAGATGTATATATATTATGTATCTTATATATATATATCATAATCCTTTATTTATTGCGAAGTTTTCCAAACGTTTTGTTTAAACTTTCGTGATTCAGTTTATACATACCCACACACACACACACACACACATATATATATATATATATATATATATATATATATATATATATATAATATATATATATATACACTTACTGCCAGTTTATGCAGTTACGTTACAAGACAGATTAGGTACGACAAGCTACTGCATTTGTGACAAATAGGCCATTCCTAGATAGACTCAGGAGGATCTAATTGTTATTATTGTTCATTGTAAATGAAAAACCATCACACTGAGGCCTTATGGGAAGCTGTGGACTTCTAGCAGACGCTCCTTGCCGAGGTTTGTGGAAACTGACAGTTACTATATATGGGTAAATCAGTTGCCACGTAAATCCAACCGCTCCCTTCTTTGCTACAAATAGAAATTCTTGTAGTACCTCTCCCACGGTATCTTTCAAGCCAAGCCGAGATGACATCAGGTTGGGAAAATAACCTTAAAAAATAAAAAGCAACTTATAGTAGATTCACATCAACCGTGCATTTTGATGTCTAGGCCAGTCCCTTACGACGCTCCTGATTGGCTGTTGATAAGATAGTCACAGGGCTGGAAACTCTCAGTCTTTCTCTCGAGTTCTCATGGGTGGGGTCTATGTTTCACCTCTCCTGAAGGATGCGTCTTTCAAAAGTATCCCTGAGGAGAGATGGAACATACATCCTGCCTATGCGAACTCTCGAGAGACACTGAAAGTTTGCAGCCCTGTAATTGGCTTATCAACAGCCAATCAGGAGTGTTGTAAGGGGCTGGCCTAGACATCAAAGAGCTCGTACTGAACAGAAGTTCTAGTCCGAGCCGGTTCGAAGGTGTCGTCGCCATCTTCCACCAGGCAAAGTCATGTGTCAACACCAGGGAGATATTATTATTTCCTGCCATCCAATTATTTCACTCCAGGTTCCTCAAAAGAGAAAAGAGCTGCATTGCATTTTGAGAATGTGATACGCCGTCTTCGTCGCAAAGATAACGACGTTGTGACTCTCGCGAGGAAAGTTCCTTTTGAAGGTTTACGTCTAATAGGGTAACATAGGACTAGTGAAGCCTCTTGCGTTTTAACGAGGTAGGACGATTTTTTTTTTCTCGTTTTATCGACACTCCACCAAAGTGTATTTGCTGTCTCGTTATCTTAATTCTTCCCATTTTCCCCACGAAGTCTATTATTTTTTGCTGGTTTCTGGATATATATTTTAACCTCGTGAATGTGTGATAATTTTTGCTTAGCGTAGAACATCTCCTGGTTTTACAGAAGCTTGTTTGACTACCTTTAAATTAATACTGATTTAATACGAAGCTTCGTATTAACCATTTACTATCGTATAGCTCGAGTTTTTACCTGTATGTGACGTTTCGTAGTCTTTGAGCTTGTTAAGTAAGTTTTTCATAAGCAATAATTGACCAAATCATGAGGGTGTGATAAATGTTTTAAGAAAGTTAAGTCCGTAGTTAACACATGAAGGTAAACAATGAGGCAATAATATTGATAATTAACATAACCATCTCTTAGGTCAATATTGTTTACAAAACGTATTTTATACTCAATTGAAAGCGCCTCAGTGGCGTGATCGATATGGTCTTGGCCTGCCATATTGGTGGCCGTGAGTTCGATTCTCGCTCATTCCATTGAGGAGTTAGAGATGTGTGTTTCTGGTGATAGAAGTTCACTCTCGACGTGGTTCAGAAGTCACGTAAAGCCGTTGGTCCCGTTGCTGAATAACCACTGGTTCCATGCAACGTAAAAACGCCATACAATCAAACTTACTCAATCGAAACAATTCTTGTACGTGTGGATGTGTGTAATTTCATATTTGTGCTAGCAACACTACATAGGTATTAACCGTTATAAATGAGTTGTATTTATTTATTTATTTTTTATTCTAGGGTCGAGTTGAAGGACCAGCTAAGGACTAAAGGGGGATCCTGCGCGTCCTGAGGTGTTTGGTGAGTACCCATTTTTCATATGCATATATATATATATCTATATATATATAATATATATATATTGTATATAAATATGCTCTTGTATTTTGCAGTTCACACGTTAATTTTATTTCTGTTATGTAATGGTGGTTTGAATTGAGCAGTTATTATTTTTTGAGTTTTAACCTTTATAATATTTCCGAAATTTCTGTTGACCGATATTTTGCCCACCCCAGAATGCTTACTACTAAGTTATATTTCCTTTGAATATGTTATTCGAAAGATGTCCGTTTGCTATAATTTAACTGAGGTGACGTATTCCCTATCGTCCGTCTTGGGAAAAATGTTTAACCGTCTTGGGTTGACCTCGAAAGCGTCAGCGAATACTTCGGTATTATACTGAGGCGTCGTTCTAGGGGATATGCTATAGTAGATTCACATCAACCGTGCATTTGATGTCTAGACCAGTTGTCCCTTACGACGCTCCTGATTGGCTGTTGATAAGCCAGTCACAGGGCTGGAAACTCTGTCTCTCTAGAGAGTTCACATGGGTAGGGTCTATGTTCCACCTATCCTGAGGGATACGTCTTTCAAAAGTATGCCTGAGGAGAGGTGGAACATATATCCTGCCTATGTGAACTCTCGAGAGAGACTGAGAGTTTCCAGCTCTGTGATTGGCTTATCAACAGCCAATCAGGAGCTTCGTACGGGACAGGCTTAGACATCAAATGCACGGTTGATGTGAATCTGCTATAGTCGCTTGAATGTTCGTGTTAATTTTGTTCTTCTTCAGGGGTTTTTCATAATTTGTTTGTATCCGTTAGGCTGTGGTGTTCGTAGATATTCTTTTTACTCATTTAATTTTTTACCCCTTTTGTTGTACTGTTAAAGTCTTCTTAAAAGGGCATATATATGCTGACCGTCAAATTGTCCGTTTGGTTTCGTTAGAGATTTCTCTCTGTTTCAATGTTTGTAAGGGTAACTAACTAATTTCCAGTAAATTTACTTATTTATTTTTTTCGTTAGAGATTTTTCCTTGTTTATTTGTACTCGTTAGGAAGTGGTGTTCGTAGATAGTCTTTCCATCGTATATTTTGCTCAATTAATTTTTTACACCTTTTGTTGTACTGATAAAGTCTCCTTAAAAGGGCATATGTTTGACGCCAAATGATCTGTTAACATGGTTTCGTTAGAGATTTCTCTCTCTGTTTCGATGTTCAAAGGGTAACTAATTTCCAGTAAGTTTACATATTTATTTTTTATAATGAAGTTTGGTTAGTGGACTAAATGATGGCCTTATGAGTTAGTCCTTTCATTGTTTTTTAAATTTTTATTTTACTTTATTTTTTTTGCAAGAAAATTCAAACAAATATAAATATAAAAAATATTTCAATCCAGTTAATTTGGGGGGTCGGTAGGGTCTACATACCATCGTTCATATTTGACTGAATATATATATATATATAATATATATATATATATATATATATATATATATATCTATATATATATATAGATATTATATATATTTATATCTATATATATTATATATATATATTGTGTGTGTGTAAAGGTGGAAAAGAGAGAAACTATTGAGTTTATATATCTTGATAACGGTATATCCATGAAATGAATTTTTGTAGTGGCCTGTGATCTGAGGAGATATGGCAGGCACAGCTGTATTGCAGGTGGAAATAGAAAGAATAAAAAATGTAAAATTAAACAAAATAATTCCTGTGCAGCAAATCTATCCCTGCCTTGTGTTTGGTACTGGAATTTCACTTGGGAGTCAGTACCTAGTCTTCAATATTTTGACAAGAGGTTTTTTTTTTATCAATCTCGCTTCGTGTAGCTATCTCGTCTCAGATTGGCATTGTCTGATTTCATTTCTCAAACGTATTTCTGGTGATAGAAGTTCACTCGACGTGGTTCGGAAGTCACGTCAAGCCGTTGGTCCCGTTCCTGAATAACCACTGGTTCCATGCAACGTAAAAATACCATACAAACCAACAAACAAACAAACATTTCCCAAACTGACATTCTCAAACTGACAGCAACATTTAGGCCGGCCACTCACGTCAGATGGGATTTGTCATGCCCGATCGAAATGGGCGGGGTTTAAGCAAGTTTGAACGTGAGTGGGGTGTTTTTTAGTCAAGTCAGATCTGATCAAGCCCGGAAGTCAAGCCGGATCGACAAACCTGACAGTTCGGTCCGACACATTAAGTGGTCCAGAACTGATAGTTTGACCGTGAGTGGTGTCTTAGACGAGGCTTGGTGAACTAGGAGGTTCATTTACCAAGAAACGGCACAGGGGAGGATATCGTTCAACATGTCAGACTTTCGATAGCTCAAGAGTTCTGGACGTTGTTCTTCGAGATTGATAAGTCGTAGCAATGTCTGTGGAATATAAAAAGTAAAGAATATTCTGACAAAACACAAAAGAAATGTAGCTTATCAATTGATATTTGAGAAAGTAAAAAAAAGGTTTCCTGATGCAACGAAAGAAATGGTGAACAAGAAGATAAATAATACATATAAGACCTTCATATCGGAAAGAATTAAGGAAAGTAGAGGCATCTAAGAAATCAGGAAGTGGTGCATAAGACGTTTCGTCCTTTAGACATGATATATATATATATGTACATATTTATCTAATTTCTTTACATACTGAATTTTGTAAAATTTTATGTAATTGCAATTTACCTTATGAGTGTAAACAAAATTAAATTACATAAAACTTTCATTCACCACAGTGATGTTGGAGACTGAAGGACATAGCGTTTCTAGATCCTGGAGTAAGGACAGGGTTTCAAAGTACCAAATGACGTCCGTAATATATATATATATATATATATAATATATATATATATAATATATAGATATATCTATATATATATATATTATATATATATATAGATGTTTGTATGTATATATATACATATATGTGTGTATGTACCAAATGACTTACATATTTTATAGTATATTATACAATACGTAAAGAAATCTCTCAAAACAAAACAAAAAATTGGTGTATTGCTCAGGCCGTTTAATCAGTTCTATTCCAAAGTAAAGGAAAAATAAGAAAATAAACTGAGGATATTTGTTTATATGCTAAAAAGCCCCTAAATGGTACTTGGTGCTGATAGCGAAATAGTGCGGCGTAATGACTGGTTACACAAAGATTTATTACCTTTTCACTTTTATAATTTCCTACACTAATTTTGTACAGTACAAACTGTTTGGTATATTTGTAGAAGAGTCAATTATTGTGACTTTCTAAAAGCTAGTTTATTTTTTTTTATCAAAGATACAAATGTGTATACATGAGTTTTATTTATCTTCATTATGTCTTCTTTGCAGAGTGTTGTCCAAATAGCTGAACATGTCTCCAGCATGACTCTTCCAAGAGCTATGGGCGGTGTGGGCACACTCAGTTTTATATCTTGATAAGACCAGTCAGTCGCTAAGTAGCGTAATGTGGCACTTGGCCTTTCACAGGGCGTTGAGGATTTCGTCATGCATGTGTCCTTTTGCACGACCGTTATAATCTTCCTACAAAATTGAATGTTGCCTCGACCACCCTCACGTTTATCATAGCAATCCCTGGGAGCTACCTGTATTTCCTTTAAAACCAATAAATGTGAGTTTTTCTCTCTTCAACAACCAATCATTGACCCCATATTCTTTTTCATTGCTTTTTTTTTCATTGTTATACTGGCTGCAACGGCACAGTCTGAGCAAAAATGGTTCATTATCAGATATTCCTTCCGCCACGTCCGAAGTGTGGGGCTGCCAACTTAATTAAGACTGACTGCTTTGTTGAAGTTTGTTCAGACCGGGCAGTAACGTGAGTTTGCAGTCATTTTTTTTGGAGTCTAATCCCACTCAGTTCTCATCGTACGACCAGATCGACTGTGAGTGGCCCGCCTACGCCTAGTAACGGAATTGACCTCAGTCGAGGGAGTGATACGTCTCAACTTTTTAGGCTCCCTGATCGCTACTAGGCCTATAAGGTGGTGGGCGCTGTTGTGTTTATTTGAAGATTACGCTGCGAATATAGTTTCTTGGGTTATCAAACAGGAAAAGGAACTTGTCTCATCCTGGTATAGGAACCTCGAATAGGACGCCTCCTGGTATATTAAAGGATATAAAATTTTGGGGGAGTCGGTCTAAGTCTGGGCGAACGAGAGAGAGAGCTATAACAATTGCAAGAACCAGATAAATTTAAACACTTAAAATACGAGACAAGAAGCAAAAATTAACGAGAGAGAGAGAGAGAGAGAGAGAGAGAGAGAGAGACTCGTATTATATGAGATACGGAGTGAAATTAACCAGAGAGAGATGAAAACAGTGGAATTTATGTATAGAGAGAGACTCATTTATAAGGAATGAAATTAGAGAGAGAGAGAGAGAGAGAGAGAGAGAGAGAGAGAGAGAGACGCATAATAAGTTTGTCATAGTTTAAAGAGATAACTAGGCAATAAATATATTAGACCCACATTGGGATATTGCTGCTTCAATGTCAGTTTTAGTCTAATTTCTCAGTATACATACTCCTTCAATGCATTCTTTATTTTTTTTAAATCCTCATTATTTACCCTTTCCCAATTTACCTCTACTATCATCCTTCTCTTTCCTCTAGGACCCCTCTTTGGCATTCCCCTCTCTTAGTCTTCCCTTCTACCGCTCTTGTCCGTTACTCCCCTCGTGAGCCTCTTCCTTTCCATTTCTGGGTCAATTTCTCCTGGAGAGAGAGTGTTCTCTCTCTCTCTCTCTCTCTCTCTCTCTCTCTCTCTCTCTCTCTCTCTCTCTCTCTCCAGTCATTACGACTACCACAACCTTAAATGGAATAGGTTTACTTTATTCCAACCCCGTTCATTTAACGCACTCTCTCTCTCTCTCTCTCTACATGACATAGGCCTACACACATATTTCCTTGTTGGAAACTTAATCAAGTTAAGATCCGGGACTTAAAATGTGTACTTTTGGATATTGTCATCACTGATCATGCGGTTTTATTCAGTAATAAACGACTGAGAGAGAGAGATTATTATATTTTTTTTTTGGCCGTGAACGTAACCAGTAAGCACAATTCTAAACGCGCATAACAATAAACCATATAGTACTATGTTGATTGTTGATGATGATGTGTTTAGTTGTAGCAGTATTTGACCAACCTTCAGTAATTGTTTTTAACATAATTACCCCATTGTAAGTAGGTGTATTTATAACTTATGCCTTTGACTATCTGGTGGCCATCAGACTATACAGGGTTGCGAGAATACTTTAATATTTCTATTAAAATCACAGGAAATGGAAAGCTAACCACAATTAGTACGAATAGGACAGTTTATAATAGTATTTCGTGTATTGAAGGCATTTTATATACATTTTTCGCTGAAATCCACCGTTATTATAGTCAGAGGAGAACCTAGCCTTTATAAATTCTTCGAATCGTTAAAAAACAAATGTAAATATCAGAAAAAAAACCGCATGCGAGGCTTCATAACCTTACCTAGAAGAACGCCGCGTCTGACTGACCGGCTAACCGCCGTGAACAGTAAAAGTGTCATCTACGATAGTTCCTTGGTAGTTTCCTTAAGGTCAAACACTACCGATGACGCCCTTTGCAAGAATACGAAAGAAAATTACCCTTTTTAGTAATATCTGGAACCACGACTTTCCATCCGCGTTTTTAGCAACTGCTTGGACAAGTATAGTATATATATATATATATATATATATATATATATATATATATATATATATATATATATATATATATATATATACACACACACACACACACACACACACACATATATATATATATATATATATATATATATATATATATATATATATATATATATATATATATATATGAACTTTTATTAATACATGGAACCTCGACTTTCCATCCGAGTTTTGGTGTGAATGACTGACTGTCATTATGACAGTTTCAAATTGACCGCCAATCACGCACCACCTACGTCAAGAGCTCCCTTGTGCTACGCGTTTTTGGTGACTTTAGGTTCAGTGTGCTGTAATTATCGGTGTTATGTCGACGGTTTTTGCAGCAGTAATATTTACGTAATATTAGAAACCAGATGACAGAAATATTCTAATTATTTCAAAAGTTTTCCAGTCGGTTTTGGTTGAGGTGCTGTTGGCGACCATCGACTCCAACCCGTCGAAGTTGATCTTCATTTTAGCAATTGGCTGCCAATGTTTGGTCTCTATGGACAATATTATTCCCAATTAATCATCCTTAGCCTCGAAGAGGCCGAGAGGTTGCTCTCACGAGACCGAAAGTGAGGTTTTCTGAGAGGAATAATGAGACCTTGAGGAGGTAGCACGTAGGCCTATGGTGAGTACACATTAGCCTACTGAACTATGCGGTGCTTTTCGATGCCTATTAATGTGTAATTTAATTCTATTAACCGAAGGTTAATTAGTATGTCAACGATTTACTCGTTAACTCTTAGAGTAGCTAAAATAATTCGCATTTCAGGAAAATAAAACTAGGCCTAAGACTATAGCCTAGATTTAGCCCGTCATAGTAGATACCGACATCTTACCTCGTATTATCCATAACTCGTTTAAATTGATAGCATTTCCTGCGTATTGAAGGTATTTATATACATTTTTTGCCCAACTTCACCGTTTTTTTTTCTTTAGTTTCTGAGGAAATTGTAGACTCAGTATTTAATATACAAGACGAAAATGTTGTAAGAAAATGGAAACGAAGTCTCATAGCCTTACCTAGAGGAACGCCGCCATGTCTGGCTGACCGCCGTGGATAAGTATTCCTTAGTTATACACGATGAGGTTTTGTCCAAGAAACAGTTTCTTGTACGGTAGTTCCTGGGTGTGTTCCTTAATATCAAGCACTGCCGATGACGCCTTTGGAGACCCGCAAATTCACTCGTAAAATGCACAGTAATGCAAAGATTTGACTCGCGTCCATTTTGGGAGAAGACCGTGTCTGCTCCCCCCGGTCTTCTCCCTCCATCCGCTGGACAAACTAGGTCCGTGGATTTCATGCTGAAAATGAATGCAAAATTCCTCGGTAGCATTATTACCCCTGACAAAAAAAAAAAAAAAAAAAAAAAAAAAAAAAAAAAAAAAAAAAAAAAAAAAAACAACAACTGTATAAACATATTACATAATAACACTCCTTTTAACCTTACTTCAACCGAAGGCACCAACCTCAGACCCTCCAACTTAAACCTGAAACATGAGCTCCATACCGGGTGTGTAGCGCCTCAGTGGCGTGGTTGATTTGGTGTTTGCTTCTCACCTCGGTGGTCGCGGGTTCGATTCTCGGCCATTCCATTGAGGAGTGAGAGATGTGTATTTCTGGTGATAGAAGTTAACTCTCGACGTGGTTCGGAAGTCACGTAAAGCCGTTGGTCCCGTTGCTGAAAAACCACTGGTTCCATGCAACGTAACAACACCATACAAACAAACAAACCATACGGGTTGTCCATAAAGTCCCAGT
The DNA here is from genome assembly GCF_015104395.2 of Macrobrachium nipponense. Taxonomy (NCBI): domain Eukaryota; kingdom Metazoa; phylum Arthropoda; class Malacostraca; order Decapoda; family Palaemonidae; genus Macrobrachium; species Macrobrachium nipponense. The sequence goes on from NC_061089.1 coordinate 68,452,856, forward strand.
ACCATTTGAGCAATAAATCCTTGTAATGGTACGGGGACTTTATGGACACCTTGTACCTCGACCATATCGGCTAGGCTGCTTCTAGTGGTATTATTCCTATAAATGCAACATTATCTCGCTTCGTATAGAGTGGCGAATGTAATGACCCGACAGAAACGTAGTATAAATGTTCTCAAATGCTTTTTGTCCCTATAGAGTTAAAGGTTTAGTTTTTGTGCTAACGAAATTTAACCCTTGGTCTCCATTATGCGCCGTAAGTAGGCTAGCCTAATAGAGAGCGATTTATAACTTTTGTAGGGTAAACCGGTGTAAGTATTTTCCACCGATGCTAGGCTTTTGAACCCTGTGGTTGATAGAAAATAGAATGCAGCTGTGTTGATTTTAAGCTCTTGTGTACTTCCACTAGGCGGAGTTAACAGCTGAATGTGGCAGAAATATACTTTTAACTGGTATGGCTTAGCCTAGCCTTGACCATCTTTTTCATTAAAATCCGAAAACGAAAGATAGGAACAGCGTATCCTCTTGTTTTAAGGTATAAATAACAAAACAATCATGTAGTAATGCCAAAATTATTATTAATATGAAATAGTTTAACCAGATCACTGAGCCACAGGCCAAGAACTTGGACCATTTAGAAAAAGAACGAACTGGATATTGGTACGGTAGCCATATCCCTAATTGCGATAGATATTGGTACAGCTGTGAATTGCGCATGCGCGAACCCTTGTTTACCGCCTCGGGCATATCATTAACAGCAAGAAAGTGACGATCTACCAACGTGAACCGTGTAATAATACATCAGTTTTCGCTGAAAAACAGATGTTTTCAGGTTTCAACGAGCTGAAAAGAGCAATAGACGTCTATGAAGAGTCAAACTTCCAGAAATTGTATATCCGTAGGTCACGAACGATCGAATCGGCCCTGAAAAGAGCTCCGAAGAGGAGATGCAAAGAAGATTTGAAGCTTAGCCAGTAAGGTAGTGCAGCAGTCAGTAGTGCGTCCAATATGGGAAACATGCGATTAATATATACCTGATTTGGATGATTACTTACGATTGATTAGGCCGTTTACCAGAGGATCGACTTTGGTAGTTTTCATTACTACCATTAATACAGCAGAGCACGATTTCTGTGTACTTCAAGTCTTCTTGGAATCTCCTCTTCGGAGCTCTTTTCAGGACCGATTCGATCGTTCGTGACCTACGGATATACAATTTCTGGAAGTTTGACTCTTTGGACGTCTATTGCTTTTTTTCAGCTCGTTGAAACCTGAAAACATCTATTTTTCAGCGAAAACTGGTGTATTATTAAACGGTTCAGAGGAAATTCAAAGAAGATTTGAAGTACACAGATACGTAGATTAGTTTAGTTTTATTTTTCATGTATGTAGTCAAAATCTAAGTATGTTTATTATTGGGATTTTATATATTTTCATTTAGTGCCAAAATGTTTTAGTGCTTTGGTGATGACAGTATGGTGCTTCACTTTGACATTTTGAATTGAACATATTCAGCGATACAATTCAGTTCGACTGTTATTACTACTGTCGCTGATCTTCTAGTGCCGTACCTATAGCTCTTAGCAACAGTGTACGGCAACTGCTGCATGATTAGCAAACTACCGTACCTACAGCAAGTCAACAGCGCAAAACGGCACCACTGACAGAATCTGACGTACCCCCACTACACTATGTTATTTAAAACTGACGCATGAGCAATTCACTGCCGTACCTATATCTATCGCAATCAGGGATACGGCTGCCGTACCAATATCCTGTTCAAAAAAAAAAAAAAAAAAAAAATACAAAGCCTACGTTTTTACACTGGAACACATGCATACTACATTTAAAAGCATTTACTCATGTTTCCATACATATAAAAAATATTAAAATTCAGAAGTAACATGTTCAAATTTCGTTTTTTAAAAGTCATAAACGCCCTGTGAGCTTCCGTATTTTCATTATTTACTTATTTATTTTTATATATTATCAATTATATTACAGTTCTTAGTGAATGTTAAAACGGAAATGACTGAAAAATGAAAAAAAAAAAAATAATAATAATAAAGATAAATTCATTTTAGCCTAGGCAACCCTAGATGTTGAACTGACTTCAGATCAGAAACGGTTGCAGTTGTGTTTGTACACTTGCTCAGTGGTAGGCTATAATAGGTCAATTAAAAAAATTACATATCCATGAGTGGTAAATCACGTGATCTCGATCAATTTGCATTTGCAGAGGGTAGGCTGATAGGCAGCGTGGCTGAATTCAAAGTAAGTCAAATAAGGATGATATCATTTTTTCCTTTGGCAAAACCACGCTTTTCCGAGAGAAAGTATAAGTAGCCTACAGTATTTTGTAGTTATGGGAGGAATTCCGTGATATGTGTTTCAAAGTCGTACGAATAAATGGTAAAAAAATGACCCACTAGGCTAGGCTATAATAGACTCCTTACGTCTAGTAAACAGACAATTCAAAAGAATAATTTCTGTCTTTGTGCAACTAGACAGGTGCCGTTGTGTCATTGCTTAGTATACAATGGAAGGTTTATTTTACGATTATTATTCAGCCAGTAAGACAGATGGCAGGACTGATCGTGCAAGAATAGCTTGTTTAAAAGGTATTTAGTAGACAACATGCAAAGGAAGTATACACTAGGCTATTTGAACCTTGAACAAATTGTAAGTCAGGCGAGAGAGCATTTGTACATTGTGCACCAAGACTAGACAACAAAATACAGCCTGAATTGAAGATCATACAAGAAGAAAGCAAATTTTAAAAAAAGGACTAAAGACTTCTATTCTACAGGAGGTAGGATACTGACGAAAAAACACTAATAGACAATTATAAATGGAGGGCTGTACATAAAAACAAAGTGAAACAACAGAGCTCTGAATACTGGATGTGCAGTACTACAAAATTTGCGTTGTATATCATATTTCGCTTTTAACCTCGAATGTTTTAATACAGTTTGTTCCAGTGCAGTAAAAATGCCTTTGACAGTTTAAAAAATGTGTAGTATAGTTTATTAAGCCTACATCACAAATTTAAAACCATCGGCGTTTTTCCAGCTTACAGTATCATGTTTATTTTCTGACGGCGTAGAAACATGACGGGAATTCTAAAAAGTGTTTCAATAATAAAACGCTCTGCGTTTTGCTTAGTCCCAGTGGATATATATCCTTAAAAAAACAAGTTAGATTCATGTGTATCATAACGTACCTCATATTGTTAGCAATCAAATAAATATATAGGCTGTAATGAATGTTTTTTTCCAGCTGTTAATTGCCACTGTGTGATTTAATTGTTTTTTTATTGGCTCCATGTTTAATCTAACCAAAAGTTTCAAACTCGTAAGACACTTAACTTTCTACGCATTAATTACGAATTGTTCTTGCTAGAGAGAGAGTGAGAGAGGATGCATTGTTCATTTATTTATTTTGTCTTTTAATTTTAAACGAACGAAAGCTTTGGTTGCGTTAGCCTACAAGTTCATGAGCAGTTCGCTATGGTAGACGAGTAATGTGCAGATTTGGTGAGTCCATATTACTATTATTTTATTATTATTATTATTATTATTATTATTATTATTATTATTATTATTATTATTATTATTATACCTATGTTGATTTGTTTGGAGTTACATTAGAGCACGTAGGCTCACTGTTAAGACTTAAGCTTGGGTTATTTGGTAATATATATAGTGCTAGGTCTATGCTTTATAGTTGGGATCTGCGAAAATCAAAACTAGAATGTTATAGCTGTAATTAACCTGGAGAAGGAAGAAGTGGGAATTGCGTCTTTGTTATGATTTTATTTTCAGAACACTAATCTCAAACGCTCATTCCGTGTCGTGAATTTGAGAGTGACCCTCTCTTGTGCAAAGGAAAAGTCAAAATATATTGTTTTATCTCATATGTGTACTTGAGCTGGATTTTGTTAACATTTGTTTTTGACAGATGCAGGGGGCTGTCAGCGCAGTGTGATCAGAAAAAAATCAAGACTACAGTTAAATAGGACGTTAAGGTGGTGTAGTAACAAGTATTATTAGTAGCCGTTTTGAATGAACTGAATCATCGGTATGTTTGACACAGCAGTATAGTTCGCTGCATAAACAAACTATAGATATATTAATTAACTAGTCCTGATTAATTAGTTAAGACCTGTCTGTCAACCCAGAGGTAATCGTATAGTTATGTAGGGTATATTCGTATAGGCTAATAACGCCCAACAGTGGCCTGGTTAAGTTCAAAAGTAAAAATCATGCTCTGATTGCAGAAGCACAGATCACTAGGCCTATAGAATGAGATGTTGTGAGGGGTTGGCGAATGTTAGTCATCTATACTCTGTTTTTGTTTTTGTTTTTTCATCTGTCCACCCGCCTATGGTGTTTGCGTATGGTAACACTGCATCCCGGGCTTTAGATAGTTACGCTATGCGTAAGTTTTAGGTAAATAAAAGGATACCTGGGTTTACATTTGCAACTGAAAAGTGTTTTAATAATTTACTGTATGCGAATTACACGGTTAATATTCGAAAAAGGATATTGTTATTATTGTTGAATGCAAGCTAAATGCAACTATCTAAAGCCCGGGACGCAGTGTTACCATACGCAAACACCACAGGCGGGTGGACAGATGAAAAAAAAAACGAGTATAGTTGATCAATCCTTTATTTATTATAGTCTCTGTCTTTCTCTGTATAATTAAGGTAAACTGAGCTTTACCGATAACCGCCATACCCCGTCTTGGTCTCTGAAATAACCGTCCCAAATCCCACAGGAAAGTAGGAAAGGACTGCATTAAATGAGGATGGGCGATTTGGGAAAAGGATCCGAAGGATAGAGCTGACGAGGAACTACGAAAATAGGAAAGTCTCTTATAGATATGAGGCCTCGATTCTATTAGCCTTATTTTTTTTTTCTACCCTTGGATTCATTCGGCTAGGCAGAAGAGCTATTGTCTTTGTGTAGGCTCAGCTGTAAGTGCCTCATCCGAGATTGGTATGATAATGGATAGCGTCTCTCTCTCTCTCTCTCTCTCTCTCTCTCTCTCTCTCTCTCCCTCTCCCTCTCTCTGCTCCGACGAATGTCAGTGGTAGGAGGAAGTCTCAGTAAGTACAGAAGGACTGTGTCTGAAATATAACAGAGAAAAATAGTATGGAAACAACAGACGAAATGCGATAACGAAGTTATTAACACACAATGGATACTGATGTGGGAGGGAGGAAGAAAAAACAGGGAAAAAGGTGAGGTTTGCTTTTGTTTTGATCTCTCAGGGAGTTTTTTTTTCTTTCTTTTTTTTCTTTTTTTTTCTCTTTAATGCTAGAACAGATTCCTTGTTCGATACCTGTCCCAAGAAATCATTACGTATGGTTAGAAAGTTATTTGTAGTGTTTTGTAACAGAGAGAGAGAGAGAGAGAGAGAAGTGGAGAGCGAGAGAGAGAGTAGAGGGAGAGAGAGGGGGGGGGGGGGGAATGCAAGAAGTAGTAATTGACTGCATCTATAGTACGGGATATCCCTTGGCTTAAGTTAGCCTAAGTAAGCTCAGCACATCAGGGAAAAGCGTTACTTTTTTACTTTATTAATCTTAGGCCTAAAGGGAGGAAAATAAGTGTATATTTGTCTACTTTGTTGGTATTTTTTTTTTTACGTATAGCAACCTTAAAAAAACCGTTGTTGTCGCAATCTTTTCGCTGTTAAAAAAAAAAAAATCTGGAATGCTTGAACCAACATTTTGAGTCATTAGGCAAAATGAGAGGTAATGGAGAATCCATTCTCTGTGAACAGTCGCTGCCTGAGGCGCGGTGCAACTTTTTGCAATCATTAGTGAATGATGCGACGTTTTGCATTCATTAGTGAATGACGCATGGCCAAATGGCTTGCTTTTTATCTCGTGCATTTTGTGACATTTTTTTTTCCTTCATATTTTTGAGTGGCGTGTACAGAGGTAACAAATATTTAAAATGAAAGATACTGAAAGAGAAACTGCGTTGATGGTATAGTTAAAAATGTGCATAGAAGTATTTTAATTCAAATATAGGCTAGAGCGAGAAAAATCAGAATTAAAATTATATGTTAGAGGATAAAATGTCTAGACGTCTGTGATGTAGGCCTATGATTTATAGTTTACCACAATGAAACAGAATCTCCCTGTCATTATTTGTGATGAATTTGGACTCCTTGAAGGATATTTATATCATACCTCTTGAAGATAATAACATTTGCTGGATCTTTCTTAGATAGTGACCCCTAACGGTTTTTACCACGTGTGTACAAGCCCGTTGGAGATTACCGTAGAACATAAACAAAAGACTGTTAATCTCATAAACATAATAGGAGAGACCCCATTAATATGTTAATTAGCTAATACCGTTACAGAAAGCCGTTAATCTCGCTGAATTGCCATGAATTAATCCACTTTATTATGCATATTTGTCATTTTCTCACGAAGATATTAACATTTAATAAGTTATCTAGTCAAATACCGTAAAGGAAATCCGTTAAATAAATCAATCACTTTATTATGCATATTTATACCATTTTCTCATGAAGATATCAAAATTTAATAAGTTATCTATTCAAGTACCGTCAAGTAACTCCGTTAAATTTGGCTGAATTTCCATCAAATACCGTAATGGAAAGCCGCTAATCTTACCGAGTCGTCATAAATTAACCACATAAAATGTAACTTCAGTTCTGGATCTAAGAGCGACTTTCGAAACCCACCGTCTCTAAGCTCAAAACCTCACAGCAGCGAGTTTCTTGGAACCGGCAAATGAGGGTTTCATGATGATATTAACTCCTCTTTGAACGGATTTCTTGTGTCCTTTTTTTTTTTTTTTTTTTTTTTTATCCCATCAGAAATTGCTGCATCGAAGGTCCTGGAAATTAGCCCATTAAGCGATGTTCCAAATCCCACACCAGGTTTTAATTTGATTTGCAAATTTCTTTTTATTGTAAGTTCGTCATTTGAAATCGGCGACGGTTGAGCGGAGGGTTGCCGACTAGTGATTTTGTCGTGAAATACTCGTCATTCGGTGACGCAGAGTGAGTGACTGATCACTGATGGAGAAACTTGTCTCTTTATGTTATGTAAAGGATTTGAACGAGTTTCCTCTCTCTCTCTCTCTCTCTCTCTCTCTCTCTCTCTCTCTCTCTCTCTCAGTGCAACCATATTGCATATTGACCCTAAGCTTTCTCTCATATTTGATCATTTCTGCCCGTTCTCATATAGGCCTAATGTACTATACAGATTTAATCCCCATTACTTCTTCGTTTCCTTTTCATCAGTTATAGGCTGTATATCCTTCTGTCTCTGTTCCTCACTTTCCAGAAACTCCTTCGCTTATTATAGTTCTGTTTATTCCTTCTTCCTTTTAATGTTTGATTATATATTCATCTTCGGATGGACTAACAGGTCTTTGAGACATCCTAATCCTTGTAACTCTCCTTTCCCTCGTTTCACGTTCACACTCTTCCATAGTTCTTCTGCCGCCCTTATTTTACACTTCTTTATTTTCTATATTTATTTGCCTTTCCTTGCGTCATCTTTGTATCGCCTTTTGTGTCTATCTATCCTTTCTCTCGTTTTACTTTCGCTTCTTCCTTAGTCTCGCAGTTTTTCTTTCCGTACTTCATTCTTGGTCCCTGTTTCTTCTCTCTCTCTCTCTCTCTCTCTCTCTTCGTATTTGCTTTGGGCGTCTTCCTTTCCTTTCTCTGAGTGTATGTTCACCTACTTCCATATTCTCTCTCTCTCTCTCTCTCTCTCTCTCTTTATTTAGGCCTCATTTCTAATCATTTCTCATCTCTCTTTTCCCTATTTCCCTTCCTCTCATTAATTAATAACAATAATCTCGTCTGGCCCTCTTCCTCAGTCTTATTTATTTAACTCGAACTATTTTTTGCCAGTTCAAATTCGGTTTCCCCCCCCCCCCCCCCCCCCACCCCCCCACCCCCCCCCCCCCCCCCCCCCCCCCCCCCCCCCACCCCCCCCCCCCCCCCCCCCCCCCCCCCCCCCCCCCCCCCCCCCCCCCCCCTTATACCCAGAGATGTTAGAATCCCCACTCTCTCTTTTAATATTTATTGGCTGGGGTGTGTTGGAAAAAGGAGTGAACATTCATTGCAATATAAATCATCCAATCCACTCGCTGAGAGACCTTACAGACCTTACATTTTGTTCGGGTTGCCCCAGGTCCCTCAGTGTGAGGCACCTCTAATGTCTACCAGAGAGTTGCTAGTACATCTTCCGGTATATTTTGCATCTTCCAATCTTGGATGGTCTGGGATGCAGTTTAGATATTTGTCGAGCTTATTCTTAAACACATCTACGCTCACTCCTGATATATTCCTCAGATGAGCTGGCAACGCATTGAATAGACGCTGCATTATCGATGCTGGTGCGTAGTGGATTAATGTCCTGTGTGCTTTCCTTATTTTTCCTGGTATAGTTTTGGGCACTATTAATCTACCTCTGCTTGCTCTTTCTGATATTTTTAGTTCCATGATGTTTTCTGCTATTCCTTCTATCTGTTTCCATGCCTGAATTATCATGTAGCGTTCTCTTCTCCTTTCTAGACTATATAATTTTAAGGATTGTAGTCTTTCCCAGTAGTCAAGGTCCTTAACTTCTTCTATTCTAGCTGTAAAGGACCTTTGTACACTCTCTATTTGTGCAATATTCTTTTGATAGTGTGGGTACCATATCATATTGCAATATTCAAGTGGACTACGAACATATGTTTTATAAAGCATAATCTATGTGTTCAGTCTTTTCTTGTTTTGAAGTGCCGTAACAACATTCCCATTTTTGCTTACATTTTGCCAACAGAGTTGCTATTTGATCATTGCATAACATGTTCCTATTCATCATCACACCAAGGTCTTTAACTGCTTCCTTATTTGTGATTGTCTCATTATTAGGTCCCCTATAGCTATAGCTTTCCTTCTCTGTCTCCATAATTTATTGATTCAAATTTATCAGAGTTAAATACCATCCTATTTACCTCTGCCCAATCATATACTTTGTTAAGGTCTCTTTGTAGAGCGTTCCTATCTTCATCACAAGTAATTTCTCTACTTATTCTTGTGTCATCGGCGAAACTACTCACTACCAATTCCTTAACATTACTGTCTATGTCTTCAATCATAATAACAAACAGTATTGCAGCTAACACCGTACTTGTGGCACACCGGATATTACCTTGGCTTCATCCGATTTCTCATCGTTTGCAATAACTATCTGTTTTCTGTTGTGTAAAAATTCTTTTAACCATTTCCTTCCTACTTTATCCACTATATTGTGTTTTCTAATTTTCTTCGCTAATATATTATGGTCTACCTTGTCAAAAGCTTTTGCAAAGTCTAGATAAACCACATCTGTTTCATTTCCGCTTTTCATATTTTTGAATATGTTCTCACGGTGGACTAACAGTTGGGTTTTGTGTACTTTTTCCGGGTACGAAACCATGTGTCCTATATTTAACAAATTATTTTTTATTAAATGTTTCATAATATTTTTCTTCATTACCTTTCATACACTTTCATAATATGTGATGTTAGACTCACAGGCCTATAATTACTTGCCTCTAGTCTTGATCCACTTTTGAAAAGTCGGGGTAATATATGCTAATTTGTGTGCTCATCATAAATCTTGCCTCGTATTTGGAATTACACTTTGTCTTAATAATATTGCAAGTGGCTTTGCGATAGAATGAACTATTTTCTTTAACAAAATAGCAGGAACTCCATCAGGCCCTGCTGCAGCTCCATTTTTAATTTCATTAATAGCCTGCCACAACATATCAGCTTCATTAATATCTATGTCAGCTAAATATTCACTATTTTCGTCCCTTACTTCCATATCATTGGGGGGGGGGTCTTCATTATCTATTCTAGGTGTGAATTCTCTTATATCGTTCTGCCAATATGTTGCAAATTTCCTTTTTTCACTCGTTAATCTCCCTTCAATTCTTAGAGGGCCTATTTCTATTCTTCTTTTATTCATCTTTTTCGCATATGAGTATGATAGTTTGGGGTTTTGCTTGATATTTACTAGGGTTTTTTCTTCCAAGTCCCGTTTTTCATTTTCTTTTGATTGTATAATCTTTTGTTCTGCATTTTCTATCTACTTTTTAGTTCTATAACTTTCCATGCATTTTTTTCTTTTGCAAGACTTTATCCCAATTTTCTGATTTTTCTGGAACAAGATCCTTCTGTCTCTTGGTTTTTTAAAAAAATGCATGACTGATGTTTTACTTTTCTTTCTTCGGTATATATTTATCCACTGTTTTCTCTAATATTTTATATAATATCTCCATATTACCCTTAGTCATCACTTACGAAAATGGTGTTATCCCAATCTTTTTGAATTCTTCATTTTTTATTTCGACCATTTTATACTTTTACTGTAGAAGTTGTATTTTCCATATCCTTCCCACTTTTTCATTTCTTGCTTATCTCTGTTTTCACTTGCTTTGGAATGGACTGTTAATTCTATGACATTATGGTCTGAAATACTCGCATTATAAACTATTATTTCTTCAACATAATTCATCTCTTTCACAAATACTAGGTCTAAAGTATTTCCTTTCTTGTTGGCAGGTGATTTATTTGTTGAATGTTGTATTCTAGTAGCATATCTAATAGCTTTTCGAATTGCCTCTTATCTTCTGCACTACTATTACTCTCTTTTTTATATGTATAAGTACAACCACAATCTCCTATTCGTTTCTTTCCAGTCTACGAAAGGAAAGTTTGAAGTCTCCAGATAGGAGAATCGTCCAGTCCTTGTGATTTCTACAAATATCATCCAATTTTTCTATTATTAAGTCAAACTCTTTAGTATTAGGGGGTCTATATCTTACTTATGTTTCATTAATTTTTCAGGATTCCAAAATTCTACCGCTATTAGCTTTCACCATTCTGAGTTACTATATTTCTCATATATTTTTTCCTTGTTTTTTGTCTTTCCCATATATTGCGGTTCCCCCTTGATTCCTATTTTTTATATCTGATCTATAAGTTTGGAACCCTTTTATTTGATCATCATTCCATATAGTCTTCTTGGGAATAATAGCCAGGTTTTCACTTATAGTTCATTATATCTATTTATTTCTTTTCAATGTTTGGGTTAGTTCTTCTAAAGTACTCTATTTTTCTTTTTGAGTTACTCGTAACTAAACCCTGCGCATTCATCACTATGATGGTTTGCGTGTTTTTCTCCTTCTTCATTTTGTTTAATATTGGTAATAATAAGGATTTTCCCAAGTCTCTTTCTGTTCTGGATGTTGTTCTTTTTCATTTCCAGAAATTCTGACATTAAAAAATCCAAACTTTTCCATAATATTTGTTCTTCCTTCAATCATAATTATTGCATTTTTTGTGTCTGAATCTGCAATTTTCTCCATATCTGCAATATCCTCTTGCATAATAAATACAGTTATTATCTCTTGAGTAGAATCTTGGAACTGAGGCTTGATTTTTTTTGCTGACACCTCTGCATATCTCGTTGATGACTTGCTTTTTTCTTTTACCTGATATTCTTTATTCCTCTCTTTATTTCTTTCTTTCTTATTTTGGATTTTATTACTTGATTGATTATTTATTTGATTATGATTCATGGCTACAGGGTGTACATATTTACATTTTTTGTCGAACTTACATCCTTTTCCTTCTTTTAGGTTTTTGCATATTTTTGGATGTAGATCTCTGCAATCATCCTCATAGCCATCTAGGTATGCACATTTACCATATATTTCATAGTTGTGACATACTTTAGGATGTTTGTAGTAACATCTTTCTCCAAATCTGCAATTCCCGCTTTCAAAAGGTTGCAGACTTTGTCTTTTTGTCTATTTTTTCCTCTTCCCCCCGTCATTGTGTAGATCTGGGTAGAGCCTCTTGGGGATTTTCTTTTGTGTTGTCATATCATAATTTATTTCTTCGTAAGTATGCTGCTTTATTGCCTCATATGTAGTATCAATGAGTATCTGCATCCTTACTTTTATCTTGTTCTTTGTTTTCCTTATTTTTTTCTGTCATTTCAGTTTTGTTTACTTCTCTTCCGTTTTCCTCTTCTTCTTCTTCCTCTTCCTCTTCTTCTTCTTCATCCTCAACTATTTGTACATTCAATCTTGATTTAATAACATTGTCTATCCATGATAGACATGTTGAGCAAAATATTCTGGTATCTTTTCTCATATCTTGCATTACCTCAGCACATTGTGGATGGGTCGGAATGTTGCATGCAGCACATTTTCTGATTAGGTTTTGTGGATTAACTATGCTATACCACACCTTACACAGTTTGCATGCTTTTGGCATTCTTTTTCCTAATGCATCAATTAGGACATTCACAATGTTCACCTTATTCATATTCTTTGTCGGAATATGTTGGTTTATGTATATTTTCTTTATGAGTCTCTTGACCACTGGATTTTTATTTGGAACTTCTTCAATATTTTCAAGATGTTTTCAGTTGATTTGTTCCAATTTGAAGGAATATATCCTTCCAATATATCTATGAATGATTTTGTATCTTTTTAGTTAGGACTGTTGCTGATCTCATAGATGAGAAATGCCAGTTCCCTTCCTGCTACCTCATCGGATTGCGAATCCGCCAAGCAAGCTAAATTTCGCCATTTCTTTCCACAGTTGGAACTTACTGCCATCTTGTTCTGATTTACAGTATTTCACTTGATAAACTAACTTAGAAGACGCTTTATCCTACTATTTTCACACTAATCTTATCACTTATAGTTCACTCCTGAACATCTTCTAGATATTTACTCAAAATTCTAGACGTTATGTTTAAAACTTGTGATATCTGTTGATTAATCTGACTTCGCACGGGAACGTCTCACCAAGCAAGATGGCTACTACTACTACTACTACGAGAGAGAGAGAGAGAGAGAGAGAGAGAGTCAACAAACGTCAGGTTGTTTAACAAAGTCTACATCAAAATTCCCTTCCAATTTTCCTCGACGTTTTCTAGTGTTTTTCTTTTCTCGTATTTACTCTACTGGCTGTAGCAGTTGACATTAATAATATAATAATAATAATCATTTATACATATATGTTATATATATAGGTATATAATATTAATAGTGTTGGATGATAAGAACAGATTTTCGTAAAATTTCGGGAATATCCAGTTTATTTAATAAGCAAATCGTGCATCATATAGGCCTAATGACTTTAGTTGAATGGAAAGAGCCGTTAGTACCACAGTCATTCATCTATTTATTTTTTATTAATAATCTTTGAATACAATATGGATGTGTTTTTTTTCCTTTTTTCCTTTCATATTTGTTTTTTCATTTCATATTTGTTTTTTCCATTTCTATTTGGTTTTTTCCATTTCATATTTGTTTTCCATTTCATATTTGTTTTTTCCATTTCATATTTGCATGTCGCATACATTTTGTTGTTGTTACTTCGATACTGTGCACAAGTTCGTGCTTATATTATATATATATATATATATATATATATATATATATATATATATATATATATATATATATATATATCTTTATTTATGCAATTATCACGTTATAAACTTTCGTGATTCAGTTATACACACGCACACAAACACACACACACACACACACACACACATATATATATATAGATATATATATATATATATATATATATATATATATATATATATATATATATATATATATATATATATATATATATATATATATATATATATATATATATATATACTGCCAGTTTATGCAATTTACGTTACAAGACAGATTAGGTACGACAAGCTACTGCATTTGTGACAAATAGGCCATTCCTAGATAAACTCAGTAGGATCTAATTGTTATTATTGTTCCTTGTAAATGAAAAACCATCACATTGAGGCCTTAGTGAAGCTATGAACGTTCTAGCAGACGCTCCTTGCCGAGGTTTGTGGAAACTGACAGTTGCTATATATGGGTAGATCAGTTTGCCACGTAAATCCGGCCGCTCCCTTCTTTGCTACAAATAGAAATTCTTGCAGTACCTCTCCCACGGTATCTTTCAAAACAGCCAAGCAGAGATGACATCAGGTTGGGAAAATAACCTTTAAAAAGCAACTATAGTAGATTCACATCAACCGTGCATTTTGATGTCTAGGCCAGTTCCTTACGACGCTCCTGATTGGCTGTTGATAAGCCAATCACAGGGCTGGAAACTCTCAGTCTCTTGAGAGAGTTCACATGGGTAGGGTCTGTATTCCACCTCTCCTGAGGGATATGTCTTTCAAAAGTATCCCTCAGGAGATGGGGAACACACATCCTGCCTATGTAAACTCTGTCGAGAGAGGGTTTCCAGCCCTGTGACTGGCTTTTCAACAGCCAATCAGGAGCGTCGTAAGAGACTGGCCTAGACATCAAATGCACGGTTTGATGTGAATCTACTATATAGTCATTGGGCAGATGTGAACAAAGATAGCAAGAGCTCGTACTAAACTAAAGTTCTAGTCCGAGCCGGTTCGAAGGTGTCGTCGCCATCTTGCACCAGGCAAAGTCATGTGTTGCAAACACCAGGGAAAGAGAGGTATTATTTCCTGCCAATTCACAATTATTTCACTCCAGGCTTCCTCAAAAGAGAAAAAGAGCTGGCATTGACATTTGAGGAATGTGATACGCCGTTTCTCGTCGACCAAAGATAAAACGAAAGTTGGGTGGACTCTCGCGAGGGAAAAGGGGGGGGGTTGGAGGAAAAGGAGGAATGGGGGGTGGAAAAAGTTTCATTTTTGAAGGTTTACGTCTAAATAGGGTGTAACATAGGACTAGTGAAGCCTTTTGCGTTTTAACGAGGTAGGTACGGAATTTTTTTTTTTTTTCTCGTTTTAATCGACACTCCACTAAAGTGTATTTGCTGTCTCGTTATCTTAATTCTTCCCATTTTTCCCACGAAGTCTTTATCATTTTTGCTGGTTTCGGTACATTTTAACCTCGTGAGTGTGTGATAATTTTTGCTTGGCGTAGAACATCTGGTTTTACAGAAGCTTGTTTGACTACCTTTAAATTAATACTGATTTAATACGAAGCTTCGTATTAACCATCTTACTATCGTATAGCTCTAGTTTTTACCTGTATGTGACGTTTCGTAGTCTTTGAGCTTAAGTAAGTTTTTCATAAGCAATTATTGACCAAATCATGAGCCTGTGGTAAATTTTTCACGGAAGTTAAGTCCGTAGTTAATTAACACATCAAGGTAAACAATGAGGGAAAGCTCATATTGATAATTCACACAGCCATCCCTGAGACATTTTAGGTCAATATTGTTTACAAAACATATATACTACTATATCATACTCAGTTGAAAGCGCCTCAGTGGCGTGATCGTTATGATCTTGGCTTGCCATCTCGGTGGCCGCGAGTTCGATTCTCGCTCATTCCATTGAGGAGTTAGAGATGTGTATTTCTGGTGATAGAAGTTCACTCATGACGTGGTCGGAAGTCACGTAAAGCCGTTGGTCCCGTTGCTGAAAACCACTGGTTCCATGCAACGTAAAAAAATAAAAAAAACGCCATCAAACAAACTTACTCAATTGAAACACTTCTTGCGCGTGTGATGTGTGTAATTTCATATTTGT
>NC_061089.1:68468956-68488888 GCF_015104395.2 Macrobrachium nipponense
TGCCTTATTCATCTCCTTATCATCAACCATCAAAGAGAGAGAAAGGTACATATTTGTCTGTTACCTTTCCATATCATTCTTTTTTGCCTTCTGCTCCTTTAAGCTTTACTTATTTTCAGGCGGCGAATGATCTTGGTGCCTTATAGCCTTGAATCTTATTAATTCCTATAAGTGACGAAAAGGTTGCAAATTATCGTACAATTTTCAGTAATTATCTTACATATATCGCGAATTATCGTATATCGTACGCTCGTTATCGTACAGAGGGTCAAATTATCGTACTTGTCGATAATTATCGTACGACTGGGGTGGGAACCCTGTGACAAGTCAGTCATTCACACCAAAGACTATATACTGAAGGAAGATAGGAAGGCTGAGCCTAATATCACTCAAATGAGTGTGCGAAAAAAAGATGCCAGATAGTCCCATGCGAAACGAATAGCTCCATCTATTGAGCGAACGGTTAAACATTCAGAGCGGTAATGCCTACGGGAAATATAGGATGGCATTCGATTGTAAATTTTGCGACAAATTTGTTCATAATTTGCAATTACTACGTCAGTATATTTATTCTTATATTTATGATATTCTTAAAATTTAGGTAACTAAATTGCAAATTTACAAATAGGTACATATATAGATTAAGAATACATTTCCTTATGTTTCTCAGTGTATTTTTAAGTATTGTATATTACAACCATTTTTAAATGTTCTATACAATATCATGTTCGAACTAAAGTAAAATATACCATACATTTGATTTGTTAAACTTAGCCACAAGTGCATAAGTGTAGGCATACATTTAATTACAGTTTGTAGCCATTGTAGAATGGAGATATTAGGTGTATAAAAACACAATTGTAATTTTTTTTTTTATTGAAACGGAAATGCATGATGCACTCATGTATACTCTTTAGTAACATAAACGAATAAATGTATAAATATACAAACAAAAGGAACAAAATACTCACTAAAATTGTATCACACGCAAAAAATAATCAAAAGAAAAGGGGGTTGGAAATAGAAATAAGGCCGCTACAAACCAACAAAAAAATGCAAGATAAAAATCACCATGCAAATGAACTTTAATAAATTATACATAAGAAAAAATAACTCGGTAAATAATAGTGCATATACAAAAATTGTAAACAAACAAAAAAAATAAAAAACAACAACATACAAGCAAACCAAAATTGCATGATGAATTACATGCAAATAGGCTCTAATATAATTGTAAATATGAGAAAAACATAATACTAAAAAAAGGTTTTCTTCAAGAATTAAATACATAGTGCAAACATAAGAATAACTATTAAATTGTTATATATATATATATATATATATATATATATATATATATATATAAAATTTTTGAAATTTATTTATTTATTTAATTGTATTTCAGGAACTGGACCATTTATTGGGGAAAAATATTTGTTTTGATCTGTTAAAAAAACTGATTCTGTAACATCTTACCATTTGATTTATGGTTGTGAATGTTGGTTCTCCTTCGTGTAACCCTAATTTTATGGTCTCATACTGTATTTCAGGATTTTGTAAATTATCATTTCCATGAGAATGCTACAATCAACACCATCCTTAGTAGTAATTGTCTAGAAGCAGCAGCAGCAGTAGGAGGAAGGGTTAGTAGTAGTAGCAGTATTAATAGCAAATGTAGGTCAAAGCGTCTAATATTTGTAGTAGGACTAACACTTGTAGCAATACAACTAATATTATCCATAATGCTTGTTACTGTGGCATTACTGTACACTTCACGGCCAGTATCCTTTGATAACCATCAGTAAATTCTGGAAATGCAAATAATATGAAATGAAACAAATGCCATATCATACTTTTACATTTGGATGGTCAAATCATAAGTATTTTAGGCATAATACGTACAAAAACCCTAACTAAACAAGATTTCTTACCAATATCTGATTGAACATTTTCACTTAATTTCAATTTTCACAATCTCTTTGGAATTTTCACTGGTCAGATTGATAGATAACCTTATAGCCATAATACAACAATTAGTCTAACACTTTTTCACTGAAGACAAAGTGAATATATGTGTAGCATAATATAACAAAATCTTAAAGGTCAATCTTTACCTACTATATGAATTCTAGTTAGTAAAAGCAAAAAAACTGGAATATCTACCAAAAGCATAGACCATTTACCATGTTTCAAGGATGAAGCTCATTTATGTCAGATGATCTATTCTCCAGAGCAGGAATGATACCTACAAGATTAACTATATTTAGAATAATTGTGATGCACTTATCATTTCAGAAAATTTTAACATATACAAACTGCACATCAAACACACACCATATTCAAGGTTGTGCAAATTCTCGTGTGGATAAGTCAGCAACTAGTTTGATGTGTAATTTGCTTGGTGGGTGTAAATCTATGATGTATCTGAAAATATGTATTTCAACAATAAGTGCATTATACAAAATATATTTATATAAAAATATACACAAAATATAGCGCACAAAAATCATTTTACTAAATTATGTACTGCAGTTATATAAATTATTAAAGACATATATACATACATATATGAATAGATATATCCAAAGTTGCACATGGAAAAAAATATAAATAGGATGAAACAAAGAATGCCATGAAGGAAAATGAAAGGTGAGAATACTGGCAAGTGCTTTCTGTGTACTTTATTCTGCTATCAGAATAAAGTACGTATACGGCAAAAGTGCTTGCGAGTTTACCTTTCATTTTCCTTTGCAGCATACCCACATGTAAAAAGGCATCTAAGCTTTATATGGCTACAATTAAATCAGCATTTTCAATAAACTCACTTATCTTTATAAGGTCAACATCTGATCTGGTGCAGCTAGTAGAACCTGTAATGTGCAATAGATGCAGGCTTTTTATGTAGAAAAATATGTCTCACTGATAAAAAAATCAGTTGATAATATTATAATGACTAAACACTAAATAAAATAGATAACATGTACCTTCCACATGTTGATCTGGGCAGGCATTGTGGCAGTGTTTGTCAGAAGCTGGATGAAGTTATTTTTTGGTGGAGAAATGCCTGCTGCACACACAATACTACCTTCAATTTAGTTGTCGTGAGGTTTTTTGCCTCAACTCCTGAATTTGGATGAGGTTCCTCCATATCAAGCATCTAGGTGATATTATACTATACTATGTTATGCCATCCTATTTCACCAGCATACAAAAAATCATTCTACTATTCTATAGTTAGGTTAGGTTAGGTAAGGTTACGTTGGGCAATGTATGGTAACTTTTTGTGGGAATCACATTGAGATTATTTTTGAAAAAATCCTATGGCTATTTTCGGAGCTACAGCCAAACGTATTTTCTTGGCTGTGACTCAGCTACTCATTTAGACTTGGGAAATATGCGCTCTTGCTATTTCTAGAACTTTCTGCAAGGTTAGCTCAACTTGTAGCAATGTCTTCCTAAGCTCTTGTGAGTTAGTCTTTACTATAATTTGCTCTATTAACCTCTGGTCTAGATCTCCAAATTCACAAGTTGAAGCTAATTTCCTTAACCTAGTCACAAATGAATCTACTGTCTCACCTGATTCCTGCGAGGCTTCGATGAGCTAATAACATTCAAAGTACATATTTGCTTGAGGAGCAAATGGATTTGTAAGCCCTTCAATTGTCTTCTGTAAAATTCCTGAACTTCTAAACCTGCAGTATGAAGTAACAATGGTTTCTGCTGCTTTTTATCCATTTTCCACCTAGTGCTTCTAAATAAATTTGGAAGCTGCTTCTCCCACTTTTCGATCTTTTACCCACTGATTTTGGATCATCCCCGATACTAAATCTGTCTAACCTTTGGACATCTATCGGCATGTTTGCTGTGATACTAATCAGTTTCGGTTAGGCTAAGAATTTGGAAGTTTTTTCTAACCTTTCTAACCTTGTAGGCTATACTTTCATTGACATACCTTGAACACTTTACTCTCTAAACCAGCACTTTTTTTCATTCTCTTAACACTCCTTGAACTGAATTGGCACAGCACTGCTTGGTTGCTGGTTGAGTGTGATGAAGTCATAAAGTTACTCAGTAAACTTAAAAAAAAAAAAACTGTTTGAAACAAAAAAAATGTACTGCGGATATGCCTTGCCTTAATATTATAGCCAATATCAGTGGGGATTACTGATTAGTAGCACATATTTAATGTATTATGCTGTAAGTAATGACCGTTCTTTATCATTTGGGTACCTGTGAAACACTTATTGAGGATCGGTTTCTCTCGTTTATTGCAAACAACACATTTGTGTGACTTATTTCACTGTTGGCGCCACGATTTCGTTTGTGTCAACTGTCAAATTTTAAATATAAACAAACAGACGACCTGCGATATACTACAACGCCATCTGAACACTGAGCGGTCAAACTATTGTTGTCACTTTGGGGTTGGCAACTAGTATATTAACATTCCTATTTTGAGCCTTCCTATCTTCCTTCAGTATATAGTCTTTGATTCACACCAAAATCGGATGGAATGTCGAGGTTCCATGTATTAATAAATGGTCATATATATATATATATATATATATATATATATATATATATATATATATATATATATATAGTGTGTGTGTGTGTGTGTGTGTGTGTGTGTGTGTGTGTGTGTGTGTGTGTGTGTGTGTGTACCAAACAATAGCTAAAAACGCAGACGGAAACTTGATGTTCACGGACCTAGTTTGTTAAGCGGATGGCGGGAGAAGATTTATGTGTTTATGACGTGTGAATTCGCCGGTCTCCAAAGGGCGTCATCGGTAGTGTTTGACCCTAAGGAAACTACCAAGGAACTATCGTAGATGACACTGTTACTTTGGCAAAACGCCATCGTGTAGCCTACAACTAAGGGACACACCTGTTCACGGCGGTTAGCCGGTCAAAGTCAGACGCAGCGTTCTTCTAGATAAGGTTATGAAGCCTTGTTTGCATTTTTTTCTGATATTTACGTTTGTCCCCCCCTTTTAACGATTCGAAGAATTTATGAAGCCTTCAATATACGAAATACTATTATAAACAGTCCTATTCGTACTAATTGTGGTTAGCTTTCCATTTCCTGTGATTTTAATAGAAATATTAAAGTATTCTCGCAACTCTGTATGGTCTGATGGTCACCAGATAGCCAAAGGCATAGGTTATAAATACACCTGCTTACAATGGGGTAATTATGTTAAAAACAATTACTGAAAGTTGGTAAAATACTACTACAACTAAACACATCATCATCAACAATCAACATAGTACTATATGGTTTATTGTTATGCGCGCATAGAATTGTGCTTACTGGTTACGTTCACGGCCAAAAAAACTATAATAATCTCTCTCTCTCTCTCTCTCTCAGTCGTTTATTACTGAATAAAACCGCATGATCAGTGATGACAATATCCAAAAGTACACATTTTAAGTCCCGGATCTTAACTTGATTAAGTTTCCAACAAGGAAATATGTGTGTAGGCCTATGTCATGTAGAGAGAGAGAGAGAGAGTGCGTTAAATGAACGGGGTTGGAATAAAGTAAACCTATTCCATTTAAGGTTGTAGTAGTCGTAATAACAGCGCCATGACTGGAGAGAGAGAGAGAGAGAGAACACTCTCTCTCCAGGAGAAACTGACCCAGAAATGGAAAGGAAGTGGCTCAAGAGGGGAGTAACGGACAAGAGCGGTAGAAGGGAAGACTAGGAGAGGGGAATGCCAAAGAGGGGTTCTAGAGGAAAGAGAAGGATGATAGTAGAGGTGAATTGGGAAAGGGTAAATAATGAGGATTTAAAAAAAAATAAAGAATGCATTGAGTGAGTATACGTATACTGAGAAATTAGACTAAAACTGAAAGTGAAGCAGCAATATGCCAATGTGGGTCTAATATATTTATTGCCTAGTTATCTCTTTTAACTATGACAAACTTATTATGCGAGTGTGTGTGTGTCTCTCTCTCTCCTTCTAATTTCATTTCTTATATGAGTCTCTTTCTATACATAAATTCCACTCTTTGTCCTCTCTCTCTCGTTAATTTCACTCCTTATATTATACGAGTCTCTCTCTCTCTCTCTCTCTCTCTCTCTCTCTCTCTCTCTCTCTCTCTCTCTCGTTAATTTTGCATCTTGTCTCGTATTTAAAGTGTTTAAATTTCTCTGGTTCTTGCCATTGTTAGCTCTCTCTCTCGTTCTGCCAGACTTAGACAGACTCCCCCGAATTTTATCCTATAATATACCAGGAGGCGTCCTATACCAGGATGAGACAAGTTCCTTTTCCTGTTTGATAACCCGAGAAACAATATTCGCAGCGTAATCTTTAAATCAACACAACAGCGCCCACCACCTTATAGGCCTAGTAGCGATCAGGGAGCCTAAAAAGTTGAGACGTATCACTCCCTCGACTGAGGTCAATTCCGTCACTAGGTGGGCCACTCACTTGCAGTCGATCTGGTCGTACGATGAGAACTGAGTGGGATTAGACTCCCAAAAAAATGACTCCAAACTCACGTCACTGCCCGGTCTGAACAAACTTCAACAAAGTATTTGTCAGTCTTAAGTTGGCAGCCACACACTTCGGACGTGGCGGAAGGAATATCTGATAATGAACCATTTATGCTCAGACTGTGCCGTTGCAGCCAGTATAACAATGAAAAAGAATATGGGGTCAATGATTGGTTGTTGAAGAGAAAAACTCACATTTATTGCTTTTAAAGGAAATCAGGTAGCTTCCCAGGGATTGCTATGATAAAAACTGAGGGTGGTCGAGGCAACATTCAATTTTGTAGGAAGATTATAACGGTCGTGCAAAAGGACACATGCATGACGAAATCCTCAACGCCCTGTGAAAGGCCAAGTGCCACATTACGCTACTTAGCGACTGACGGTTCTAAATCAAGATATAATACTGAGTGTGCCCATACCGCCCAAAGCTCTTGGAAGAGTCATGCTGGAGACATGTTCAGCTATTTAGACAACACTCTGCAAAGAATACATAATGAAGATAAATAAAACTCATGTATACATATTTGTATCTTTGATAAAAAAATAAAACTAGCTTTTAGAATGTCACAATAATTGACTCCTCCACAAATATACCAAACAGTTGTATTGTACAAAATTAGTGTAGGAATTATGAAAGTGAAAGGTAATAAATCTTTGTGCAACCATTCATTACGCTGAACTATTTTGCAATCAGCACCAAGTACCATTTAGGGGCTTTTTAGCATATAAAGAAATACCCTCAGTTTATTTTCTTATTTTTCCTTTACTTTGGAATAGAACTGACTAAACGTCCTGAGCAAGGCACCAATTTTTTGTTTTGTTTTGAGAGATTTCTTTACGTATTGTATAATATACTAATATATATATATATATATATATATATATATATATATATATATATATATATATAATATCATATATATATATTACGTCATTTGGTACTTTGAAACCCTGTCGTTACTCCAGGATCTAGAAACGCTACGTCCTTCAGTTTCCAACATCACTGTGGTGAATGAAAGTTTTATGTAATTTAATTTTGTTTACACTCATAAGGTAAATTGCAATTATATAAAATTTTACAAAATTCAGTATGTAAAGAAATTAGATAAATATGTACGTATATATATCATGTCTAAAGGACGAAACGTCTTATGCACCACTTCCTGATTTCTTAGATGCTACTTTCCTTAATTCTTTCCGATATGAAGGTCTTATATGTATTATTTATCTTCTTGTTCACTTTCTTTCGTTGCGTCAGGACACTTTTTTTTTTACTTTCTCAAATATCGATTGATAAGCTACATTTCTTTTGTGTTTTGTCAGAATATTCTTTACTTTTTATATTCCACAGACATTGCTACGACTTATCAATCTCGAAGAACCCCGTCCAGAACTCTTGATCTATCGAAAGTCTGACATGTTGAACGATATCCTCCTCTGTGCCGTTGCTTGGTAAATGAACCTCCTAGTTCATCAAGCCTCGTCGAAGACGACCACTCACGGTCAAACTATCAGTTCTGAACGTCTTAATGTGTCGGAACCGTGAGTTGCTCATTCAAACCTCAACTGTCAGGTTTGTCGATCCGGCTTGATCAGATATGACTTGACTAAAAAAACACCCCACTCACGTTCAGACTTGCTTAAAACCCCGCCCATTTCGATCGGGCATGACAAATCCCATCTGACGTGAGTGGCCGGCCTAAATGTTGCTGTCAGTTTTGAGAAATGTTTGTTTGTTTGTTGGTTTGTTTGGTGTTTTTACATTGCATGGAACCAGTGGTTATTCAGGAACGGGACCAACGGCTTGAATGACTTCCGAACCACGTCAAGAGTGAACTTCTATCACCAGAAATACGTTTGAGAAATGAAATCAGACAATGCCAATCTGAGACGAGATAGCTACACGAAGCGAGATTGATAAAAACCTCTTGTCAAAAAGTGAAGACTAGTAACTCACTCCCAAATGAAATTCCATTACCAAACACAACGGCAAGGATAGATTTGCTGCACAGGAATTATTTTTTTATTTTGCATTTTTTCTTTCTATTTCCACCTGCAATACAGTCCTTCTGTGCCTTTATATAATCTCCCAGATCACAGGCCGCTACAGAAATTCATTTCATGGAATATTACCGTTATCAAGGACATATAAACTCAATAGTTTCTCTCTTTTTCCACCTTTACACACACACACACAATATATATATATATATATATATATATATATATATATATATATATATATATATATATATATATAATCCAGTCAAATATGATCGATGGTATGTAGACCCTATCGACCTCCCAAATTAACTGGATTGAACTATTTTTTATATTTATATTTGTTTTAATTTTTTTTGCAAAAAATAAAATAATAAAAAAATAAAAAAAAAAAGGACTAACTCATAAGGCATTATTTAGTCCACTAGCCAAACTTCATTATAAAAAATAAATAAGTAAATTTACTGGAAATTAGTTGGTTACCCTTACAAACATCGAAACAGAGAGAGAAATCTCTAACGAAACAAACGGACAATTTGACGTCAAACATATGCCCTTTAAAGGAGACTTTATCAGTACAACAAAAGGGGTAAAAAATTAATAAGAAAAAATACAATGGAAAGAATATCTATGAACACCACTTCCCAACGAGTACAAACAAATTATGAAAAACCCTTGAACGAAAAAAATATGAAGAACATTCAAGCGACCATTGCAGATTCACATCAACCGTGCATTTGATGTCTAAGCCCGTCCCTTACGACGCTCCATTGATTGGCTGTTGATAAAGCCAATCACAGGGGTGGAAACTTCAGTCTCTCTCGAGAGTTCACATGGGTAGGATCTATCTTCCACATCTCCTGGAGAGATATGTCTTTCAAAAGCATCCCTCAGGAGAGGTAGACTCTCTCGAGAGATGAAGATTTCCACCCTGTGGCGGGATCACAAACAAGTAATCCCTCCCCACATAAACTTAACCTGTCTGGCTATCAAACCCACCCTCAATCACACTTTCCACTTAACACTAAAAAACACAGCAGGACAACTGCTCCAATACCTACATACAGAACAAAAAACACAAACAGGTACTCACCGCTGGCTTCTGATACCTAGGACTAGGCTGTGCTGTCGTCCACTGGATATAGGCTATAGGCTAGCCAACACACAACCACCGCCGAACAACCAAACACAAATCAACCACCCGGGACCCACAACCCCACAAAAAACTCAATAACCCACGACTAATGCAGATGAACACCAACCGCCTGAAAAAACACGACAACCACACGACTTACAGCAGTACAACAACCCGCCAAAACCAACCCTGCCCCAACCACCACTAACAGACACCGAAAATGCACCACAAACCTCTTAACCTCACCACAACCAGACAGACACACGCACAACAACTTGACAACCCCAAAATCTATCAAATCACACCCAAACAACGAAACACCAAAGGAAAACTGCTGCCAAAACCAACACTGACTTGACCGACGCCTCACTGTTTACAACTCTCGTAACAGACTTCCATTGACTACCTACAGAGCGCCACAACAGACATGCTTCCGACCGCCATCTAACACTCCCATTCATTCTTCCACCAACCTCTCTCTCTCTCTCTCTCTCTCTCTCACACAACCTTTGTAGATGTTGTCAAATATAAACTCAACTTACTCCTCCATATTACCTCCCCCATTACATTTGACAACATCTCCTTACACTCACAACATCCACACTAAATTGCCTTTCGCAACACCCAAGGATGCTCAGATGCAGGTCCCCTGGATCTTGTTTGAGGACCATCATACACTCTTTCAGTTACATTTGCCATTCACTTCTTCCAAACCACTTTCTTTCAAACTCCCATTATCTCCCTCACTACCATCCTCCCATTCCAAATTCCATTCACTACTTCACCGATGTCTTCCAACTCTGGTTCCAACATCTCCCCTATTTCGGCCACCAAACCACTCAGTTCATCCATACTTCTGTCAAACTCCTGCAAAGACTTATCCATCCTATCAACCACCTCCTCACTATTCAGTTTCCTTCTCACTGAAGTCTTACTTGTCCCTGTCAACTCAAACCCACATACACCACAAAGTATCATTCATTCCCCCAAAGTCATCCGTAGCACACGCTTTATCAACCGTTTGCACCCTACCACCAACCCCTTTACCATGCCGTTCACGCTTTTCCCTTCCACTTCCTCTCTCCACACTCTTCTGTTTTCTTCCATACTCAACCAACACCAACTGTCGATCTCCCAGACCAATTTGTTCACCAACAGTCGGCTCATACTTATTGCACCCTCAACCACACACTATCGCATTCTCTCCCGAACATACTGTGGTACTTCCCTCCACTTACGGAGCTGGTTATGGTGTGCCCTAACCTCATCCAGTCCCCCACCTACTCGCAATTTCCCCAAAACATAACTCAATCCACTCGGTCCCACTTCCAAAATCTCAAAAGGCCCTTCAAATTTCTCCCTTACTTTATTCACATTCATTCTTCCCATCTCAACCACCTCTTTCAACACCTTATCCAACCAATCTTAAAACTCTCAAACCTTTCACTCGCTTCTTCCACAAATCCCGATCACCTTCTGACAGACCCAACCGCGGTCTGACAATCCTTTCAAAATTCAACACATATTTACAAGGAGACATACCTATACTCTTCTGCAGTGTGGCGTTATATACCCAAACTGCACGTCCTACATACATATCCCAATCCTTGTCGCTCTTACTCATCATTCGCAAAATCTCAGTCATCGTCCTAACAGTCCTTTCAGCCAACCCATTCGCACTGGGGCATATACGGAGTAGAATACACATGCACAATACCCCATTCCTTCAACATTTCTTCAAATTCCCATCCACAAACTCAGGTCATTATCACTCAACATTTTTGCCGGCTTACACACACACATGGGCAACATCACTTGACCCACCAATTCGTGCAACAGTTTCACTCCTCTTATCTTTGATGGGAACCACTAAGCAAATTTACTCATGTGATCCACCATCACAATCATCCCCACGTGTCCTCTCGCAGTCCTGGGCAAAGAAAACACAATCAATCACAAGCATTTCAAACGGCTCTTTCATCTGCAATCGCAACACAGGTGGGACTTGCATGCACACTCTGATACTTTCCCCTCTGACAGTCTTCACACGTGACAGCCACATCCACACAAATCTTACTCAACCCAGGAGCATACAATCTCTCTCTCATGCATTCCACAACTTATTTTTTCCCATATGCCCAAACCGATCATGCACCAACAAACACATACTCACAGCTGACTCAACAGAAAACACTGGCACATACACTTCCTTGTCATACACCCCTTCCTGATGCAAAAAGTACACTATGTTTTTGCACACCACAAAACGTTTAGCAACCCTCTTATATCATCCAAACTCACATGGCCTAGCCTCTTCCACACGCACTCCTCCCAAAACACATTGTCGCAACACACTTATCTCCAGGCACTTATTTTGCATTTCCTCAATCTCTTTCCTCACTCAACAGATCATTCTCACTCCTAGCAATATCAATCATACCACAAAGTTTGCTACAAAACACATTACCATCTTGAATCCTAGCTACTTGCCTGCCCCCTTTCTAAGAATTCCATTTCCTACATCTACGTCTAATATCGTGGATCTCAAAAAATCTATCCCTATTAAAAAACAAGATGGCATATCATTTTCTCCTATAACTATAAAGTTATGCATCACCTCAAGATCTCCCAACCTAACCTTTAACCGTACCTCTTCCCATACTAAAACACTTCCTTGTCCTAACCCATGTATTCTCACACTTGTAGACTGCCTTTTCACTTCCCAATCACATCTCTCAAGTTTCACTCACATGACCCACTCACCAAGGAAACTTGTGCCCCTGTGTCAACCAAACTACAATACTCACTATCATTTACTTGGACAAACGTCACCATTTTCCCTCGAGTCCCATGCATACACACATTCACTACCACGTTCACCTGGTTTATCCACATCACAATCCTCCTCATCACATTCATCCTCAGCTAACTCCCCATTTCCACAATTCTGACTCAGATCCCCTTCACAGTCCCTTTTTGTAAACCAACCAATTACAACCAACGTTCCCCAGCACTGAATCATCAAAACCCCACGTTCATTACCAGTACTCACCCTTCCTCGATATTCAACCGGTCTGTCCCATCCAAAATACAACAACACTTTTATTCCAAACAACTCAGCTACTGCTGACAACAATTCATACAACACTTCTCCCTGCCCACCTTGTTCCTCCGCACATGCCACTTCCTTCTGCACATCACTCATCAACTTCACTCGCAACTCATTCACACTACCGGTACCTCTTCAACCAGACCCTTACCTTCCAAGTTTTTCAATGCTGAAAACAAACATTCACACATTCTGTCATTCCCTTCAAACCTCTCTTTTACAAACCAACCCCTCAGGTACCATATTCGGATCCCAGTCACTTTTCACACACCACTGTCCTTACCATGCATCCTAGACATCGTATCAGCAATCACATTTTTTACTCCCCGGCACATATTCTAAGCTAAAATCAACTCACTCAAATCCTCAATTGTCCTCGCAATCCTAGCATTCCACACTTTCCTTCTTGATCATATAAACTAACGGCCGATGATCTGTCCTTATGACAAATTTTACCCCATACACACTTTCAAAGCTTTCACACAAAACCTTATTGCCGCAAGCTCCTTCTCAAACCACCGAATACTTAAGCTCTGCTTTATTAAAAGCTTTACTCACATACGCAATCACTCTCAATTGTCCCTCCCCATTCACCTCTTGCATCTGCACCAAGCATCCTCCCATACTAACTTACTAGCATCAGCATACAACTCAAGCTTACTGGCATCCTCACTGTAGTCCGGAAAAGCCAAGGTGACGTCTAGCAGCCTCCTCTTTCAATCTCTCAAATGCTCCCACCATTCGCTCATCCCACCTCAGCTTAGTACAATTTTTCTTCCCGGTCCATTCAGTCAACGGCTTCCCTATACCCGAACAATCCCTAACGAACTTCCTCCAAACTCAATCAAAAACCCAAAAAACCCAAAAAATTTAACTCCCGCACGGGTCCCCGGGGACGTGGAAACTCCTTTACTTTTTCCACAAACTTTTCACTCTTCCTTACACCACTCGCACTCACCTTATGACCAAGAAATTCCACTTCCCCAGCCAACCACGTACACTTCTCCAGCTTCACTTTCACTCCAACCTCTTCCAACCGTTCTAACACCTTCTCAAGCAGTTCCCACATTCTCCTCAACAGTCTCACTTGCAATCAAAACGTCATCTATAAACACAGTCACCTTTCTTCTATCAAAACCAGCCAAAACTACATTCATCGCCCTCTGGAAGGCAGCAGGCGCATTAGCCCAATCCAAAGCGTTAACCTCTTGAATTGATAGTGGCAGCTACCACTCGAAAAAGCCGTAACATGCCTGCTCCCTTCCTCAAGAGGCATCTGGTAATAGCCCCTTACCAAATCCAATTTTGTGAACACTCTCATCCCATGCATCTTTATTACACACAATCACACCACATTCATCGGGGAATCGCTCCTTCACAGTCACTTCATTCACCTTCCTGTAATCCACACACATCCTCAAACTCCCATCTGTCTTGCCGTACTGGGACTATGGGACTATTCCAAGCACTCTCTCCTCTCGATCTCCCACTCTCTCAAGTTCCTCACACTGTTCCTCAATCTCTCGGGCAATACGCAGAAAAGTGTCGGGGACGCTGATATATGGGGGTATCGTCATTGCAAAACTATCTTGAACTCTGGGAGCTTAGATCCCCTGAAATCCTCATCACCCGACCGACTCACCCCGCCTATCCCACAACATCTGCATCAACCGCTCCCTCTCGTCATCACCACATTTCATCCACCCCAAATTCTTTCTCTCAACTCATCATACTTCCACTCATCACTTTCTTTCATGCTACCTGTCATCACCTGCCGCACCCTAACATATCTTTCGTCGTCCACATCCACCAACGTATACAACAAACCCCACACAATCACCTTCACGTATACCCCGCACTCGCTTTTTTCCTAACACTCGGCAATGAGGCCACAAAAACCCGAGGATTCTCCATATCCAAAATCCCGTCGTAACACATGCACACTCGCTCTTACCAACTTGTTCGCATCCACACCCTCAACCACATATGCACACTTGTCACCTTTGACAATCCCAAGACTATCGGGCCACGCAACTTTCACACTAACGACTTCTCCAACTTCTCGCGCACTTTACACTCTCTTTCGCAACCAACGGCCACTCCCTTCCATATTTTACTGCTTACTCCTCCATCCCATCCAAGTACAACTCCTCCATGTACATTCCCCTTCCTATGCAACTCAATCATATTCCTGCTCGGATGGACCACCATCCCACTCTTCAGGAACCTGTATCCTAACAACATATCATACTTATCACTCCTTCCCTCGATCACACAAAAGTCACCCTTCATCCATCACTACCCCTTCGATTTCTACATTTTCACGCAACATTCCCACCACAGCATACCCAAATTTCCTATTCCTCGTACCTCCCCTTTACATTTCCCAATTTCACACTCACTCCGCAACTTGTCACATCCATTCTTAAAAAGAACACTGACACTGCACCCAGTATCAATCAAAGCAACCAAAAACACACCCCTTTGCACCTCACTTTACACTCATACATTCATGAGCTCTTCCTCCAAACCCTTTTTCATGCAACAATCCTTCACGCACATGCATCACTCTTACTGACCGCACACCAGAGGACCCACCCAACTGAATCCCCTTTGTACCTAGTATTTCCCGAACTCCCAACCTGACTCATCCTCTTTTGCCTACCACACACTCGCCACATGACCTTCCATTCCACATTCAACACATTTTGCCCGCTGTCCTTACACATCCTAGCATAAGCCCATTCTTCCCGCAATTACCGCAAACCTCAGTCACACGAGTACCTCGACATCCACTTGCTATATGCCCTACTTGCCCACACCTGTAACACTTAACATCCCTATCTTTCTTACACTCGCTCACCAAATGCCCTGTTTGCCCACACCCGAAGCAAGCTCCCAACGCCCCACCGACATTCATTCTTCCTGTGCCCTAGCTTCCACATCGTAACATTGCTGCTCTCGTTCACGACTAAACCGACCCTAATCTTCCAACGCTTGCACTCCGATCCTCTCTTAGGGCTAACCATACTTACGTTACTGGCTCTAACGCTCCTATCAACCACTCGCTCTGCCATTCGCCTTGGCCCTTCCAAAACTGCCTCCCTATAGCTCTTAAACTCTGGTATAACATCAGCCACTTTCAGTCCTAATACTAACACTTCTACTCTCTTTCATACACCTATCCAACTCATAATCCTCTACTATTTTCAAATGTCGTTTCCACGACAACCTTTCATTCGTCCATCGCATTTTCTCCTTACGTTTCAGATTTACAAACTCATACACACTCTCAGGCACAGTCGCCCAACAACTTCCTCACTAACTCTTTACACTCATTATCCCTTCGTCCCCAAACTTTTCCTGGCCAATGTTTCCAACCTGCACACATACATCGACAACGACTCACCAACATTCATTCTTGCCTCATCAAAAACCATTGTTTTCTCCTATACTAACACTACTCCTTATCCTCTTCGCCTGTTCCACAATCCTGGCTTTCACACTCTCATACGGCACATTCCCTACACTCATCATTACCCCATACATGTTCAACAAAAATCCCGTCAAAAAGCCACCCAACTCTCTTGCCCAGACTCTCTTATTATCCCCATACTTTGCCTCACAATACCTCTCATATTCCTTAAAAAAATCCCCTATGTCCCTACTACCATATTCCTCGTATTGTGCACATCTAGGTATCTCTCTCATATATACAGCCTTTCGTACTTCCCGCTCACTCTCACTTTCGCTACTACCATTCTGATCCCTCTTAACCTCGTCCGAATATAGGGAATCAACTTCCATACTAACATCCATGCTCCTCATTACGCTCTTCTTAAACTTTCTTTCTACCTGTTTTCCACTCACCGCTATCCAAATCACTCTCAGCAACCCTTTCCCCAATGTATTCAGTCCTAGTCTCATCCTGTCCGTCATCCTTCCTAACCTTCTTTCCCTTAATCGTCTTCTTTTCCTCAGCCCCCTTCTTATTCTTGTCCTCAGGTTTATCCTTATCCTGTTCTCTTTCCCTTCTTCCCTTTACCTACCACAAACAAGTCACCTTCGTCACTCGTAGTTTCATCCCCTCGCTCGTTCCACTGTCTTTACCACTTCTGGCCTATCACAAGACCCAGTAGGCTACCCCCTACAGCTCCCTCTCCCATGAACCCCTTCATCATCTCCTGCACTGCATTCATCATCCCTAAGAATTTTTCATCCATTTTCTCAACCATTCTTTCTTCTGCTCCTTTCACTTCTTCTTTCATTTCCACTTTTGCACTCCTTAGCATTCCTCTCATTTCCTCTAACTCGCTCTTCAGCTCCTCACACTCTACCCTCAAACCTCTCATTATCCACTTCTAATTGTCCTCTTACTTCCCTCTCCAACCTCAACTCCTCCTTCAGCCTCTCCACCTCACTCAATCCTTCCATCTCAAACTTTCTCACCCACTCATACACACTAGCCTAGACCAATTGTCCTGCAGCTGCCACACCAACAGTCCCTGTTCGGGCGCCAAAAAATAATGTGGCGGATCACAAAAAACAAGTAATCCTCCCCACATAAACTTAACCTGTCTGGCTATCAAACCCACCCTCAATCACACTTTCCACTTAACACTAAAAAAACACAGCAGGACAACTGCTCCAATACCTACATACAGAACAAAAACACAAACAGGTACTCACCGCTGGCTTCTGATACCTAGGACTAGGCTGTGCTGTCGTCCACTGGATATAGGCTATAGGCTAGCCAACACACAACCACCGCCGACAACCAAACACAAATCAACCACCCGGGACCCACAACCCCACAAAAACTCAATAACCCAACGACTAAATGCAGATGAACACCAACCGCCTGAAAAACACGCCAACCACACGACTTACAGCAGTACAACAACCCGCCAAAACCAACCCCTGCCGCCCCAACCACCACTAACAGACACCGAAAATGCACCACAAACCTCTTAACCTCACCACAACCAGACAGACACACGCACAACAACTTGACAACCCCAAAATCTATCAAATCACACCCAAAACAACGAAACGCACCAAAGGAAAAACTGCTGCCTAAAACCAACACTGACTTGACCAGACGCCTCACTGTTTACAACTCTCGTAACAGACTTCCATTGACTACCTACAGAGCGCCACAACAGACATGCTTCCGACCGCCATCTAACCACTCCCATTCATTCTTCCACCAATCTCTCTCTCTCTCTCTCTCTCTCTCACACAACCTTTGTAGATGTTGTCAAATATAAACTAAAATTACTCCTCCATAACCCCTGTGACTGGCTTATCAACAGCCAATCAGGAGCGTCGTAAGGGACTGGCCTAGATATCAGATGCACGGTTGATGCGAATCTACTATAGCATATCCCCTAGAAACGACGCCTCAGTATAATACAGAAGTATTCGCTGACGCTTTCGAGGTCAACGCAAGATGGTTAAAATTTTTCCAAGTACGGACGATAGGAAATACGTCACCTCTGTTTAAGTTATAGAAAACGGACATCTTTTAGAATAACATATTCAAAGGAAATATAACTTAGTAAGCATTCTGGGATGGTGGGCAAAATAACGGTCCAACAGAAATTAGGAAATATTATAAAGGTTAAAACTCAAAAGATAACAACTACTCAATTCAAACCACCATTATATAACAATTAAAATACAAGAGCATATAGTATATATACAATATACATATATATCAAAATATATATAAATATATATATATATATATATATATATATATATATATATGCAAATGAAAAATGGGTATCTCAAACACCTCAGGATGCGCAGGATCCCCCTTTAGTCCTTAAACTCGACACTAGAATAAAAATAAAAAATAAATAAATAAATACAACTCATTTATAACTGTTAATACCTACGTAATGTTGCTAACACATATGAAATTATATACTTCTGCACGTGCAAGTATTGTTTCAAAAGAGTATGATATAGTAATATACATTTTGTAAACATATTGACCTAAGATGTCTCAGAGATGTTTACCTTGATGTGTTAACTACGGACTTAACTTCCTTAAAAAATTTACCACAGGCTCATGAATTGATCAATAATTCCTTATGAAAAAAACTTACTTAACAAACTCAAAGACTACGAACAGTCACATACAGGTAAAAATTCAAGCTATACTATAGTAAGATGATAATACGAAGCTTCGTATTAAATCAGTTTTTTTATTTGAAGTAGTCAAACAAGTTTCAGTAAAACCATGAGATTTTCTACGCTAAGCAAAAATTATCACACATGACGAGGTTAAAATATATATCCTGAACCAGCAAAAATATAGACTTCGAGGGAAAATGGAAGAATTAAGATAACGAGACAGCAAATACACTTTGGTGGAGTGTCAGATAAAACAAAAAAAAGTAGAAAAAACCCTTCGTCTACCTCTTTAAACGCAAAAGGCTTCACTAGTCCTATGTTACCCTATTAACCCTTTAACGACCAGAGATCCCATTTGGGATCTTTAAAACAGCTACTTTTCGGGTAGTCCGTGGTGAACAAGTTTGAGCTAGTATGAAATTGACGCTTTGGCAACTCATAGCTACACTCCTCTGCTCTTCGAATCAACCAATCAGAAGCCACCAGGCCCTCGCACAAAGCTGGAGGGCCTTCGACAGACACCTCAGTCGTGCGCAAGTTGGAAAACAGTCAAGACGTGTCGCAGTAACCTCCAAGTTCCCCCCCCAACTTCGTAATCATGGTAAGTACACAGTGACTGTGGGATAGTGAAGCCTAATGATATGCTTACCTTTTGATGTTGGTTTGAAGGGCTGTAGTGTTCTGACATGTCGTAGTGACTAAAAACAAAAAGTATAGATCCCATACGGGATACTTCGGTCGTTCTTAGGCGGCACCACGCTCATCCCATGAGGGATGTATCGGACTGTAACGGTTACAACGGCCAGCAGAATACGACGTCAAATAATTTTTTTTTAGTGCTTGTTTTAGACATTTGTGAATAATTTTAACAATATTTCTAGATATAACAGTGATGCTTTATAGATGTTAGGCTCATGTGCATATAAATGATTACCTTACAAGGGATTGAATGATAGGGTTTTGTTAGTGGGAAAGTTTACTTTTTTTTTTCATTAACATGATTTTAAAAATAGTTTTTTTTATTTTTGCAGTTACAAAGCA
>NC_061089.1:68489388-68496888 GCF_015104395.2 Macrobrachium nipponense
ACCCGCCTGTTGTGTTTTGGTATGGTAACACTGCGTCCCGCCCGGGCTTTAGATAGTTACGCTATGTGTAAGTTTTAGGTAAATATAAGGATATCTGGGAGTACATTTGCAACTGAAATGTGTTTTAATAATTTACTGTATGCGAATTACATCTTTAATATTCGAAATAGGATATTGTTTTAATTATTGAATGTAAGCTGAATGTAACTATCTAAAGGCCGGGACGCAGTGTTACCATACGCAAACACCACAGGCGGGTTGGACTGATGAAAAAAAAAAACTAGTATAGATAGGTGTAAATCAATTGTCATGTACATCCAGCCCGCTCCCTTCTTTGCTGCAAATAGAAATTCTTGTAGTACCTCTCCCACGGTATCTTTCGAAGCCAAGCCAGAGACGACCTCAGGTGAGGAAAATAACCTTTTAAAAAGCAACTATAGAAGATTCACCAACCGTGCATTTTGATGTCTAGGCCA
Source organism: Macrobrachium nipponense (assembly GCF_015104395.2). Classification (NCBI taxonomy): domain Eukaryota; kingdom Metazoa; phylum Arthropoda; class Malacostraca; order Decapoda; family Palaemonidae; genus Macrobrachium; species Macrobrachium nipponense. The sequence continues at coordinate 68,489,865 of NC_061089.1, forward strand.
GTCCCTAATGACGCTCCTGATTGGCTGTTGATAAGCCAATCACAGGGCTGGAAACTCAGTCTCTCTCTCTCGAGTTCTCATGGGTAGTATCTATGTTCCACCTCTCCTGAAGGATGCGGCTTTCAAAAGTATCCCTGAGGAGAGATGGAACATACACCCTGCCTATGTGAACTCTCGAGAGACACTGAAAGTTTGCAGCCCTGTAAGTGGCTTATCAACAGCCAATCAGGAGTGTCGTAAGGGACTGGCCTAGACATCAAAGAGCTCGTACTAAACAGAAGTTCTAGTCCGAGCCGGTTCGAAGGTGTCGCCGCCATCTTGCACCAGGCAAAGTCATGTGTCAACAGTGGCCAGGGAGATATTATTATTTCCTGCCATCCAATTATTTCACTCCAGGTTCCTCAAAAGAGAAAGGAGCTGCATTGTATTTTGAGAATGTGATACGCCATCTTCGTCGCAAAGATAACGACGTTGTGACTCTCGCGGGGAAAGTTCCTTTTGAAGGTTTACGTCTAATAGGGTAACATAGGACTAGTGAAGCCTTTTGCGTTTTAACGAGGTAGGACGATTTTTTTTCTCGTTTTATCGACACTCCACCAAAGTGTATTTGCTGTCTCGTTATCTAAATTCTTCCCATTTTCCCCACGAAGTCTTTATTATTTTTGCTGGTTTCAGTATATATATGTTAACCTCGTGAGTGTGTGATAATTTTTGCTTAGCGTAGAACATCTCCTGATTTTCCTGAAACTTGTTTGACTACTTTCAAATGAAAACTGATTTAATACGAAGCTTCTATTAACCAGTTTATTATAATGTAGCTTGAATTTTTACCTGTATGTAACTGTTCGTAGTCTTTGAGCTTGTTAAGTAAGTTTTTCATAAGCAATTATTGAGCCTGTGATAAATTTTTCAAGGAAGTTAAGTCAGTAGTTAACACATTAAGGTAAACAGTTAGGCAAAGCTCATATTGATAATTCACATAGCCATCTCTGAGACATCTTAGGTCAATATTATTTACAAAACGTATATATGCTCCTTTATCATACTCTATTGAAACACTTCTTGCACAAGTGGATGTGTGTAATTTCATATTTGTGCTAGCAACATTACTTAGGTATTAACCGTTATAAATGAGTTTTATTTATTTACTTACTATTTATTTTATTCTAGGGTCGAGTTGAAGGACCAGCTAAGGACTAAAGGGGGATCCTGCCCCTCCTGAGGTGTTTGGTGAGTACCCATTTTTCATATGCATATATATATATATATATATATATATATATATATATATATATATATATACATATTAATATATTTATATATATAATATATGTATATTGTATATATACTATATGCTCTTGTATTTTAATTGTTATATAATGGTGGTTTGAATTAAGTAGTTATTATCTTTTGAGTTTTAACATTTATAATATTTCCGAAATTTCTGTTGACTGTTATTTTTGTCCATCCGAGAGGCTTACTAAGTTATATTTCCTTTGATATGTTATTGGAAAGATGTCCGTTTGCTATAATTTAACTGAGGTAACGTATTCCCTATCGTCCGTCTTGGGTTGGGAAAAATGTTTAACCGTCTTTGGTTGACCTCGTAAGCGTCAGCGAATACTTCTGTATTATATTGAGGCGCCGTTCTAGGGGAGATGCTATAGTAGATTCACATCAACCGTGCATTTGATGTCTAGGCCAGTAGTCCCTTACGACGCTCCTGATTGGCTGTTGATAAGCCAGTCACAGGGGCTGGAAACTCTGTCTCTCGAGAGTTCACATGGGTAGGGTCTATGTTCCACCTCTCCTGAGGGATACGTCTTTCAAAAGTATGCCTGAGGAGAGGTGGAACATATATCCTGCCTATATGAACTCTCGAGAGAGACTGAGAGTTTCCAGCCCTGGGATTGGCTTATCAACAGCCAATCAGGAGCGTCGTACGAGACGGGCTTAGACATCAAATGCACGGTTGATGTGAATCTGCTATGGTCGCTTGAATGTTCTTGTTCATATTGTTTTTCGTTAGAGATTTTTTCCTTGTTTATTTGTACGTTAGGAAGTGGTGTTCATAGATATTCTTTCCATCGTATTTTTTGCTCAATTAATTTTTTACACCTTTTGTTGTAAAAGGGCATATGTTTGACGTCAAATGATCTGTTAACATGGCTTTGTTAGAGATTTCTCTCTCTGTTTCGATGTTCAAAGGGTAACGAATTTCCAGTAAGTTTACATATTTATTTTTTATAATGAAGTTTGGTTAGTGGACTAAATGATGGCCTTATGAGTTAGTCCTTTCAATGTTTTTTTAAATTTTTAAATTTTTATTTTACTTTATTTTTTTTGCAAGAAAAATTCAAACAATATAAATATAAAAAATAGTTCAATCCAGTTAATTTGGGAGGTCGGTAGGGTCTACATACCATCGTTCATATTTGACTGGAATATATATATATATATTACGATCTCGACTCTCGAGATCGACAGGTTCTTAAAAATAATAAGCAATTGGGCTGTAATGACTGATGACAGGTGACAACAGGAGGGAGGAGCATAACAAAATCAAAAAGTTACCTTAAAATTAATTTATTTACAAGAGTTAAATACATTATGTACAGCGAGTCAAGGTCTGGGTGGCAAAAACTCAAAAAAATTACAAACTAACAATAATAATTAATATTTAAAACCAGTCTAAGAAACAATAAAAATCCACCCTTCAATAACAAAGCCATAAAAAATCACAATCTAAATAATAAAAAGAATAATCACAAAATAGGCTGTATAAGGGCAATAACAATCTAAATATAATAAATAGAAATAGGCAGCGTAATACATAACTAAAAATTGACACTGAAGCAGCATAATGATACTAAGAGCAAAACTGGGGACACTTCCTCAACAATGAAGACAAACAGTCCAATGCCGGACGATCAAGATAGAGCCGATACGACAACCATCTCGTCCTTGGAGACAATATGGACATCCTCCTCGAATGCTGGACGATCAAGACAGAGTTGATACAACAACCATCTCGTCCTCAGATGCAGTATGGAAGTCCTCCTCGACCACTTGACGAAACCACGTCACTGCTGCTGCCCAGTGAGGTCGCACTCGACACGTCGTCCTCTTGACGACGAAAACACGCCATTGTTGCTTCTCAGTGAGGACGCTCTCGACACGTCGTCCTCTCGACGACGAAAACACGATAATGCTGACTGCCGACCTCCAACTCGAAGTTATACTCCAAACGACGACTTCAACCAAATAACCAGGTATCCAGTACCTGACGCTGCCTCATGCTGGTCCACAGATAATTATACCTGACTGCCTCTGACTGACTGACCGACTGGTTGTTCTGCCCTCCAGAACCTGACTGACGAAGTTTGACGCCATCCACCAGACGTCAACTCGCCAGCAATTAAAAAAACAAAAACAAAGGAGGCAACAATCCACCAAGGGAACAATTGGTAAACGATTGTTCCTAACACCTCCCCACCTAACAGAAAAAAAAAATTATTATTATTAATTTTTTTTTTACAAACAAAATCCTCTTCCCCGATGCTGCCACACCCCCGTCAGCCAAAACAGAACCAACCCTGGCCTAAGGTCGCCAATATTACGATCTCGACTCTCGAGATCGACAGGTTCTTAAAAATAATAAGCAATTGGGCTGTAATTGACTGATGACAGGTGACAAACAAAGGAGGGAGGAGCATAACAAAATCAAAAAGTTACCTTAAAATTAATTTATTTACAAGAGTTAAATACATTATGTACAGCGAGTCAAGGTTCTGGGTGGCAAAAAACTCAAAAAATTACAAACTAACAATAATAATAATTAATATTTAAAACCAGTCTAAGAAACAATAAAATCCACCCTTCAATAACAAAGCCATGAAAAAATCACAATCTAAATAATAAAAAGAATAATCACAAAATAGGCTGTATAAGGGCAATAACAATCTAAATATAATAAATAGAAATAGGCAGCGTAATACATAACTAAAATTGACACTGAAGCAGCATAATGATACTAAGAGCAAAACGGGGACACTTCCTCAAACAATGAAGACAACAGTCCAATGCCGGACGATCAAGATAGAGCCGATACGACAACCATCTCGTCCTTGGAGACAATATGGACATCCTCCTCGAATGCTGGACGATCAAGACAGAGTTGATACAACAACCATCTCGTCCTCAGATGCAGTATGGAAGTCCTCCTCGACCACTTGACGAAACCACGTCACTGCTGCTGCCCAGTGAGGTCGCACTCGACACGTCGTCCTCTTGACGACGAAAACACGCCATTGTTGCTTCTCAGTGAGGACGCTCTCGACACGTCGTCCTCTCGACGACGAAAACACGATAATGCTGACTGCCGACCTCCAACTCGAAGTTATACTCCAAACGACGACTTCAACCAAATAACCAGGTATCCAGTACCTGACGCTGCCTCATGCTGGTCCACAGATAATTATACCTGACTGCCTCTGACTGACTGACCGACTGGTTGTCTGCCCTCCAGAACCTGACTGACGAAGTTTGACGCCATCCACCAGACGTCAACTCGCCAGCAATTAAAAAACAAAAACAAAGGAGGCAACAATCCACCAAGGGAACAATTGGTAAACGATTGTTCCTAACATATATATATATATATATATATATATATATATATATATTGTTGTGTGTGTGTGTAAAGGTGGAAAAAGAGAGAAACTATTGAGTTTATATGTATTGATAACGGTATATCCATGAAATTAATTTCTGTAGCGGTCTGATCCGAGGAGATATAGCAGGCACAGCTGTATTGCAGGTGGAAATAGAAAGATAAAAAATGCAAAATTAAAAAACAATAATTCCTGTGCAGCAAATCTATCCCTGCCTTGTGTTTGGTACTGGAATTTCACTTGGGGAGTGAGTTACCTAGTCTTCAATATTGACAAGAGTTTTTTTGTTTTTTTTTATCAATCTCGCTTCGTGTAGCTATCTCGTCTCAGATTGGCACTGGTCTGTGATTTCATTTCTCAAACGTATTTCTGGTGATAGAAGTTCACTCTCGACGTGGTTCGGAAGTCACGTCAAGCCGTTGGTCCCGTTCCTGAATAACCACTGGTTCCATGTAACGTAAAAACACCATACAAACCAACAAACAAACAAACATTTCTCAAACTGTCATTCTCAAACTGACAGCAACATTTAGGCCGGCCACTCACGTCAGATGGGATTTGTCATGCCCGATCGTAATGGGCGGGGTTTAAGCAAGTTTGAACGTGAGAGGGGTGTTTTTTAGTCAAGTCAGATCTGATCAAGCCCGGAAGTCAACCGGGTCGACAAACCTGACAGTTGAGGTTTGAATGAGCAACTCACAGTCCAGTACATTAAGTCGTTCAGAACTGATAGTTTGACCGTGAGTGGTGTCTTCGACGAGGCTTGGTGAACTAGGAGGTTCATTTACCAAGAAACGGCACAGAGGAGGATATCGTTCAACATGTCAGACTTTCGATAGATCAAGAGTTCTGGACGTTGTTCTTCGAGATTAAGTCGTAGCAATGTCTGTGGAATATAAAAAGTAAAGAATATTCTGACAAAACACAAAACGAAATGTAGCTTATCAATCGATATTTGAGAAAGTAAAAAAAAAAAAAAAGTTTCCTGATGCAACGAAAGAAATGGTGAACAAGAAGATAAATACATATAAGACCTTCATATCGGAAAGAATTAAGGAAAGTAGAGGCATCTAAGAAATCAGGAAGTGGTGCAAAGACGTTTCGTCATTTAGACATGATATATATACGTACATATTTATCTAATTTCTTACATACTGAATTTTGTAAGATTTTATATAATTGCAATTTACCTTATGAGTTGGAGACTGAAGGAAGTAGCGTTTCTAGATCCTGGAGTAACGACAGGGTTTCAAAGTACCAAATGACTTATATATATATATATATATATATATATATATATATATATATATATATATATATATATATATATATATATACTATATATATATATTTAATAGTATATTATACAATACGTAAAGAAATCCCTCAAAACAAAACAAAAATTGGTGTATTGCTCAGGCCGTTTAATCAGTTCTATTCCAAAGTAAAGGAAGTAAACTGAGGATATTTCTTTATATGCTAAAAAGCCCCTAAATGGTACTTGGTGCTGATAGCGAAATAGTGCAGCGTAATGACTGGTTACACAAAGATTTATTAACTTTTCACTTTTATAATTTCCTGCACTAATTTTGTACAATACAAACTGTTTGGTATATTTGTAGAAGAGTCAATTATTGTGACTTTCTAAAAGCTAGTATATTTTTTATCAAGATACAAATATGTATACATGAGTTTATCTCCATTATGTATTCTTTGCAGAGTGTTGTCCAAATAGCTTAACATGTCTCCAGCAGACTCTTCCAAGAGCTATGGGCGGTATGGGCACACTCAGTTTTATATCTTGATAAGAACAGTCAGTCGCTAAGTAGCGTAATGGTGGCAACTGGCCTTTCACAAGGCGTTGTGGATTTCGTCATGCATGTGTCCTTTTGCACGACCGTTATAAGCTCTACCTTTAAAATTGATGTTGCCTCGACCACCCTCACGTTTATCATAGCAATCCCTGGGAGCTACCTGTATTTCCTTTAAAAGCAATAAATGTGAGTTTTCTCTTCAACAACCAATCATTGACCCCATATTCTTTTTCATTGTTATACTGGCTGCAACGGCACAGTTCTGAGCATAAATGGTTCATTATCAGTATTCCTTCCGCCACGTCCGAAGTGTGTGGCTGCCAACTTAAGACTGACAAATACTTTGTTGAAGTTTGTTCAGACCGGGCAGTGACGTGAGTTTGCAGTCATTTTTTTGGGAGTCTAATCCACTCAGTTCTCATCGTACGACAGATCGACTGCAAGTGAGTGGCCCACCTAGTAACGGAATTGACCTCAGTCGAGGGAGTGATACGTCTCAACTTTTTAGGCTCCCTGATCGCTACTAGGCCTATAAGG
>NC_061089.1:68499388-68506888 GCF_015104395.2 Macrobrachium nipponense
CAATACTCATGTTAGCTGTGATTTTTTCTTTTTTAAAGTTTACATTGGTGACATAATTTGACAATAACAATCACTGAGGTACTAAATAGGCTACTTTGTACATTCTACAGAAAAGTTAACTTTTTGTTCTATTTTTTTGTCATTATTGGCAATAAATAGAAATGACATCACAATTTTTCCATTTAGCCTTACATTAATAGATATAAAGATATATTGCTGTAGGTGAAATACAGCTATATTACGATATGAAAAATGTACGATAATTCTATTCAAAATACGATAATTTGAAGATGTTTGGTACGATAATTTGGTCTGATACATCTGGGAACCCTGGACTGTCATTATGACAGTTTCAAATTGACCGCCAATCGCGCCCTACCTACGTCAAGAGCTCCCTTGTGCTACGCGTTTTGGTGACTTTAGGTTAAGTGTGCTGTAATTATCGGTGTTATGTCGACGGTTTTTGCAGCAGTAATATTTACGTAATATTGGAAACCAGATGACAGAAATATTCTAATTATTTTAAAAGTTTTCCAGTCGGTTTTAGTTGAGGTGCTGTTGGCGACCATCGACTCCAACCCGTCGAAGTTGGTCTTCTGTTTAGCAAATGGCTGCCAATGTTTGGTCTCTATGGACAATATTAGTCGCAATTAATCATCCTTAGCCTCGAAGAGGCCTAGAGGTTGTTCTCACGAGGCCGAAAGTGATGTTTTCTGAGAGGAATAATGAGACCTTGACGAGGTAGCACATAGGCCTATGGTGAGTACACATTAGCCTACTGAACTACGCGGTGTTTTTCGATGCCTATTAACGTATAATTTAATTCTATTAACCGAAGGTTATTAAGTATGTCAACGCTTTACTCGTTAACTCTTAGAGTAGCTAAAATAATTCGCATTTCAGGAAAATAAAACTAGGCCTAAGACTATAGCCTAGATTTAGCCCGTCATAGATACCGAAACATCTTACCTCATATTATTCATAACTCGTTTAAATCAATAGCATTTCCTGCGTATTGAAGGTATTTATATACATTTTTTGCTGAACTTCACCGTTTTTTTTTAGTTTCTGAGGAAATTGTAGCTCAGTATATAATACACAGACGAAAATGTTGGGAACAAAATGGAAACGAGGTCTCATAGCCTTACCTAGAGGAACGCCGCCATGTCTGGCTGACCGCCGTGGATAAGTATTCCTTAGTTATACACGATGACGTTTTGCCCAAGAAACAGTTTCTTGTACGGTAGTTCCTGGGTGTGTTCCTTAATATCAAGCACTGCCGATGGCGCCCTTGGAGACCCGCAAATTCACTCGTAAAATGCACAGTAATGCAAAGATTTGACTCGCGTCCATTTTGGGAGAAGTCAGTGTCTTCTCCCCCCATCCGCTGGACAAACTTGGTCCATGGATTTCACGCTGAAAATCAATGCAACATTCCTCGGTAGCATTATTACCCGTGGCAAAAAAAACAAAAAAACTATATAAACATATTACATAATAACACTCCTTTTAACCTTACTTTAACCAAAGGCACCAACCTCAGACCCTCCAACTTAAACCTGAAACATGTGCTCCATAACGGGTGTGTAGCGCCCCGGTGGCGTGGTTGGTTTGGTGTTTGCTTCTTACCTCGGTGGTTGCGGGTTCGATTCTCGGCCATTCCATTGAGGAGTGAGAGATGTTTATTTCTGGTGATAGATGTTCACTCTCGACGGGGTTCGGAAGTCACGTAAAGCCGTTGGTCCCGTTGCTGAATAACCACTGGTTCCATGCAACGGAAAAAACACCATACAAACAAACAAACCATTTGGGGTGTCCATAAAGTCCCAGTACCATTATGAGCAATAAATCCTTGTAATGGTACTGGGACATTATGGACACCTTGTACCTCGACCATATCGGCTAGGCTGCGTCTTAGTGGTATTATTTTTATAAATGCGACATTATCTCGCTTCGTATAGAGTGGCGAATGTAAATTAAATGACCTGATAGAAACGTAGTATAAATGTTCTCAAATGCTTTTTGTCCTTATAGAGTTAAAGGTTTAGTTTTTGTGCTAACGAAATTTAACCCTCGGTGTACATTAAGTAGGCTAGCCTAATAAAGAGCGATTTATAACTCTTCGTAGTGTAAACGGGTGTAAGTATTTTCCACCGATGCTAGGCTTTTGAACCCTGTGGTTGATAGAAAATCGAATGCAGCTGTGTTGATTTTAAGCTCTTGTGTACTTCCACTAGGCAGAGTTAACAGCTGAATGTGGCAGAAATATACTTTTAACTGGTATGGGTTAGGTTAGCATTGACCATCTTTTTCATTAAAATCCGAAAACGAAAGATAGGAACAGCTTATCTTCTTATTTTAAGGTATAAATAAAACAAAACAATCATGCAGTAGTGCCAAAATTATTATTAATATGAAATAGTTTAACCAGATCACTGAGCCACAGGCCAAGAACTGGGAGCAAATAGCTTAGGTAATTTGTGTGGTGATGAATGAATGAAAATTGGATAAAAAAAAAAAAAAATACAAAGCCTACGCTTTTACACTGGAACACATGCATACTACATTTAAAAGCATTTACTCATGTTTCCATACATATAAAAAATATTAAAATTCAGAAGTAACATTTTTAAATTTCGTTTTTTAAAAGTCATTAAAGGCCAGTGTGCTTCTGTGTTTCATTATTGACTTATTTATTTTTATATATTATCAATTAAATTACAGTTTTTAGTGAATGTTCAAACGGAAATGACTGAAAAAATGCAAATAATAATAATAATAATATAATAAAATAAAAATAAATTCATTTTAGCCTAGGCAACCCTAGAAGTTGAACTGACCTCAAATCGGAAACGGTTGCAGTTGTGTTTGTACACTTGCTGTGTGGTAGGCTATAATAGGTCAGTTAAAAAAAATTACATATCCATGAGTGGTAAATCACGTGATCTCGATCAATTTGCATTTGCAGATGGTAGGCAATAGGCAAGCGTGGCTGAATTCAAAGTAAGTCAAATAAGGATAATATTATTTTTTCCTTTGGCAAAACCACGCTTTTCCGAGAGGAAGTATAAGTAGCCTTCATATTTTGTAGTTATGGGAGAATTCAGTGATATGTGTTTCAAAGGCGTACGAATAAATGGTAAAACTATATATAAAGACCCACTACGCTAGGCTATAACAGATTCTTTACGTCTAGTAGACAGACAATTCAAAAGAATAATTTCTGTTTTTGTGCAACTAGACAGGTGCCGTTGAACATTGCTTAGTATAACGAAAGAAGGTTTATTTTACGATTATTATTCAGTCAGTAAGACAAATGGCAGGATGATCGTGCAAGAATAATTCTTGTTTAAAAGACATTTAGTAGACAACATGTACTATACTAGGTTGTTTGAACCTTGAACAAATTGTAAGTCAGGCGAGAGAGCACTTGTACATTGTGCACCAAGACTATACAACAAAATACAGCCTGATTGAAGATATACAAGAAGAAAGCAAATTTTAAAAAAAGGGACTAAAGACTTCTATTCTACCGGAGGTAGGATACTGACGAAAAACACTAATAGACAATTATAAATGGAGGGCTGTACATAAAAAAACAAAGTGTGAAACAACAGAGCTACTGAATAACTGGATTGTGCAGTACTCAAAATTTGTCGTTGTATATCATATTTCGCTTTTAACCTCGAATGTTTTGATACATTTTATTCCAGTGCAGTAAAAATGCCTTTGACAGTTTAAAAAATGTGTAGTATAGTTTTATTAAGTCTACATCACAAATTTAAATCCATCGGCGTTTTTCCAGCTTACGTATCATGTTTATTTTCTGACGGCGTAGAAACATGACGGGAATTCTAAAAAGTGTTTTCAATAATAAAAAGCTCTGCGTTTTGCTGAGTCCCAGTGGATATATTTTCTTCAAAAACAAGTTAGATTCATGTGTATCATAACGTACCTCATATTGTTAGCAATCAAATAAATATATAGGCTGTAATGAATGTTTTTTTTCTAGCTGTTAATTGCCACAATGTATGATTTAATTAGTTTTTGTTGTATTGGCTCCATGTTTAATCTAACCAAAAGTTTCAAACTCGTAAAAACACTTAACTTTCTACGCATTATTTACGAAGTTGTTCCTGCTCGTGAGAGAGAGAGAGGGAGGGGATGCATAGTTCATTTATTTATTTCGTCTCTTATTAATTTTAAACAACGAACGAAAGCTTTGGTTGCGTTAGCCTACAAGTTCATGAGCAGTTCGCTATGGTAGACGAGTAATGTGCAGATATGGCGGAGGGCCCATATTATTATTATTATTATTATTATTATATTATTATTATTATTATTATTATTATTATACCGATGTTGATTTGTTTGATGTTTAATTTGTTTGTGGAGTTACGTAGAACACGTAGGCTCACGTTTATGACTTAAGCTTGGAGTAATTTTCCTCTGTATTTCTGAGGTACTTTATTTTGTGATATATAGCGTATATGTTTATGTTTTTTTCAGTTGTGGCCTGCGAAAATCAAATTGGAATATTAGAGTTGCAATTTTATCTGCAGAAGGAAGAAGTGGAATTGTGTCTTTGTTATGATTTTTATTTTTCAGATCAGTAATCTTAAATGCTCATTCCATGTCGTGAATTTGAGTGTGACCTTCTCTTGTGCAGAGCTTTGTTAACATTGTTAAGGAAAAGTAAAAATATATTGTTTATCTTAAATGTGTAGCACGATCTGATCTTCTTTTATTTTATAATTAAATTTTTTTTGTACTTGAGTAAGGTGCTCTCTCTGAAAATTGCTTCAGTTTAAACTTTTGTATGATTTTTCTATCTATCTATCTATCTAATAATATACATTGTTGCTATATTTAACGATCCAGTCTGTTGATAGCTGCCAGTTGACTGATTTATTTATACATTAATCCATTCTCTCTCTCTCTCTCTCTCTTCGTCTCTCTCTCTCTCTCTCTCTCTGTGTGTGTGTGTGTGTGTGGTAGTAGTACCTACTGTAAATGGTTAGTAGAGTGACATATCTGAATGTATGGTGGAGTAGTAAAACGATACACACTATGATTTATGGTAACGAGAGTGCTATACTTGTTGTTGGTTACCTTCTTCATAATCCTTGTGTGGACTCAGGGTAAGAGCAATATAGTACTTGTATTACGAAGTGAAGAAGATATGGCCACCACGGAACTTAACTGTCGGCAACGGTTGCAGAGGGGGGATTCGTTTGTCACGCAACTTTTCAAGTTTTTTATCCATGAGAAAAGCCGCCAATTGCCCTTCAAATTGGTTTTAATAGGTAGCTGGTTTATAGTTACTCTGTGTTACAAATAAAATTGAGCCCTTCTACCGTACATTTATTAGTTAATCCATTGATTATACCGATGAACATATAACCAGTCGCTTTACCATAAATCATAGTGTCCTATCGTTTTACTGTCCACCTACATTCACATATCCTCTCACTCTAATAACCATTTACAGTAGGTACCACTGCCAGAGAGAGAGAGATGAGCGGATCAGTACAATAAATAAGTCAACAGGCAGGTAACAACCGAGTGAATCGTTAGATACATACACACCATGTAAACTATTATTAGATAGATAGATAGAAAAAATCGTACAAAATATGTTTAAACTGAAGTAACTTGCAGAGAGAGAGAGAGAGAGAGAAGAGAGAGAGAGAGATTAGCGGATTTTATCAGTCAACTGGCAGCTAACAACTGACTGACTGATCGTTAGATATACACAACAATGTATATTATTAGTAAAGATAAATAGATGAAAAAATCATAGAAAATAAGTTTTAACTGAAGCAATTTTCAGAGAGAGAGAAGGGAAGGAAGATGGACGGGGGTGGCGGTGGGGTGGGGGAGAGGGTAGGCGGGGCTTTTTACTGTTGTGTTCGTATCCATTTCTAGCTAATGGAGTTTTTTGCCTCATGGTACAGGGACAAGTGTCTTTATTCTTTACAATAAGTGATTCACGATGCCTTATAACATTAGCAGCTGGGTGTAATACACTATAGCAAAATCTCGTTCTGATACGAGTGTTCGTTACAGGATTATTGCCAAAAACGTGCTTGCAACCTGTCTCTGAAATCCCACATGAGACGTAATTAATTAGTTAAGACCTGTCGTTCAACCCATAGGTAATTCGTATTGTTATGTATGTACCAATTCAACAAATTGGGATATATTCGTAATGGCTAATAACGCCCAACAGTGGCCTGGTTAAACACCCAAAAAATAAAATGTCGGGAGACATTTCCTATTATTTTAAGTCTAACTTTTTAAAGGTAAACATCATGTTCTAATTGCAGAAGCACAGATCACTAGGCCTATAGGATGAGATGTTGTGACGAGTTGGCGAATGTTAGGGTCATCTGGTTGATCAATCCTTTATTTATTATAGTCTCTGCCTTTCTCTGTATAATTAAGGTAAACTGAGCTCGACGATAACCGCCATACCCCGTCTGGGTCTCTGAAATAAAGGCGATACAACCGTCCCAAATCCCACAGGAAAGTAGGAAAGGACCGCATTAAATGAGGATGGGCGATTTGGGAAAAGGATCCGAAGGATAGAGCTGACGAGGAACTACGAAAATAGGAAAGTCTCTTATAGATATGAGGCCTCTTTTCTATTAGCTTTATTTATTTTCTATCCTGGGATTCATTCGGCTAGGCAGAAGAGCTATTGTCTTTTGTGTAGGCTCAGCTGTAAGAGCCTCATCCGAGATAGGTATGATATTTGAGAGCGTCTCTCTCTCTCTCTCTCTCTCTCTCTCTCTCTCTCTCTCTCTCTCTCTCTCTCTCTCTCTCTCTGCTCCGACGAATGTCATGTAGGAGGAAGTCTCAGTAAGTACAGAAGGACTGTGTCTGAATATAACAGAGAAAATAGTATGACAACAGACTAAATGCATAACGAAGTTATTAACACACATTGGACACTGGTGTGGGAGGGAGGAAGAAAAAACAGGGAAAAAGGTGATTTTTGTTTTCTTTTTTGTTTTGATCTCTCAGGGAGGTTGTTTTTTTTTTTATGTGTAAACAGATTCCTTGTTCGATACCTGTCCCAAGAAATCGTCACGTTTGGTTAGAACGTTATTTGAAGTGATTTGTTACATAGAGAGAGACAGAGAGAGAGAGAGAGAAATACAAGTAGTAGTAATTGACTGCATCTATAGTACGGGATTTTCCTTGGCTTAAGTTAGCCTAAGTAAGCTCAGCACATCAGGGAAAAGCGTTACTTTTTTACTTTATTTATCCTAGGCCTAAAGGCGGGGAAATAAGTGTAGTATATTTGTTTGCTTTGTTGGTATTTTTTTTTTTTTTTTTTTACGTATAGCAACCTGAAAAAAACCGTTGTTGTCGCAATCTTTTTGCTGATAAAAAAAAAAAAAAAAAAAAAATTCTGGAATGCTTGTACCAACATTTTGAGTCATTAGGCAAAATGAGAGGTAATGGAGAATCCATTCTCTGTGAACAGTCGCT
>NC_061089.1:68511888-68519388 GCF_015104395.2 Macrobrachium nipponense
ATCGTGTAGTGTCAGTTTTTGATATTAAGCTTTCTTTTAACTATGTTGTTCTGCTGTAAATCAGTTTGCCTCAGTAAAGGGTCGAACAGGACCGAAAGTACTTGGCTATCTCGCTTTTTAATTTTTTTTCCTTCGTGGCAAAAAACCTTTATTTATACATAGCATCACGTTTTATATACTTCGTGATCAAGTTATTCATATATTATATATATATATATATATATATTGTATTTACTATATATATGTATATATATATATATATATATTATATATATATATATATATAATAGATATATATATATATATAATATATATGTATGCCATAATATATAGATTATACAGGCACGGTTGCGTGCAGTGGAAATAGAAAGAAAAAAATGCAAAATAAAAAAAAAAGGTAATTCCTTTGCAGCAAATCTATCCTTGCCTTGTGTTTTAGTAATGGAATTTCATTTGGGAGTGAGTTACCTAGTTCTCATATTTTGACAAGGTTTTTTTTATTATTAATTAATCTCGCTTCGTGGTAGCTACCTCGTCTCAGATTGGCACTCCTTGATTTCATTTCTCAAACGTATTTCTAGTGATAGAAGTTCACTCTCGACGTGGTTCGGAAGTCACGTATAAAGCCGTTGGTCCCGTTGCTGAATAACCACTAGGTCCTTGAAACGTAAAACACCTTACAAACAAACAAACAATTTCTCAAACTGACAGCAACATTTAGAGAAAGTCTATTGGACCCCGGTCTTCTCGTACGAGTTAGTTTTTATTAGTCTCGTAGGGGATTAGTGCTGGCCCCGTGCTCATCACGCTGTGCATTGTATATGCATTACCAGCTGCAACCCGTTTTTATTCATTTTACTGTATCTCCGTTCATATTCTCTTTCCCTCCAAATTACTCTCCACATTCTCCTACAGTAGTTTCAGAGTGCAACTGCTTTGAGGTTTTCCTCCTGTTACACCTTTCAAACCTTCGTGGAAACTAGAACTGAAGAGATACAACACATCCCACTGTGCGAACTTCTTTACATACAAGGAATAATAAACTGCCACCCAGAAGTTGTAAACGGCAACAGTGTGGCAAGAGTTTAAAAGAAAGCTAGACAGAATCATCAGGACAACCTGTGACAATGAGCAGGTAAAACCTGCTCCTAGAGATAGGAACAGCGTATCCTCTTAGGTTTTAATGTGTAAATAACAAAAAAAAAAAATCTTGCATTAATGTCCAAATTATTATTGATATAAAATAGTTTTAACCAGATCACTGAGCCACAGGCCAAGACACGGGACCAAATAGCTTAGGTAATTTGTGTGGTGATGAATGAATGAAATTAGATTTGGGAACCAATACAAAGCTTATGTTTTTACACTGGAACACATGCATACTACATTTTAAAAGCTTTAGTCATGTTTTCCATACATATAAAAATTATTGAAATTCAGAAGTAACATTTTCAAACGTCGTTTTTTAAGTCATTAAATGCCCTGTGTGCTTCCGTATTTTCATTATTGACTTATTCATTTTTATGTATTATCAATTAAATTACAGTTTTTCGTAAATGTTCAAACGGGAATGACTGAAAAATGTAAAAAAAAGATATATAATAATAAAATATAAATGAATTCATTTAGCCTAGGCAACCCTAGAAGTTGAACTGACCTCAAATCGGAAACGGTGGCTGTTGTGTTTGTAGCTTACACTTGCTCTGTGGCAGGCTATAATAGGTCAGTTTTTAAAAAAAAAATACATTTGAGTGGTAAGTCACGTGATCTCGATCAGTTTGAATTTGCAGAGGGTAGGCCAATAGGCAGCGTGGCTGACTTCAAAGGGAGGAATTCCGTTGTGTTTCAAAGTCGTGCGAATAAATGGTAAAACTATATATAAAGACTCACTAGGCTTAGGCTATAACAAGATAAGTTCAAAAGAATAATATCTGTCTTTGGTGCCAACTAGGACAGGTGCCGTTGTAACATTGCTTAGTATACGAAGGAAGGTTTTATTTTACGATTATTATTCAGCCAGTAAGACAAATTGGCAGGATGATCGTGGGCAAGAAAATAGCTTTGGTTTAAAAGGCAATTTAGAAGACAACCATGGAAGTGAAGTAAATACTACTAGGCTATTTTAAGTCAGGCGAGAGAGCGACTTGTACATGTGCACCAGACTATACAACAAAATACAGCCTGAAGTAAAGATCATACAAGAAGAAAGCAAATAAAAAAAAAAAAGGACTAAAGACTTCCTATTCTACAGAGGTAGGATACTGACGAGAAAACACCAATAGACAATTATAAATGGAGGGCTGTACATAAAAACAAAGTGAAACAACAGAGCTCTGAATACTGGATGTGCAGTACTACAACAAAATTTGCGTTGTATATCATATTTCACTTTTAACCTCGAATGTTTTAATACAGTTTGTTCCAGTGCAAGTAAAAATGCCTTTGACAGTTTCAAAATGTGTAGTATAGTTTATTAAGTCTACATCTCAAATTTAAAAACCATCGGCGTTTTTCCAGCTTACAGTATCATGTTTATTTTCTGATGGCGTAGAAACATGACGGGAATTCTAAAAAGTGTTTCAATAATAAAACGCTCTGCGTTTTGCTGAGTCCCAGTGGATATATTTCTTATAAACAAGTTAGATTCATGTGTATCTACGGTACCTCATATTGTTAGCAATCAAATAAATATATAGGCTGTAATGAATGTTTTTTTTCTAGCTGTTAATTGCCACAATGTATGATTTAATTAGTTTTTTGTTGTATTGGCTCCATGTTTAATCTAACCAAAAAAGTTTCAAACTCGTAAAACACTTAACTTTCTACGCATTATTTACGAATTGTTCCTGCTCGTGAGAGAGAGAGAGGGGAGGATGCATAGTTCATTTATTTATTTCGTCTCTTATTAATTTTAAACGAACGAAAGCTTTGGTTGCGTTAGCCTACAAGTTCATGAGCAGTTCGCTATGGTAGACGAGATATGTGCAGATATGGCGAGCCCATATTAATTATTGATTGATTATTATTAGATTATTGATTATTATTATTATTATTATACCGATGTTGATTTGTTTGATGTTAATTTGTTTGGAGTTACGTAGAACAACGTAGGCTCACGTTTATGACTTAAGGCTGGAGTAATTTTCCTCTGTATTTCTGAGGTACTTTATTTTGTGATATATAGCGATATATGTTTATGTTTTTCAGTTGTGGCCTGCGAAAATCAAAATTGGAATATTAGAGTTGCAATTTTATCTGCAGAAGGAAGAAGTGGGAATTGTGTCTTTGTTATGATTTTATTTTCAGATCAGTAATCTTAAATGCTCATTCCATGTCGTGGATTTGAGTGTGACCTCTTAAGCAGAGCTTGTTAACATTGTTCAGGAAAAGTCAAAAGATATTGTTTATCTTAAATGTGGTAGCACGATCTGGATCTTCTTTTATTTTTATCAATTAAACTTTTTTTTGTACTTGAGTAAGGTGCTCTCTCTGAAAATTGCTTCAGTTTTAAACTTTTGTATGATTTTTTCTATCTATCTATCTATCTAATAATATACATTGTTGCATATATTTAACGATCCAGTCTGTTGATAGCTGCCAGTTGACTGATTTATTTATACATTATCCACTCTCTCTCTCTCTCTCTCTCTCTCTCTCTCTCTCCCTCTCTCTCTCTGTGTGTGTGTGTGTGTGTGGTAGTAGTACCTACTGTAAATGGTTAGTAGAGTGACATATCTGATGTATGGTGGAGTAGTAAACGAAAAATACACACTATGATTTATGGTAACGAGAGTGCTATACTTGTGGTTGTTACCTTCTTCATAATCCTTGTGTGGACTCAGGGTAAGAGCAATATAGTACTTGTATTACGAAGGTGAAGAAGATATGGCCACCACGGAACTTAACTGTCGGCACGGTTTGCAGAAAATTCGTTTGTTCACGCAACCTTTTTCAAGTTTTTTTATACCCATGAAAAAGCCGCCAATTGCCTTCAAATTGGTTTTAATAGGTAGCTGGTTATAGTTACTCTGTGTTACAAATAAAATTGAGCCCTTCTACCGTACATTTATTAGTTAATCCATTGATTATACCGATGAACATATAACAGTCGCTTTACCATAAATCATAGTGTCTATCGTTTTACTGCTCCACCATACATTCCACATATCTCTCACTCTAATAACCATTTACAGTAGGTACCACTGCCAGAAGAGAGAGAGAGAGATGAGCGGATCAGTACATAAATAAGTCAACAGGCAGGTAAACAACCAGTGAATCGTTAGATACATACACCAATGTAAACTATTATTAGATAGATAGATAGAAAAAATCGTACAAAATATGTTTAAACTGAAGTAACTTGCGAGAGAGAGAGAGAGAGAGAGAGAGAGAGATTAGCGGATTTATCAGTCAACTGGCAGCTAACAACTGACTGGATCGTTAGATATACACAACAATGTATATTATTAGAAAGATAAATAGATGAAAAAAAAATCATAGAAAATAAGTTTTAAAACTGAAGCAATTTTCAGAGAGAGAGAAGGGAAGGAAGATGGACGGGGTGGCGGGGTGGGTTGGGGGGAGAGGGTAGGCGGGGCTTTTTACTGTTGTGTTCGTATCCATTTCTAGCTAATGGAGTTTTTGCCTCATGGTACAGGGACAAGTGTCTTTATTCTTTACAATTAGTGATTCACGATGCCCTTATACATTACAGCACTGGGTGTAATACACTATAGCAAAATCTCGTTCTGATACGAGTGTTCGTTACAGGATTATTGCCAAAAAACGTGCTTGCACTGTCTCTGAAATCCACAGTGAGCGTAATTAATTAGTTAAGACCTGTCTGTCAACCCATAGGTAATCGTATTGTGATGTATGTACCAATTCAAATGGGATATATTCGTAATGGCTAATAACGCCCAACAGTGGCCTGGTTAAACACCCAAAATGTGTCGGGAGACATTTCCTATTATTTTCAGTGTAACTTTTTAAAGGTAAACATCATGTTCTGATTGCAGAAGCACAGATCACTAGGCCTATAGGATGAGATGTTGTGAGGGGTTGGCGAATGTTAGGGTCATCTGGTTGATCAATCCTTTATTTATTATAGTCTCTGCCTTTCTCTGTATAATTAAGGTAAACTGAGCTCGACGATAACCGCCATACCCCGTCTGGGTCTCTGAAATAAAGGCGATACAACCGTCCCAAATCCCACAGGAAAGTAGGAAAGGACCGCATTAAATGAGGATGGGCGATTTGGGAAAAGGATCCGAAGGATAGAGCTGACGAGGAACTACGAAAATAGGAAAGTCTCTTATAGATATGAGGCCTCTTTTCTATTAGCTTTATTTTTATTTTTCTATCCTGGGATTCATTCGGCTAGGCAGAAGAGCTATTGTCTTTGTGTAGGATCAGCTGTAAGAGCCTCATCCGAGATTGGTATGATATTTGGATAGCGTCTCTCTCTCTCTCTCATCTCTCTCACGTCTCTTCATCTCTCATCAGATCTCCCTCTCTCTCTCTCTCTCTCTGCTCCGACGAATGTCAGTGGTAGGAGGAAGTCTCAGTAAGTACAGAAGGACTGTGTCTGAAATATAACAGAGAAAAATAGTATGGAGACAACAGACGAAATGCGATAACGAAGTTATTAACACACATTGGATACTGGTGTGGGAGGGAGAAGAAAAAACAGGGAAAAAGGTGAGGTTTTCTTTTTGTTTTGATCTCAGGGAGGTTGTTTTTTTATGTGTAAACAGATTCCTTGTTCGATACCTGTCCCAAGAAATCGTTACGTATGGTTAGAAAGTTATTTGAAGTGCTTTGTAACAGAGAGAGAGAGAGAGAGAGAGAGAGAGAGAGAGAGAAATCCAAGTAGTAGTAATTGACTGCATCTATAGTACGGGATTTTCCTTGGCTTAAGTTAGCCTAAGTAAGCTCAGCACATCAGGGAAAAGCGTTACTTTTTTACTTTATTTATCCTAGGCCTAAAGGCGGGGAAATAAGTGTAGTATATTTGTTTGCTTTGTTGGTATTTTTTTTTTTTTTTTTTTACGTATAGCAACCTGAAAAAACCGTTGTTGTCGCAATCTTTTTGCTGATAAAAAAAAAAAAAAAAATTCTGGAATGCTTGTACCAACATTTTGAGTCATTAGGCAAAATGAGAGGTAATGGAGAATCCATTCTCTGTGAACAGTCGCTGCCTGAGGCGCAAGTGCAACTTTTTGCATTCATTAGTGAATGATGCGACGTTTTGCATTCATTAGTGAATGACGCATGGCCAAAATGGCTCGCTTTTCATCTCGTGCATTTTCCGACTTTTTTTTTTTCCTTTCATATTTCGAATGGCGTGTATAGAGGTAACAAATATTTAACAGGAAAGATACTGAAAGAGAAACTGCGTTGATGCTGTAGTTAAAAATGTGCATACAGAAGTATTTTAATTGAAATATAGGCTAGAGCGAGAAAAATCAGAATGAAAATCTTATGTTAGAGGATAAAATGTCTAGTCGTCTGTGATGTAGGCCTATGCTTTATAGTCTACCACAATGAAACAGAATCTCCCTGTCATTATTTGTGATGAATTTGGACTCCTTGAAGGATATTTATATCATTACCTCATGGAAATATTAACATTTACTGGATCTTTATTAGATAGTGACCTTCAACGATTTTTACCGCGTGTTTGATACAAGCCCGTTGGAGATTACTGTAGAACATAAAACAAAAGACTAAATCTCATAAACATAAGGAGAGATCCCATTAATATGCTAATTAGCCAATACCCTAAAGGAAAGACGTTAATCTCGCTGAATTGCCATGAATTAATCACTTTATTATGCATATTTGTCATTTTCTCACGAAGGTATTATATTTAATAAGTTATCTAGTCAAATACCGTAAAGGAAATCCGTTAAATATATTAATCACTTTATTATGCATATTTATGTCATTTTCTCATGAAGATATTAACTTTTATAACATTTAATAAGTCATTTTAGTCAAATACCGTAACGGAAAGCCGTTAATCTTACCGAGTCGTCATAAATAGCCACATAAAATGTAACTTCAGTTCTGGATCTAAAAGAGCGACTTTCGAAACCCAAACCCCCCGTCTCTCTAAGCTCAAAACCTCACAGCAGCGAGTTTCTTGGAAACCGGCAAATGAGGGTTTCATGATGATATTAACTCCTCTTTGAACGGATTTCTTGTGTCTTTTTTTTATCCCATCAGAAATTTGCTGCATCGAAGGTCCAGGAAATCAGCCCATTAAGCGATATTCCAAATCCCACACCAGGTTTTAATTTGATTTCCAATTTTCTTTTTATTGTAAGTCATTTGAAATCGGCGGCGGTTGAGCGGAGGGTTGCGACTAGTGATTTTGTCGTGAATTACTCGTCGTTCGGTGACGCTGAGTGAGTGACTGATCACTGATGGAGAAACTTGTCTGTTTTGTAGCATAAAGGATTTGAACGAGTTTCCTCTCTCTCTCTCTCTCTCTCT
>NC_061089.1:68521888-68535748 GCF_015104395.2 Macrobrachium nipponense
AACAATGTCATCCCTTTCCTATATGTTTATTAATATAGAGAATCTTTCCAATGCAAATTCAGTATTTATAGAAAACCCACACATAATTAACATATGTATTTTTTATTCTGGGCCACCCAATCTTAATATTAAAATTTCAATTTTTTTCTTCTATGTTCCTACGCGCTTTGCGTATCACGAGTCCACAATATCTGGACCAAGAAATACAGTACATAAAAAAAGATAGGAAACGATCTCTGCTACCCACCTCATTTAATTGATTTATGTTATCAAAAAGCTCACAAAAAAGTTTTGATAGTGTTGCTATTAATGAAAAAGAAATGCCTAAAAATGTACTTAGCTTACTTATTTTCGTGATTTAATGTTAATGTAGTGTTCTCTTATAACAATACCATTAAAAGATATGCTAATTAAGAATAGTGCCGTAACAAATAACAGCTTCATTTACAAAATTCTTTGTAAGGATTGCCCATCGTTTTACGTTGGTCAGTCAAGTAGAAATTTTTTATGTGTACGTATGAAGCAGCATATGTATTCAGTTAGAACAGCTCAGACTTCAAATGCACTGTTTATCCATCTGAGTGAAAAATCTCATTGTATTAATTGGGGTGATACCTCGGTAATTGCTAGATCTAATGATTATGTTTCAAAGAAATTTTACTGGAATCGGCAATTATACAAATCACTAATAAAAACAACCTAAATCTTAGTCTGGGAATGTACCATTTCGACCCATATATTGTAAGATGTTTATGAAGGACTTAAAATAAATGAACAACTAATGAATTAGTCCCACATGCATATAGTTATTATTTCTCTCTCTCTCTTCTCTCTCTCTCTCTCTCTCTCTCTGGTTCGATATTTTCTCTCCCTCTTTCTCTTGCTCGATATATATATATTTATATTTTCTTTCGTCTTTTCATTAATAATAATTTTTTTTGGAAAATTTGTGTAAAAATTCATGATATTAAATTGTATATGCTCCCGTGTTTTTTCAAAATGTACTGTTTTCTTGGAGAATCACTAGTTTACTGCGTATATCCTTCAAGGTGTGACTACCCTCAGGCGGCTCCTCCTTTCTGTAGAGTGAAAAATCGCCCTTATTGCTTGCTAATCGTGTAGTGTCAGTTTGTATATTAAGCTTTCTTTTACTATGTTGTTCTCTGTAAAATCAGTTTGCCTCAGTAAAGGGTCCGAACAGGACCGAAAGTACTTGGCTATCTCGCTTTTTAATTTTTTCCTTCGTGGCAAAAAACCTTTATTTATACATAGCATCACGTTTTATATACTTCGTGATCAAGTTATTCCATATATATATACTATATATATATAGATATATATATATATATATATATATATATATATATATATATATAATATATATATGTATTTACTATATATATGTACTATATATATTATATATATATATGTATGCATATATATAGATTATATCAGGCACGGTTGCTTGCAGGTGGAAATAGAAAGAACAAATAAAGAAAAAAATGCAAAATAAAAAAAAAAGGTAATTCCTTTGCAGCAAATCTATCCTTGCCTTGTGTTTTAGTAATGGAATTTCATTTGGGAGTGAGTTACCTATCTTCAATATTTTGACAAGGTTTTTTTTATTATTAATTAATCTCGCTTCGTGTAGCTACCTCGTCTCAGATTGGCACTCCTTGATTTCATTTCTCAAACGTATTTCTGGTGACAGAAGTTCACTCTCGACGTGGTTCAGAAGTCATGTCAAGCCGTTGGTCCCGTTGCTGAATAACCACTGGTTCCATGCAACGTAAAAACACCATTCAAACAAACAAACAAACATTTCTCAAACTGACAGCAACATTTAGAGAAAGTCTATTGGACCCCGGTCTTCTCTTACGAGTTAGTTTTTATTAGTCCCGTAGGGGATTTGTGCTGGCCCTGTGCTCATCACGCAGTGCATTGTATATGCATTACCAGCTGCAACCCCCTTATATTCATTTTACTGTATCTCCGTTCATGTTCTCTTTCTTCCAACTTACTCTACACCTTCTCCTAAGAGTAGTTTCATAGTGCAACTGCTTTGAGGTTTTTCTCCTGTTACACCTTTCAAACCTTGGAAACTAGAACTGAAGAGATACAACACATCCCACTGTGCGAACTTCTTTACATACAAGGAATAATAAACTGCCACCAGAAGTTGTAAACGACAACAGTGTGGAAAGTTAAAAGTTTAAAAGGTAAAAGCTAGAACAGAATCCATCAGGACACTGTGAATGAACAGTAAAACCTGCTCCTAGAGATAGGAACAGCGTATCCTCTTATTTTAAGGTGTAAATAACAAAAAAATCATGCAGTAATGCCAAAATTATTATTGATATAAAATAGTTTAACCAGATCACTGAGCCACAGGCCAAGAACTGGGATCAAATAGCTTAGGTAATTTGTGGTGATGAATGAATGAAAATTAGATTTGGAAAAATACAAAGCTTATGTTTTTACACTGGAACATGCAATACTACATTTAAAAGCATTTAGTCATGTTTCCATACATATAAAAATTATTGAAATTCAGAAGTAACATTTTCAAACGTCGTTTTTTAAGTCATTAAATGCCCTGTGTGCTTCCGTATTTTCATTATTGACTTATTCATTTTTATGTATTATCAATTAAATTACAGTTTTTCGTAAATGTTCAAACGGGAATGACTGAAAAATGTAAAAAAAAGATATATAAGTAATAAAATATAAATGAATTCATTTTAGCGCTAGGCAACCCTAGAAGTTGAACTGACCTCAAATCGGAAACGGTGGCTGTTGTGTTTGTAGCTTACACTTGCTCTGTGGCAGGCTATAATAGAGCAGTTTAAAAAAAATACATTTGAGTGGTAAGTCACGTGATCTCGATCAGTTTGAATTTGCAGAGGGTAGGCCAATAGGCAGCGTGGCTGACTTCAAAGGGAGGAATTCCGTTGTGTTTCAAAGTCGTGCGAATAATAAATGGTAAAACTATATATAAAGACTCACTAGGCTAGGCTATAACAGATAATTCAAAAGAATAATATCTGTCTTTGTGCAACTAGACAGGTGCCGTTGTAACATTGCTTAGTATACGAAGGAAGGTTTATTTTTACGATTATTATTCAGCCCAGTAAGACAAATGGCAGGATGATCGTGCAAGAATAGCTTGTTTAAAAGGCATTTAGTAGACAACATGGAAGTGAAGTATATACTACTAGGTTATTTCAAGTCAGGCGAGAGAGCACTTGTACATTGTGCACCAAGACTATACAACAAAATACAGCCTGAAGTAAAGATCATACAAGAAGAAAGCAAATTTTTAAAAAGGACTAAAGACTTCTATTCTACAGGAGGTAGGATACTGACGAGAAAACACCAATAGACAATTATAAATGGAGGGGCTGTACATAAAAAAAACAAAGAAAGAAACAACAGAGCTCTGAATACTGGATGTGCAGTACTACAAAATTTGCGTTGTATATCATATTTCACTTTTAAAACCTCGAATGTTTTAATACAGTTTGTTCCAGTGCAGTAAAAATGCCTTTGACAGTTTCAAAAATGTGTAGTATAGTTTATTAAGCCTACATCACAAATTTAAAACCATCGGCGTTTTTCCAGCTTACAGTATCATGTTTATTTTCTGACGGCGTAGAAACATGACGGGAATTCTAAAAAGTGTTTCAATAATAAAACGCTCTGCGTTTTGCTGAGTCCCAGTGGATATATTTCCTTATAAAACAAGTTAGATTCATGTGGATCATAACGTACCTCATATTGTAGCAATCAAATAAATATATAGGCTGTAATGAATGTTTTTTTTCAGCTGTTAATTGCCACAATGTATGATTTAATTAGTTTTTGTTGTATTGGCTCCATGTTTAATCTAACCAAAAGTTTCAAACTCGTAAAACACTTAACTTTCTACGCATTCATTACGAATTGTTCCTGCTCGAGAGAGAGAGAGAGAGAGAGAGAGAGAGAGAGAGAGAGAGAGAGGATGCATAGTTCATTTATTTATTTTGTCTCTTATTAATTTTAAACGAACGAAAGCTTTGGTTGCGTTAGCCTACAAGTTCATGAGCAGTTCGCTATGGTAGACGAGTATGTGCAGATATTGCGAGCCCATATTATTATTATTATTATTATTATTATTATTATTATTATACCGATGTTGATTTGTTTGGAGTTACGTAGAACACGTAGGCTCACGTTTATGACTTAAGCTTGGGAGTAATTTTCCTCTGTATTTCTGAGGTACTTTATTTTGTGATATATAGCGATATATGTTTATGTTTTTCAGTTGTGGCCTGCGAAAATCAAAATTGGAATATTAGAGTTGCAATTAATCTGCAGAAGGAAGAAGTGGGAATTGTGTTTATGATTTTATTTTCAGATCAGTAATCTTAAATGCTCATTCCATGTCGTGAATTTTAGGGTTGACCTTCTCTTGTGCAGAGCTTTGTTAACATTGTTAAGGAAAAGTACAAAAAATATATTGTTTTATCTTAAATGTATAGCATGATCTGGTCTTGTTTTATTTTATAATTAAATTTTTTTTTGTACTTGAGTAAGGTGCTGTAGTAATAAGTATTATTAGTAGCCGTTATTGAATGAACTGAATCATCGGTATGTTAATTAACTACTATGGGTTTTCAGAGGCAGTGCAAGCACGTTTTTTGGCAATAACTCTATAACGAACACTCGTATCAGAACGAAATTTTGCTATAGTGTATTACACCCAGAGCCGTAATTTATAAGGGCATCGTGAATCACTCATTGTAGAAAGAATAAAGACACTTGTCCCTGTACCAAGAGTCAAAAACAAAACCCATTAACCAGAAATGGATACAAACACAACAGTAAAAAGCTCCGCCTACCCTCTCCCCCACCCCCCCCTCCACCGCACCCCGTCCTTTCCCTTCCCTCACCTTCCCTTCTCTCTCTCTGAAAATTGCTTCAGTTTAAACTTTTGTATGATTTTTTCTATCTATCTAATAATATACATTATTGTTTATATTTAACGATCCATTCTGTTGTTAGCTGCCAGTTGACTGATTTATTTATACATTAATCCCCTCATCTCTCTCTGAAAGTTAATCAGAGAGAGAGAGAGAGAGAGAGAGAGAGAGAGAGAGAGAGGGAGAGAGAGAGAGATAGATGAGCGGATTTACCAGTCAACTGGTAGCTAACAACCGACTGGATCGTTAGATATACACAACAATGTATATTATAAGATAGATAGAAAAATCATACAAAATAAGTTTTAATTGAAGCAATTTTCAGAGAGAGAGAAGGGAAGGAAGAATGGACTGGGGTGGCGGTGGAGTTGGGGGGGAGAGGGTAGGCGGGGCTTTTTACTGTTTGTGTTCGTATCCATTCTAGCTAATGGAGTTTTTGCCTCATGGTACAGGGACAAGTGTCTTTATTCTTTACAATGAGTGTTCACGATGCCCTTATAAGTTACGGCACTGGGTGTAATACACTATAGCAAAATCTCGTTCTGATACGAGTGTTCGTTACAGGATTATTGCCAAAAAACGTGCTTGCACTGTCTCTGAAATCCACAGTGAGCGTAATTAATTAGTTAAGACCTGTCTGTCAACCCATAGGTAATCGTATAGTTATGTATGTACCAATTCAAATGGGATATATTCGTATAGGCTAATAACGCCCAACAGTGGCCTGGTTAAACACCCAAAATGTGTCGGGAGACATTTCCTATTATTTTAAGTGTAACTTTTTAAAGGCAAACATCATGTTCTGATTGCAGAAGCACAGATCACTAGGCCTATAGGATGAGATGTTGTGAGGGGTTGGCGAATGTTAGGGTCATCTGGTTGATCAATCCTTTATTTATTATAGTCTCTGCCTTTCTCTGTATAATTAAGGTAAACTGAGCTCGACGATAACCGCCATACCCCGTCTGGGTCTCTGAAATAAAGGCGATACAACCGTCCCAAATCCCACAGGAAAGTAGGAGAGGACCGCATTAAATGAGGATGGGCGATTTGGGAAAAGGATCCGAAGGATAGAGCTGACGAGGAACTACGAAAATAGGAAAGTCTCTTATAGATATGAGGCCTCTTTTCTATTAGCTTTATTTTTATTTTTCTATCCTGGGATTCATTCGGCTAGGCAGAAGAGCTATTGTCTTTGTGTAGGATCAGCTGTAAGAGCCTCATCCGAGATTGGTATGATATTGGATACCGTCTCTCTCTCTCTCTCTCTCTCTCTCTCTCTCTCTCTCTCTCTCTCTCTCTCTCTCTCTCTCTGCTCCGAATGTCAGACGTAGTAGGAAGTCTCAGTAAGTGCAGAAGGACTGTGTCTGAAATATAACAGAAAAATAGTATGGAGACAACAGACGAAATGCGATAACGAAGTTATTAACACACATTGGACACTGGTGTGGGAGGGAGGAAGAAAAAACAGGGAAAAAGGTGAGGTTTTCTTTTTGTTTTGATCTCTCAGGGAGGTTGATTTTTTATGTGTAAACAGATTCCTTGTTCGATACCTGTCCCAAGAAATCGTTACGTATGGTTAGAACGTCATTTGAAGTGTTTTGTAACACAGAGAGAGAGAGAGAGAGGAGAGAGAGAGAGAGGGGGGGGGGGGGGAAAATTGCTATAAATAAGAAGTAGTAATTGACTGCATCTATAGTACGGGATTTTCCTTGGCTTAAGTTAGCCTAAGTAAGCTCAGCACATCAGGGAAAAGCGTTACTTTTTTACTTTATTTATCCTAGGCCTAAAGGCGGGAAAACAAGTGTAGTATTTTTGTCTACTTTGTTTGTATTTGTTCCTTACGTATAGCAACCTGAAAAAAACCGTTATTGTCGCAATCTTTTCGCTGTTAAAAAAAAAAAAAAAAAAAAAAAAATCTGGAATGCTTGAACCAACATTTCGAGTCATTAGGCAAAATGAGAGGTAATGGAGAATCCATTCTCTGTGAACAGTCGCTGCCTGAGGCGCGGTGCAACTTTTTGCATTCATTAGTGAATGATGCGACGTTTTGCATTCATTAGTGAATGACGCATGGCCAAATGGCTCGCTTTTCATCTCGTGCATTTTCCGACTTTTTTTTTTCCTTTCATATTTCGAGTGGCGTGTACAGAGGTAACAAATATTTAAAAGGAAAAATACTGAAAGAGAAACTGTGTTGATGCTGTAGTTAGAAATGTGCATACAGAAATATTTTAATTGAAATATATTGCGAGAAAATTCAAACTTTAAGTCTTATACCATAGGATATGTGTTGTAGGCCTATGATTTATAGTCTTCGGCAATGAAACCGAATCTCCCTGTCATTATTTGTGATGAATTTTGACTCCTTGAAGGATATTTATATCATTACCTCTTGAAGATATTAACATTTGCTGGATCTTTATTAGATAGTGACCTTCAACGGTTTTTACCGCGTGTTTAGTACAAGCCCGTTGGAGATTACCGTAGAACATAAACAAAAGACTGTTAATCTCATAAACATAAAGGAGAGATCCCATTAATATGCTAATTAGCCAATACCGTAACAGAAAGCCATAAATCTCGCTGAATTGCCATGAATTAATCACTTTATTATGCATATTTGTCATTTTCTCACGAAGATATTAACATTTAATAAGTTATCTAGTCAAATACCGTAAAGGAAATCCGTTAAATAAATTAATCACTTTATTATGCATAATTATGTCATTTTCTCATGAAGATATTAAATTTTATAACATTTGATAAGTCATTTAGTCAAATACCGTAATGGAAAGCCGTTAATCTTGCCGAATTGTCATAAATTAGCCACATAAAATGTAACTTCAGTTCTGGAACTAAGAGCGACTTTCGAAACCCACCGTCTCTAAGCTCAAAACCTCACAGCAGCGAGTTTCTTGGAACCGGCAAATGAGGGTTTCATGATGATATTAACTCCTCTTTGAACGGATTTCTTGTGTCTTTTTTTTTTTTTTTTTTTTATCCCATCAGAATTTGCTGCATCGAAGGTCCTGGAAATCAGCCCATTAAGCGATGTTCCAAATCCCACACCAGGTTTTAATTTGATTTCCAAATTTCTTTTAATTGTAAGTTCGTCATTTGAAATCGGCGTCGGTTGAGTGGAGTTGCCGATTAGTGATTTTGTCGTGAATTACTCGTTGTTCGGTGACGCTGAGTGAGTGACTGATGGAGAAACTTGTCTGTTTATGTTATGTAAAGGATTTGAACCAGTTTCCTCTCTCTCTCTCTCTCTCTCTCTCTCTCTCTCTCTCTCTCTCTCTCAGTGCCAACCCATATTGCATATTGACGCTAAGCTTTCTCTCATATTTGATCATGTAGGCCTAATGTACTATACAGATTTAATCCCCATTACTTCTTCGTTTCCTTTTCATCAGTTATAGGCTATATATCCTTCTGTTTCTGTTCCTCACTTTCCAGAAACTCCTTCGCTTATTATAGTTCTGTTTATTCCTTCTTCCTTTTCATGTTTGATTATATATTCATCTTCCGCACAAGATGTCTCCTCGGATGGACTAACAGGTCTTTGAGACATCCTAATCCTTGTAACTCTCCTTTCTCTCGTTTCACATTCACACACTTCCATAGTCTCACACTTTCTAATTTTTCGCACTTTTTTTGCGCCCATTATTTTACACTTTTTTATTTATTTCCTATATTTATTTGCCTTTCCTTGCGTCATCTGTGTATCGCCTTTTGCGTCTGTCTATCCTTTCTCTCGTTTTACTTTCGCTTCTTCCTTAGTCTCGCTGTTTCTCTTTTCGTACTTCATTCTTGGTCCCTATTTCTTCTCTCTCTCTCCTCGTAAGTAGCCATCTTGCTTGGTGAGTCGTACCCGCGTGAAGTCAGATTAATCAACAGATATCACAAGTTTAACATACGACTAGAATTTGAGAAATATCTAGAAGTGTTCGTGAAACTATCGGTGATAAGATTAGTGTGAAAATAGTAGGATAAGCGTCTTCTAAGTTAGTTTATCAAGTGTAATACTATAATCAGAACAAGATGGCATAAGTTCCAACTGCGGGAAGAGGTGGCGTAAATTTGGCGTGTCTAGCAGATTCGCAATACGATGAGGTAGCAGGAAGGGAACTGGCATTTCTCATCTATGAAATCAGCAACAGTCCTAACCAAAAAGATACAAAAGCATTCATAGATATATTAAGGGATATAATCCTTCAAACTGGAACAAATCTAATGAAAACATCTTGAAAATAATTGAAGAAGTTCCAAATAAAATCCAAGTGGTCAAGAGACTCATAAAGAAAATATACATAAACCAACATATTCCGACAAAGAAAATGAATAAGGTGAATCTTGTGAATATCCTAATTGATGCATTAGGAAAAAGAATGCCAAAGCATGCAAACTGTGTAAGGTTTGGTATAGCATAGTCAATCCACAAAACCTAATCAGAAAATGTGCTGCATGCAACATTCCGACCCATCCACAGTGTGCTGAGGTAATACAAGATTTGAGAAAAGATACAAGAAAAATTTTTGTTCAACATGTCTATCATGGATAGACAATGTTATTAAATCAAGATTGAATGTACAAATAGTTGAGGATGAAGAAGAAGAGGAAGAGAAGAAGAAGAGGGAAAACGGAAGAGAAGTAAACAAAAATGAAATGACAGAAAAAAATAAGGAAAACAAAGAACAAGATAAAAGTATGGATGCAGAGATACTCATTGATACTACATATGAGGCAATAAAGCAGCATACCTACGAAGAAATTAAATTACGATATGACAACAGAAAAGCAAATCCCGAAGAGGCTCTACCCAGATCTATACAATGATGGGGAAAGAGGAAAAAAATAGAACAAGAAAGACAAAATCTGCAACCTTTTGAAAGAGGGAATTGCAGATTTGGAGAAAGATGTTACTACAAACATCCTAAGATATGTCAAAACTATGAAATATATGGTAAATGTGCATACTTAGATGGATATGGGGATGATTGCAGAGATCTGCATCCAAAAAACTATGTAAAAAACCTAAAAGAAGGAAAAGGATGTAAGTTCAGACAAAAATGCAAATATATGCACCCTTTAGCCATGAATCATAATCAAATAAATAACCAACCAAGTAATAAAATCCAAAATAAGAAAGAAACAAATAAAGAGAAGAAACTCAAGAATATCAGGTAAAAGAGAAAAGCAAACCACCAATGAGATATGCAGAGGTGTCAGCAAAAAATTTCAAAGCATCAGCTCCGAAATTCTACTCAAGAGATAATAACTGTATTTATTATGCAAGAGGATATTGCAGAAACGGAGAAAATTGCAGATTCAGACACAAAATGAATAATTATGATGAAGGAAGATCAAATATTATGGCAAAAGTTGGATTTTTTAATGTCAGAATTTCTGGAAATGAAAAAAGAACAACATACCAGAACAGGAAAGAGACATGGGAAAATCCTTATTACTACCAGTATTAAATGAAGGAGAAAACACCAAACCATCATAGTGATGAATGCGCAGGGTTTAGTTACGAGTAACTCAAAAAGAAAAATAGAGTACTTAGAAGAAAACTAACCCAAAATGAAAAGAAATTAGATATAATGAATATAAGTGAAACCTGGTATTCCCCAAGGAGACTGGGAATGATGATCAAATAAAAGGGTTCCAAACTTATAGATCAGATAGAAAAAAAAAAAAAAAAAAAATAGGAATCAAGGGGGAACCGCAATATATGGGAAAGACAAAAAAACAAGGAAAAATATATGAGAACTATAGTACTCAGAATGTGAACTAATAGCGGTAGAATTTGAATCTGAAAAATTGATGAACATAGTAATATATAGACCTCCTAATACTAAAGAGTTTTGACTTAATAATTGAAAAATTGGATGATATATGTAGAAATCACAAGGACTGGACTATTCTCCTATCTGGTGACTTCAACTTTCCTTTCGTAGAATGGAAAGAACGAATAGGAGATTGTGGTTGTACTTATACATATAAAAAAGAGAGTAATAGTAGTTGCAGAAGATAAGAGGCAATTTGAAAAGCTATTAGATATGCTACTAGAATACAACATTCAACAAATAAATCACCTGCCAACAAGAAAGGAAAATACTTTAGACCTAATATTTGTGAACGAGATGAATTATGTTAAAGAATAATAGTTTATAATGCGAATATTTCAGACCATAATGTCATAGAATTAACAGTTCATTCCAAAGCAAGTGAAAATAGAGATAAGCAAGAAATGAAAAAGTGGGAAGGATATGGAAAATACACTTCTACAGTAAAAATATAAATGGTCAGCAAATTAATGAAGAATTAAACAAAGATTGGGATAACATTTTCGTAAGTGATGACATAAGGGTAAATACGGAGATATTATATAAAAATATTGGAGAAAATAGTGGAAAAATAATACCGAAGAAGAAAAGTAAACATCATTCATGCATACCAAGAGACAGAAGGATCTTGTTTCCAAGAAAATCAGAAAGTGGAAAAAATGTCTTGCAAAAGAAAAAATGCATGGAAGTCTTTATAGAACTAAAAAGTAAGATAGAAAATGCAGAACAAAAGATTATACAATCAAAAGAAAATGAAAAACGGGACTTGGAAGAAAAAACCCTATTAAATATCAAGCAAAAACCCCAAGCATTATAACTCATATGCGAAGAAGATGAATAAAAGAAGAATAGAAATAGGCCCTCTGAGAATTGAAGGGAGATTAACGAATGAAAAAAAGGAAATTTGCAACATACTGGCAGAAACGATATAAGAGAGAATTCACCCCTAGAATAGATAATGAAGATAATGATATAGAAGTAAGGGATGAAAATAGTGAATATTTAGCTGACATAGATATTAATGAAGCTGATATTGTGCAGGCTATTAATGAAATTAAAAAATGGAGCTGCTGCAGGGCCTGATGGAATTCCTGCTATTTTGTTAAAGAAAGTAGTTCATTCTATCGCAAAGCCACTTGCAATATTATTAAGACAAAGTGTAGATACAGGCAAGATTTATGATGAGCACAAATTAGCATATATTACCCCTACTTTCAAAAGTGGATCAAGACTAGAGGCAAGTAATTATAGGCCTGTGAGTCTAACATCACATATTATGAAAGTGTATGAAAGGGTAATGAAGAAAAATATTATGAAACATTTAATAAAAAATAATTTGTTTAATAAAGGACAACATGGTTTCGTACCCGGAAAAAGTACACAAACCCAACTGTTAGTCCAGTGAGAACATATCAAATATGAAAAGCGGAAATGAAACAGATGTGGTTTATTTAGACTTTGCAAAAGCTTTTGATAAAGTAGACCATAATATATTAGCGAAGAAAATTAGAAAACACAATATCGTGGATAAAGTAGGAAGATGGTTAAAAGAATTTTTACACAACCAGAAAACAGATAGTTTATTGCAACGACCGAGAAAATCGGATGAAGTCAAGGGTAATATCCGGTGTGCCGCAAGGTACGGTGTTAGCTGCAATACTGTTTGTTATTATGATTGAAGACATAGACAATAATGTGAAGGATTCGGTAGTGAGTAGTTTCGCAGATGACACAAGAATAAGTAGAGAAATTACTTACTTGTGATGAAGATAGGAACGCTCTAAAGAGACCTTAACAAAGTATATGATTGGGCAGAGGTAAATAGGATGGTATTTAACTCTGATAAATTTGAATCAAATAAATTATGGAGACAGAGAAAGAAAGCTATATGCATATAAGGGACCTAATAATGAGACCATCACAAATAAGGAAGCAGTTAAAGACCTTGGTGTGATGATGAATAGGAACATGTTATGCAATGATCAAATAGCAACTCTGTTGGCAAAATGTAAGCAAAAATGGGAATGTTGTTACGGCACTTCAAAACAGAAAAGCTGAACACATGATTATGCTTTATAAAACATATGTTCGTAGTCACTTGAATATTGCAATATGATATGGTACCCACACTATCAAAAGGATATTGCACAAATAGAGAGTGTACAAAGGTCCTTTACAGCTAGAATAGAAGAAGTTAAGGACCTAGACTACTGGGAAAGACTACAATTCTTAAAATTATATAGTCTAGAAAGGAGAAGAGAACGCTACATGATAATTCAGGCATGGAAACAGATAGAAGGAATAGCAGAAAATATCATGGAACTAAAAATATCAGAAGAGCAAGCAGAGGTAGATTAATAGTGCCCAAAACTATACCAGGAAAAATGGAAAAAAGGAAAGCACACAGGACATTTAATCCACTACGCACCAGCATCGATAATGCAGCGTCTATTCATGCGTTGCCAGCTCATCTAGGATATATCAGGAGTGAGCGTAGATGTGTTTAAGAATAAGCTCGACAAATATCTAAACTACATCCCAGACCATCCAAGATTGGAAGATGCAAAATATACCGGAAGATGTACTAGCAACTCTCTGGTAGACATTAGAGGTGCCTCACACTGAGGGACCTGGGGCAACCCGAACAAGATGTAAGGTCTGTAAGGTAAATGGTAAGGTCTCTCTCTTCGTATTTGCTTTGGGCTCGTCTTCCTCTCCTTTCTCTCAGTGTATGTTCACCTACTTCCATTTTCTCAATCTCTCTTTCTCTCTTAATTTAGGCCTAACATTTCTAATATTTTCTGTTTTTATTTAGTTATAGGCCTAACATTTTTAATAATTTCAGTTTTTATTTAATTTAATAGGTAACTACATTTCTAATGTTTTCTGTTTTTATTGAATTTAGGCCTCATTTCTAATCATTTCCCATCTCTCTTTTCCCTCTTTCCCTTCCTCTCATTAATTAATAACAATAATCGCGTCTGGCCCTCTTCCTCAGTCTTATTTATCGTTAATTCGAACTATTTGCTTCTCTGATCATTTTTTGC
>NC_061089.1:68536248-68568748 GCF_015104395.2 Macrobrachium nipponense
GCAAAAAATGATCAGAGAAGCAAATAGTTCGAGTTAACGATAAATAAGACTGAGGAAGAGGGCCAGACGAGATTATTGTTATTAATTAATGAGAGGAAGGGAAAGAGGGAAAACAGAGAAGGGAAATGATTAGAAATGAGGCCTAAATTCAATAAAAAGAGAAAATATTAGAAATGTTAGACCTATAATTAAATAAAAACTGAAATTATTAGAAATGTTAGGCCTAAATTAAGAGAGAGAGAGAGAGAATATGGAAGTAGGTGAACTGAGAGATAAGAGAGGAAGACGCCCAAAGCAAATACGAAGAGAGAGAGAGAGAGAAGAAACAGGGACCAAGAATGAAGTACGAAAAGAGAAACAGCGAGACTAAGGAAGAAGCGAAAGTAAAACGAGAGAAAGGATAGACTGACGCAAAAGGCGATACAAAGATGACGCAAGGAAAGGCAAATAAATATAGAAAATAAAGAAAAAAGGTGTAAAATAATGGGCGCAAAAAAGTGCGAAAAGGTAAAAAGTGTGAGACTATGGAAGTGTGTGAATGTGAAACGAGAGAAAGGAGAGTTACAAGGAGTTACAAGGATTAGGATGTCTCAAAGACTTGTTAGTCCATCCGAGGAGACATCTTGTGCGGAAGATGAATATATAATCAAACATTAAAAGGAAGAAGGAATAAACAGAATTATAATAAGCGAAGGAGTTTCTGGAAAGTGAGGAACAGAGACAGAAGGATATATAGCCTATAACTGATGAAAAGGAAACGAAGAAGTAATGGGGATTAAATCTGTATAGTACATTAGGCCTATATGAGAACGGGCAGAAATGATCAAATAAGAGAGAAAGCTTAATGTCAATATGCAATATGGTTGCACTGAGAGAGAGAGAGAGAGAGAGAGAGAGAGAGAGAGAGAGAGAGAGAGAGAGAGAGGAAACTCGTTCAAATCCTTTACGTAACATAAACAGAGAAGTTTCTCCATCAGTGATCAGTCACTCACTCTGCGTCACCGAACGACGAGTAATTCACGACAAAATCACTAGACGGCAACTCCGCTCAACCGACGCCGATTTCAAATGAACTTACAATAAAAAGAAAATTGGAAATCAAATTAAAACCTGGTGTGGGATTTGGAACATCGCTTAATGGGCTGATTTCCAGGACCTTCGATGCAGCAATTTCTGATGGGATAAAAAAAAAAAAAAAGACAAGAAATCCGTTCAAAGAGGAGTTAATATCATCATGAAACCCTCATTTGCCGGTTCCAAGAAACTCGCTGCTGTGACGTTTTGAGCTTAGAGACGGTGGGTTTCGAAAGTCGCTCTTAGATCCAGAAATTAAGTTATATTTTATGTGGTTAATTTATGACTCGGCAAGATTAACGGCTTTCCTTTACGGTATTTGACTGAATGACTTATTAAATGTTATAAAAATTAATGTCTTCCTGAGAGAATGACAAATATGCATAATAAAGTGATTAATTTATGGCAATTTAGCCAAATTTAACGGAGTTCCTTGACGGTACTTGAATAGATAACTTATTAAGATTTGATATCTTCATGAAAAAATGGCATAAATATGCATAACAAAGTGATTAATTTATTTAACGGATTTCCTTTACGGTATTTGACTAGATAACTTATTAAAATGTTGAAACCTTCATGAGAAAATGACAAATATGCATAATAAAGTGATTAATTCATGGCAATTAAGCGAGATTAATGGCTTTCCGTTATGGTATTGGCTAATTAACATATTAATGGAATCTCTCCTTTATGTTTATGAGATTTAAAGTCTTTTGTTTATGTTCTACAGTAATCTCCAACGGGCTTGTACTAAACACGCGGTAAAAACAAAACCTGTTGAAGGTCACTATCTAATAAAGATCCAGCAAATGTTTTAATATCTTCATGAGGTAATGATATAAACATCCTTAAAGAAGTCAAAATTCATCACAAATAATGACAGGGAGATTCGGTTTCATTGTGGTAGATATAAACTCATAGGCCTACATCACATACGTCTAGACAATTTTATCCTCTAACATAAGAATTTTTAATTTTTAATTTTCTCGCAATATATTTCAACTAAAAACTTCTGTATGCACATTTTTAACTATACCATCAACGCAGTTTCCCTTTCAGTATCTTTACTTTTAAATATTTGTTACCTCTGTACACGCCACTCGAAATATGAAAGGCAAAAAAAAAGTCGGAAAATGCACGAGATGAAAAGCGGAAGTCATTTGGCCATGCGTCATTCACTAATGAATGCAAAACGTCGCATCATTCACTAATAAAATGCAAAAGTTGCACCGCGCCTCAGGCAGCGACTGTTCACAGAGAATGGATTCTCCATTACCTCTCATTTTGCCTAATGACTCAAATGTTGGGACAAGCATTCCAAAGAATTTTTGTTTTGGGTTTCGAAAGTCGCTCTTAGATCCAGAAATTAAGTATATTTTATGTGGTTAATTTATGACTCGGCAAGATTAACGGCTTTCCTTTACGGTATTTGACTGAATGACTTATTAAATGTTATAAAAATTAATGTCTTCCTGAGAGAATGACAAAATATGCATAATAAAGTGATTAATTTTATTTTTGGCAATTTAGCCAAATTTAACGGAGTTCCTTGACGGTACTTGAATAGATAACTTATTAAGATTTGATATCTTCATGAAAAAATGGCATAATATGCATAACAAAGTGATTAATTTATTTAACGATTTCCTTTACGGTATTTGACTAGATAACTTATTAAAATGTTGAAACCTTCATGAGAAAATGACAAATATGCATAATAAAGTGATTAATTCATGGCAATTAAGCGAGATTAATGGCTTTCCGTTATGGTATTGGCTAATTAACATATTAATGGAATCTCTCCTTTATGTTTATGAGATTTAAAGTCTTTTGTTTATGTTCTACAGTAATCTCCAACGGGCTTGTACTAAACACGCGGTAAAAACTGTTGAAGGTCACTATCTAATAAAGATCCAGCAAATGTTTAATATCTTCATGAGGTAATGATATAAACATCCTTAAAGAAGTCAAAATTCATCACAAATAATGACAGGGAGATTCGGTTTCATTGTGGTAGATATAAATCATAGGCCTACATCACATACGTCTAGACATTTTATCCTCTATAATCATAAGAATTTTTAATTTTTTAATTTTCTCGCAATATATTTCAACTAAAAAACTTCTGTATGCACATTTTTAACTATACCATCAACGCAGTTTCCCTTTCAGTATCTTTACTTTTAAATATTTGTTACCTCTGTACACGCCACTCGAAATATGAAAGGAAAAAAAAAGTCGGAAAATGCACGAGATGAAAAGCAAGTCATTTGGCCATGCGTCATTCACTAATGAATGCAAAACGTCGCATCATTCACTAATAAATGCAAAAGTTGCACCGCGCCTCAGGCAGCGACTGTTCACAGAGAATGGATTCTCCATTACCTCTCATTTTGCCTAATGACTCAAAATGTTGGGACAAGCATTCCAGAATTTTTGTTTTGGGTTTCGAAAGTCGCTCTTAGATCCAGAAATTAAGTTATATTTTATGTGGTTAATTTATGACTCGGCAAGATTAACGGCTTTCCTTTACGGTATTTGACTGAATGACTTATTAAATGTTATAAAAATTAATGTCTTCCTGAGAGAATGACAAATATGCATAATAAAGTGATTAATTTATGGCAATTTAGCCAAATTTAACGGAGTTCCTTGACGGTACTTGAATAGATAACTTATTAAGATTTGATATCTTCATGAAAAAATGGCATAAATATGCATAACAAAGTGATTAATTTATTTAACGGATTTCCTTTACGGTATTTGACTAGATAACTTATTAAAATGTTGAAACCTTCATGAGAAAATGACAAATATGCATAATAAAGTGATTAATTCATGGCAATTAAGCGAGATTAATGGCTTTCCGTTATGGTATTGGCTAATTAACATATTAATGGAATCTCTCCTTTATGTTTATGAGATTTAAAGTCTTTTGTTTATGTTCTACAGTAATCTCCAACGGGCTTGTACTAAACACGCGGTAAAAACTGTTGAAGGTCACTATCTAATAAAGATCCAGCAAATGTTTAATATCTTCATGAGGTAATGATATAAACATCCTTAAAGGAGTCAAAATTCATCACAAATAATGACAGGGAGATTCGGTTTCATTGTGGTAGATATAAATCATAGGCCTACATCACATACGTCTAGACATTTTATCCTCTAACATAAGAATTTTTAATTTTTAATTTTCTCGCAATATATTTCAACTAAAAAACTTCTGTATGCACATTTTTAACTATACCATCAACGCAGTTTCCCTTTCAGTATCTTTACTTTTAAATATTTGTTACCTCTGTACACGCCACTCGAAATATGAAAGGAAAAAAAAAGTCGGAAAATGCACGAGATGAAAAGCAAGTCATTTGGCCATGCGTCATTCACTAATGAATGCAAAACGTCGCATCATTCACTAATAAATGCAAAAGTTGCACCGCGCCTCAGGCAGCGACTGTTCACAGAGAATGGATTCTCCATTACCTCTCATTTTGCCTAATGACTCAAAATGTTGGGACAAGCATTCCAGAATTTTTGTTTTTAACAGCGAAAAGATTGCGACAACAACAGTTTTTTTACGGTTGCTATACGTAAAAAAAAATACCAACAAAGCAAACAAATATACTACACTTATTTCCCCGCCTTTAGGCCTAGGATACATAAAGTAAAAAAGTAACGCTTTTCCCTGATGTGCTGAGCTTACTTAGGCTAACTTAAGCCAAGGAAAATCCCGTACTATAGATGCAGTCAATTACTACTACTTGGATTTCCCTCTCTCTCTCTCTCTCTCTCTCTCTCTTTTTCTCTTACAACACTTCAAATAACGTTCTAACCATACGTAACGATTTCTTGGGACAGGTATCGAACAAGGAAAATGTTCACAACACACACACACACACACACAAAAACTCCCTCAGAGATCAAAACAAAAGCAAACCTCACCTTTTCCCTGTTTTTTCTTCCTCCCTCCCACATCAGTATCCAATGTGTGTTAATAATTTCGTTATCGCATTTCGTCTGTTGTTTCCATACTATTTTTCTCTGTTATATTTCAGACACAGTCCTCATGTACTTGCCAGGACTTCCTCCACTGACATTCGGAGCAGAGCAGAGAGAGAGAGAGAGAGAGACGCTCTCAAATATCATACCAGTCTCGGATGAGGTCCTTACAGCTGAGCCTACACAAAGACAATAGCTCTTCTGCCTAGCCGAATGAATCCCAGGGTAGAAAAAAAATAAATAAATAAACGTTAATAGAATGGAGGCCTCATATCTATAAGAGATTCTCCTATTTTCGTAGTCCGTCGA
This sequence comes from Macrobrachium nipponense, assembly GCF_015104395.2. Lineage (NCBI taxonomy): Eukaryota > Metazoa > Arthropoda > Malacostraca > Decapoda > Palaemonidae > Macrobrachium > Macrobrachium nipponense. The sequence goes on from NC_061089.1 coordinate 68,541,637, forward strand.
CCGACCTCGTCCGCTCTTATCCTTCGGATCCTTTTCCCAAATCGCCCATCCTCATTTATTGCATTCCTTTCCTACTTTCCTGTGGGATTTGGGACGGTTGTATCGCCTTTATTTCAGAGACCCAGACGGGGTATGGCGGTTATCGTCGAGCTCAGTTTACCTTAATTATACAGAGAAAGGCAGAGACTATAATAAATAAAGGATTGATCAACCAAATGACCCTAACATTCGCCAACAACTCACAACATCTCATCCTATAGGACCAGTGATCTGTGCTTCTGCAATCAGAACATGATGTTTACCTTTAAAAAGTTACACTAAAAATAATCAGGCCACTGTTGGGCGTTATTAGCCTATACGAATATATCCCATTTGAATTGGTACATACATAACTATACGATTACCTATGGGTTGACAGACAGGTCTTAACTAATTAATTACGCCCACTGTGGATTTCAGAGACAGTGCAAGCACGTTTTTTGGCAATAATCCTGTAACGAACACTCGTATCAGAACGAGATTTAGCTATAGTGTATCACACCCAGTGCCGTAATTTATAAGGGCATCGTGAATCACTAATTGTAAAGAATAAAGACACTTGTCCCTGTACCATGAGGCAAAAACTCCATTAGCTAGAAATGGATACGAACACAACAGTAAAAAGCCCCGCCTACCCTCTCCCCCCACCTCCACCGCCACCCCCGTCCTTCTTCCTTCCCTTCTCTCTCTCTCTGAAGATTGCTTCAGTTAAAACTTATTTTGTATGATTTTTTCTATCTATCTATCTATCTAATAATATACATTGTTGTGTATATCTAACGATCCAGTCGGTTGTTAGCTGCCAGTTGACTGACAAATCCACTAATCTCTCTCTCTCTGCAAGTTACTTCAGTTTAAACATATTTTGTTCGATTTTTTTCTATCTATCTAATAATAGTTTACATTGGTGTATGTATCTAACGATTCGCTCGGTTGTTACCTGCCTGTTGACTTATTTATGTACTGATCCGCTCATCTCTCTCTCTCTCTCTCTCTCTCTCTCTGGTAGCGGTACCTACTGTAAATGGTTATTAGAGTGAGAGATATCTGAATGTATAGTGGAGCAGTAAAACGATAGAAACTATGATTTATGGTAAAGCGACTGTTAAATGTTCATCGGTATAATCAAGGGATTAACTCTAATGAATGTCCGGTAGAAGGGCTTAATTCTATTTGTAACAGAGTAACTATAACCAGTTACCTATTAAAACCAATTTGAAGGCAATTGGCGGCTTTTTCATGGCTAAAAAACTTGAAAAGTTGCGTGACAAACGAATTTCTGCAACCGTGCCGACAGTTAAGTTCCGTGGTGGCCATATCTTCTTCACCTTCGTAATACAAGTACTATATTGCTCTTACCCTGAGTCCGCATAAGGATTATGAAGAAGGTAACCAACCACAAGTATAGCACTCTCTTTACCATAAATCATAGTGTGTATCTTTTTACTACTCCACCATACATTCAGATATCTCACTCTATTAACCATTTACAGTAGGTACTACTACCACACACACACACACACACACACACACACACACACACACACAGAGAGAGAGAGAGAGAGAGGAGAGAGAGAGAGAGAGAGAGAGAGAGATGAGCGGATTAGTACATAAGTCAACAGGCAGGTAACAACCGAGTGAATCGTTAGATATATATGTACACCAGAGTAAACTAGGAAAAATCGAACGAAATATGTTTAAACTGATTAATCTTTCAGAGAGAGAGAGAGAGAGAGAGAGAGAGAGAGAGAGAGAGAGAGAGAGAGAGATGAGTGGATTAATGTATAAATAAATCAGTCAACTGGCAGCTATCAACAGACGGATCGTTAAATATATACAACAATGTATATTATTAGGTAGATAGATAGAAAAATCATACAAAAGTTTAAACGGAAGCAATTTTCAGAGAGAGAGAAGGGAAGGTGAGGAAGGAAGATGGACGGGGGTGGCGGTGTAGGTAGGCGGAGCTTTTTACTGTTGTGTTCGTATCCATGTTCGGTGGTTAATGGAGTTTTTGCCTCATGGTACATGGACAAGTGTCTTTATTCTTTACAATTAGCGATTCACGATGCCCTTATGAATTACGGCACTGGGTGTAATACACTATAGCAAAATTTGGTTCTGATACGAGTGTTCGTTATAGAGTTATAGCCAAAAAACGTGCTTGCACTGCCTCTGAAACCCATAGTAGTTAATTAACATACCGATGATTCAGTTCATTCAATAACGGCTACTAATAATACTTATTACTACAGCACCTTACTCAAGTAGAAAAATTTTATTATAAAATAAAACAAGACCAGATCATGCTACACATTTAAGATAAACAATATATTTTTACTTTTCCTTAACAATGTTAACAAAGCTCTGCACAAGAGAAGGTCACCCTAAAATTTACGACACGGAATGAGCGTTTGAGATTAGTGATCTGAAAATAAAATCATAACAAAGACACAATTCCCACTTCTTCCATCTGCAGATTAATTACAACTGTAATATTCCAATTTTGATTTTCGCAGACCCCAACTGTAAAGCATAGACGTAGCACTATATATATTACTAAATAACCCAAGCTTAAGTCTTAACCGTGAGCCTACGTGCTCTACGTAACTCCAAACAAATCAACATTGGTATAATAATAATAATAATAATAATAATAATAATAATAATAATAATAATATGGGCTCGCCATATCTCCACATTACTCGTCTACCATAGCGAACTGCTCATGAACTTGTAGGCTAACGCAACCAAAGCTTTCGTTCGTTTAAAATTAATAAGAGACAAAATAAATAAATGAACTATGCATCCTCTTTCTCTCTCTCTCTCTCTCTCTCTCTCTTGAGCAGGAACAATTCGTAAATAATGCGTAGAAAGTTAAGTGTTTTACGAGTTTGAAACTTTTGGTTAGATTAAACATGGAGCCAATACAACAAAAACTAATTAAATCATACTATATTGTGGCAATTAACAGCTAGAAAAAAAACATTCATTACAGCCTATATATTTATTTGATTGCTAACAATATGAGGTACGTTATGATACACATGAATCTAACTTGTTTTTTTAAGGAAATATATCCACTGGGACTAAGCAAAACACAGAGCGCTTTATTATTGAAATACTTTTTAGAATTCCCGTCATGTTTCTACGCCGTCAGAAAATAAACATGATACTGTAAGCTGGAAAAACGCCGATGGTTTTAAATTTGTGATGTAGGCTTAATAAACTATACTACACATTTTTGAAACTGTCAAAGGCATTTTTACTGCACTGGAACAAACTGTATTAAAACATTCGAGGTTAAAAGCGAAATATGATATACAACGCAAATTTTGTAGTACTGCACATCCAGTATTCAGACCTCTGTTGTTTCACTTTGTTTTTATGTACAGCCCTCCATTTATAATTGTCTATTGGTGTTCTCTCGTCAGTATCCTACCTCCTGTAGAATAGGAGTCTTTAGTCCCTTTTTTTAATTTGCTTTCTTGTATGATCTTCACTTCAGGCTGTATTTTGTTGTATAGTCTTGGTGCACAATGTACAAGTGCTCTCTCACCAGACTTACAATTTGTTCAAGGTTCAAACAACCTAGTATAGTACACTTCACTTGCATGTTGTCTACTAAAAATCTTTTAAACAAGCTATTCTTGCAAGATCAGTCCTGCCATTTGTCTTACTGGCTGAATAATAATCGTAAAATAAACCTTCCTTCGTATACTAAGCAATGTTACAACGGCATCTGTCTAGTTGCACAAAGACAAAAATTATTCTTTTGAATTGTCTGTTTACTAAACGTAAAGAATCTGTTATAGCCTAGCCTAGTGGGTCTTTAATATAGTTTTACCATTTATTCGTACGACTTTGAAACACATATCACGGAATTCCTCCCATAAATACAAAATACTGTAGGCTACTTATACTTCTCTCGGAAAAGCGTGGTTTTGCCAAAGGAAAAATTGATATCATCCTTATTTGACTTACTCTGAATCCAGCCACGCTGCCTATCGGCCTACCATCTGCAAATTCAATTTGATTGAGATCACGTGACTTACCACTCATGGATATGTAATCTTTTTACTTGACCTATTATAGCCTACCACACAGCAAGTGTACAAACACAACTGCAACCGTTTCTGATTTGAAGTCAGTTCAACATCTAGGCTAAAATGAATTTATTTTAAATTTATTTTTTTTTATTTTTCAGTCATTTCCGTTTGAACATTCACTAAGAACTGTAATTTAATCGATAATATATAAAAATAAATAAGTAAATAATGAAAATACGGAAGCACACAGGGAGTTTATGACTTTTAAAAAACGTTTAAAAATATTACTTCAGAATTTCAATAATTTTTATATGTATGGAAACATGAGTAAATGCTTTTAAATGTAGTATGCATGTGTTCCAGTGTAAAAACGTAGGCTTTGTATTTTTTTTTCAATCTAATTTTCATTCATTCATCACCACACAAATTACCTAAGCTATTTGGTCCCAGTTCTTGGCCTGTGGCTCAGTGATCTGGTTAAACTATTTCATATCAATAATAATTTTGGCATTACTGCATGATTGTTTTGTTATTTATACCTTAAAATAAGAGGATACGCTGTTCCTATCTTTCGTTTTCGGATTTTAATGAAAAAGATGGTCAAGGCTAAGCTAAGCCATAACAGTTAAAAGTATATTTCTGCCACATTCAGCTGTTAACTCTGCCTAGTGGAAGTACACAAGAGCTTAAAATCAACACAGCTGCATTCAATTTCCTATCAACCACAGGGTTCAAAAGCCTAGTATCGGTGGAAAATACTTACACCCGTTTACCCTACAGAGTTATAAATCGCTCTCTATTAGGCTAGCCTACTTACGGCGCATAATGGAGACTGAGGGTTAAATTTCGTTAGCACAAAAACTAAACCTTTAACTCTATAAGGACAAAAAGCATTAGAGAACATTTATACTACGTTTCTGTCAGGTCATTACCTTCGCCACTCTATACGAAGCGAGATAATGTCGCATTTATAGGAATAATACCACTAAGAAGCAGCCTAGCCGATATGGTCCAGGTACAAGGTGTCCATAAAGTCCCAGTACCATTACAAGGATTTATTACTCATAATGGTACTGGGACTTTATGGACACCCCGTATGGTTTGTTTGTTTGTATGGAGTTTTTACGTTCCATGGAACCAGTGGTTTTTCAGCAACGGGACCAACGGCTTTACGTGACTTCCGAACCACGTCGAGAGTGAACTTCTATCACCAGAAATACACATCTCTCACTCCTCAATGGAATGGCCGAGAATCGAACCCGCGACCACCGAGGTGAGAAGCAAACACCAAACCAACCACGCCACTGAGGCGCTACACACCCCGAATGACTATGGAGCACATGTTTCGGGTTTAAGTTGGCGGCGTTCCTCTAGGTAAGGCTATGAGACCTCGTTTCCATTTTGTTCCAAAATTTTCGTCTTGTATATTATATACTAAGTCTACAATTTCCTCAGAAACTAAAAAAAAAATGAAGCTCAGCAAAAAAATGTATATAAATACCTTCAATACGCAGGAAATGTTATCGATTTAAACGAGTTATGGATAATACGAGGTAAGATGTCGGTATCTATAACGGGCTAAATCTAGGCTATAGTCTTGGGCCTAGTTTTATTTTCCTGAAATGCGAATTATTTTAACTACTCTAAGAGTTAACGCTCTAAGAGTTAACGAGTAAAGCGTTGACATACTAATTAACCTTCGGTTAATAGAATTAAATTATACGTTAATAGGCATCGAAAAGCACCGCATAGTTCAGTAGGCTGATGTGTACTCACCATAGGCCTATGTTCTACCTCGTCAAGGTCTCATTATTCCTCTCAGAAAACCTCACTTTCGGCCTCGTGAGAGCAACCTCTCGGCCTCTTCGAGCTAAGGATGATTAATTGCGACTAATATTGTCCATAGAGACCAAACATTGGCAGCCAATTGCTAAAATGAAGACCAACTTCGACGGGTTGGAGTCGATGGTCGCCAACAGCACCTCAACCAAAACCGACTGGAAAACTTTTAAAATAATTAGAATATTTCTGTCATCTGGTTTCGAATATTACGTAAATATTACTGCTGCAAAAACCGTCGATAACACCGATAATAACAGCACACTGAACCTGAAGTCACCAAAAACGCGTAGCACAAGGGAGCTCTTGACGTAGGTGGTGAGGATTGGCGGTCAATTTGAAACTGTCATAATGACAAACATTGACAGTGACCAGTCAGTCATTCACACCAAACCTCGGATGGAAAGTCGAGGTTCCATGTATTGGAATAAAAGTTTATATATATATATATATATATATATATATATTATTATATATATATTAATATATATATATAATATGATATATATATATATATATATTATATATATATATATACCACACACACACATATATATATATATATATATTATATATATATATAATATATATATATATATATATATATATATTATATATATATAAAAAAAATACACACACACACATATATATATATATATATATATATATATATATATATATATATATATATATATATTATAATATATATATATATATATATATATATATATATATGCTTGTGTGTGTATCTTACTAAGCAGTTGCTAAAAACGCGGATGGAAAGTCGTTCCAGATATTAATAAAGGGTCATTTTCTTCGTATTCTTGCATCGTTTGGCTATATATATATATATATATATATATATATATATATATATATATATTTATATATATACATATATATATATTATATATATATATAATATATATATATATATATATATATATATATATCTTTACCAAGCAATAGCTAAAAACAGAAACGGAAACTTGATGTTCACGGACCTAGTTTGTTAAGCGGATGGCGGGAGAAGATTAATGTGTTTATGATGTGTTGAATTCGCCAGTCTCCAAAGGGCGTCATCGGTAGTGTTTGACCCTAAGGAAACTACCAAGGAACTATCGTAGATGACACTGTTACTTTGGCAAATACGCCATCGTGTACAACTAAGGAACACCTGTTCACGGCGGTTAGCCGGTCAGCCAGACGCGGCGTTCTTCTAGGTAAGGTTATGAAGCCTTGTTTGCATTTTTTCTGATATTTACGTTTGTTTTTTAACGATTCGAAGAATTTATAAACTGTCCTATTCGTACTAATTGTGGTAAGCTGTCCATTTCCTGTGATTTTAATAGAAATATTAAAGTATTCTCGCATAGGTTATAAATACACCTACTTACAATGGGGTAATTATGTTAAAAACAATTACTGAAGGTTGGTCAAATACTACTACAACTAAACACATCATCATCAACAATCAACATAGTACTATATGGTTTATTGTTATGCGCGCTTAGAATTGTGCTTACTGGTTACGTTCACGGCCAAAAAAAAACTATAATAATCTCTCTCTCTCTCTCTCTCTCTCTCTCTCTCTCTCTCTCTCTCTCTCTCTCTCTCTCAGTCGTTTATTACTGAATAAAACCGCGTGATCAGTGATGACAATATCCAAAGGTACACATATTAAGTCCCGGATATTAACGTTATTAAGTTTTCAACAAGGAAATGTGTGTGTAGGCCTGTCATGTAGAGAGAGAGAGAGAGTGCGTTAAATGAACGGGGTAGGAATAAAGTAAACCTATTCCATTTAAGGTTGTAGTAGTCGTAATAATAGCGCCATGACTGGAGAGAGAGAGAGAGAGAGAGAGAGAGAGAGAGAGAGAGAGAGAGAGAGAGAGAGAGAGAACACTCTCTCTCCAGGAGAAATTGACCTAGAAATGAAAGGAAGTGGCTCACGAGGGGAGTAACGGACAAGAGCGGTAGAAGGGAAGACTAGGAGAGGGGAATGCCAAAGAGGGGTCCTAGAGGAAAGAGAAGGATGATAGTACAGGTAAATTGGGAAAGGGTAAATAATGAGGATTAAAAAGAAATAAAGAATGCATTGAGTGAGTATACGTATACTGAGAAATTAGACTAAAACTGAAATTGAAGCAGCAATATGCCAATGTGGGTCTAATATATTTATTGGCACATTCATTAAAGTGGAGGAAAGGGAATTTGTGTTTAGGTATATTCATGAGTCACTAGCAACAAAACAAAGGCTCCATATGTTGAAATTAAAAGAAGACTCAAAATGTGACCAGTGCGGTGAAAACGACTATCAAATGCATAATTTTTAACTTCTGAGAGAAAAGAAAAATATAGTGAAATGGTTTAATTCTGTCCTTAAGAAATGCTGTAAACTAAATGATTATAGTTTCTTGAAATTATTATTCTATGATATAGAAGCAAAATCAATTGTTGATAAAAACACTGCTATTTTGTTGATCACCGGCTATTTGTATTGTTTGTGGATGTGTTATAAACATAACAATAGCTGCCAAAATGTAATTGTTCTTTTAAAAAATAAAATAGAAGCACAAAGGATGTATATTAAATATAGATATACAAGCAATATTTACAAGTATGTAACCAAAGAATGTTTAAACTACATGTTTTGATTTTGATTTATATTGATTTTGAAACAAAATGTTATTTAAGTTTATATTTATAATTTTTGTATAACAGAATTATCCAAATAATGTAAATTATTGGTGTATAATTGTATTTTTGTAATAAAAGATAAAAAAAAAAAATTGGCTAGTTATCTCTTTAAACTATGACACTTATTATGCGAGTCTCTCTCTCTCTCTCTCTCTCTTCTCTCTCTCCTCTCTCTCTCTCTCTCTCTCTCTCTCTCATTTCATTCCTTATAATGAGTCTCTCTCTATACATAAATTCCACTCTTTGTCATCTCTCTCTCGTTAATTTCACTCCGTATCTCATATAATGCGAGTCTCTCTCTCTCTCTCTCTCTCTCTCTCTCTCTCTCTCTCGTTAATTTTGCTTCTTGTCTCGTATTTTAAGTGTTTAAATTTCTCTGGTTCTTGCAATTGTTATAGCTCTCTCTCTCTCGTTCGCCCAGTCTTAGACCGACTCCCCCAAATTTTATATCCTATGATATACCAGGAGCCGTCCTATACGAGGTTTCTATACCAGGATGAGACAGGTTCCTTTTCCTATTTAATAACCCGAGAAACAATATTCGCAGCGTAATCTTAAAATAACACAGCAGCGCCCACCACCTTATAGGCCTAGTAGCGATCAGGGAGCCTAAAAAGTTTAGACGTATCACTCCCTCGACTGAGGTAAATTCCGTTACTTAGGGAAGACGTTGAGGGAAGAGGTTCTCTCTCTCTCTCTCTCTCTCTCTCTCTCAATTTCACTCGTTATCTAATGATTTAAGTGTTAACCTCTCTCTCTCTCTCTCTCTCTCTCTCTCTCTATTAATTTCACCCGTTATTATCTAATGTTTTAAGAGTGGATTGGGAATAATAAATGTTTTTTTTTAAATCATTAGCGATTTTCAGTTCGACAGCTCTGAGTGATATTAAAAAGGATATAGGTTTGAGCAATTTCTATTGCAAGATGAGAATAAGCTTCTTGTTAGATTTGAAGGAAATTAATGAGATTTCATTTTTATCAACATCATTTTATTCAGTAGCAATTGATGTCATCAGGAGTTTCTCGGCATGAAAAATTCCCAAACTTGAATAGTAAAGACTGCTATAAATTTATAAGGCCAGAAAATGCACCAAAAATTGAAGAGAGTTATCCACTTTAGGACTGGGAAATGGTATGGGAGAGCATAAACAAACCTTTCATTGGTATCATGGAAAGGGAGTTTGCCTTTAAATATGCACATGGAACCTTGGCGACCAACAACCGGCTAAAAATGTTAAATATCAAAAACAGTGATAGATGTGATCATTGTGAAGATGTTTGAATACACTTGCATATTTTTTACTTTTGTAGTCACATAAAAACATCATTGGAGTATTTCAAAAGTGTGCTATTCAATACTTGTAAACTAAATAGAGATAATTTTTTGAAAACATTAATGTTCAGTTTCAATTATAGGACTAAAAAGGATCTGAATAGTGCCACTGTATTAATTGTAGGGTATTTATATGCTGTTTGGGTCAGTAAAAAGAAACATTACACAAAAGAGGAAACTGATGCCTTATTAAAAGCAAATTTTGTTATGATAGGTGGCTATTAAAGAACAATTACAAAAAAAGAATATATTTACAATATTGTAACATTTTGTAATATTTTGTAAGACCTTACTTATGTAAATGACATGTAATATTTTTCTAATAAAAAGTTAAAAAAAAAATTTTTTTTTAAGTGTTTTTAATCGCTCTCTCTCTCTCGTATCTCTCTCTCTCTCTCTCTCTCTCTCTCTCTCAACCTCAAAGTATCTAATCGTTTTAAGTGTTAAGTCCCTAACTCTCTCTCTCGCTCTCTCCTCTCCTCTTTCTTCTCTCTCTCTCTGTCTTTAATTCCACTCCTTATATCATATTTTAAAAAGTGCTGCTTTACCCCTTCTGTTTCTAACTCTTCAAAAATAAGCTCTCCATCAGTAAAAAGCCGAAGGTTTCAACAACATGTCGCTCACTATATAATCCTTGTCCCCCAACTCTTGGAAGTCTTCTAAAAAGCCCTTCTCTGTGTGTTCCAATAATACGAAGATTATAAAAACCTAAACGGAAACGCGAAAACGTACTTTCAAATTTAATCCGTTTATGATGCGATTACGCTACCATTAATGTTGTCGCGAAGAGTGGTGAAACTTTTCTAGGGAGAGAATATTGAGCAAAAGAGAGAGAGAGAGAGAGAGAGAGAGAGAGAGAAATAATAATGTAGTGTTCTCTTATAACAACACCATTAAAGATATGCTAATTAAGAATAGTCCCGTAACAAATAACAACATCATTTACAAAATTCCTTGTAAGGATTGCCCATCTTTTTACGTTGGCCAGTCAAGTAAAAATTTATGTGTACGTATTAAGCAGCATTTGTATTCTGTTAGAACAGCGCAGACTTCAAATGCACTGTTTATCAATCTGAGTGAAAAATCTCATTGTATTAATTGGGGTGATACCTCTGTAACTACTAGATCTAATGATTTTGTTTCAAGAAATTTACTGGAATCAGCAATTATACAAATCACTAATAAAAACAACCTAAATCTTAGTCCGGGAATGTACCATATGGACCCGTATAAATGTAAAATGTTTATGAAAGACCTTAAAATAAATGAACTACTAATAAATTAGTCCCACATGTATATAGTTATTATTTCTCTCTCTCTCTCTCTCTCTCTCTCTCTCTCTCTCTCTCTTTTGCTCGATATTCTCTCTCCCTCTCTCTCTTGCTCGACATATTTATAATTTTTTTTCGTTTTTTCATTAGTAATTTTTTGGGGGGAACATTTTTGTAAATTTCATGGTAATAAGTTGTATATGCCTCCTTTTTTTTTCAAAATGTATTGTTTTCTGGATGAATCATCTGTTGACCGCGTGTGTATCCTCCAAGGTGTGGCTGCCTAAAAATTCACTTATACTGCCCTCAGGCGTTTCCTCGTTTCTATAGAGTGAAATCGACCTTACTGCTAATCTTGTAGTGTCAGCTTGGATATTAAGTCTACTTTGACTATGTTTTTCCTCTGTAAGATCAGTTGTGCCTGATTAAAGGGTCGCACTAGATCGAAAGTGCTTGGCTATCTCGCTTTTCATTTTTTTCCTTCGTGGCAAAAACCTTTATTTATACATAGCATCACGTTTTATATATTTCGTGATCAATTTATTGATCATGAGGGCCACGTTGACATTTGCTTTCCTTTTCCCACTGCTGAGCTGCTTCGTCACCTCTTTCTCTAAGTCCTTACTGGAGGCGCACTCTACCAGAATTCGCCTGAAATTCCTGAAAAAATGCCTGGCGGAACAAGTGTTACCCAAATCATTGCTACCACGCCGCATAAGAAGATACAATCAATATCCTTTTAACGAATTTTCTTCATGATGTGAAAACGTCACACTGCTTGCGCCGGAAAAGGAAAAGGAAATTTAAATAAAGAACTGGAAAAAGCCCCGACGTATTTCCAAACTACTCGATTCCCCGCTGATTGGAAACACGCATTAAGGCAAGAAATATATGGAAAACTTCATAGAACTACTGACACTTTGATTAGAAAACTGGACAGAAAATTAAACAACCTTATCAACGACAGTGATTGGACCAATAATACTAGAAGTGATTGTGTGGTGAATTTATCAAGCAAACAAATATGTGATAATGCAGTGCGTGCATTAGGCTTTGGGTTGTCTTTCTTCATTTGTAACAAACCCTCAGCTTTATCAATAGCGACATCTCTATATAAGTTTGAAAAATACTGTGACCTACCACAAAATCATTTAGAAATTATCAAAGGCATGACATATAGTGCTACACATGCACATCATGAAAATAACTTCCCCGCTCGCTACTGAAAAAGTTTAAAAGAATTGAAGAATGATAATAGCTTACACATTACTAAGGCTGATAAATCCAATAGTTAAGTAGTTCTGGACAAAACTGACTACATATCACGCATGCATACTTTATTAGAAGATGAAATAACTTACAAAAAAACTCGCAAAAAATCCGTTGGACCAAGTAATAAAAAACTTTAATATTAATATCAAACCAATTCTTAAAGATAAAAAAGAATTTTTGTGTAAGTTAACTGTAAAGTGTCCCTCATTACCTTATTCATATGGCCTAGTCAAAACTCATAAGGAAAACAAATTATTAGTACTGTAGGATCAATTGCTTATAAACTATCTAAATATCTTACTAAATTGTTATCCCCGCTACTAGGAACTGTATCTAATTCACACATCCGGAATTCTCTTGATCTTGTGGAAAAATTAAATAACATTGTACTAAACCCTAGCGATATCTTTGTCAGTTTTGATGTATGTTCCTAGTTTACAAAAGTCCCTATTGACTCTGTGCTAGAATATTTAAGTAATGAACTTGTACTGCATGAATTGCCTATGTCCTTTAGTCACATAATTTCATTGATTAAGTTATGTATTTGGAATTGCAGATTTATTTTTAATGGAGAATATTACCGTCAAATATTTGGTATGGCCATGGGTAACCCTTCATCACAACTCCTTTCAAACTTATAAATAGAATTTTTTGAAAGACAACGCCTCCCGAATATCACACTTGTCCCCTTAAAATGGTACAGATATGTAGATGACATCTTAGTAGTCTTACCTGTTGGTATCGATGTAAATAATTTATTGTCTAAATTGAATAATTTAGTGCCAGCCATAAAATTCACTGTTGAAATTGAAAATAACAATGTCATCCCTTTCCTAGATGTATTAATACATAGAAAATCTTTCCAATGTAAATTCAGTATTTATAGAAAACCCACAAATAATTTGACATATGTACATTTTTATTCTGGCCACCATCTTAATATCAAAATTTCAATTTGTTCTTTTATGTTCCTACGCGCTTTGCGTATCACGAGTCCACAATATCTTGACCAAGAAATAGAATACATAAAAAAGATAGGAAACGATCTCTGCTAGCCACCTCATTTAATTGATTTATGTTATCAAAAAGCTCACAAAAAGTTTTATAGTGTTGCTATTAATGAAAAAGAAATGCCTAAAAATGTAATTAGCTTATTTTACTTTCGTGGATTTGAAACCATAAAATCAATATTTAAATCGTTTAATGTTAATGTAGTGATCTCTTATAACAATACCATTAAAGATATGGTAATTAAGAATAGTCCCGTAACAAATAACAACATCATTTACAAAATTCCTTGTAAGGATTGCCCATCGCTTTACGTTGGTCAGTCAAGTAAAATTTATGTGTACGAATTAAGCAGCATATGTATTCAGTTAGAACAACCAGACTTCAAATGCACTTTTTATCAATCTGAGTGAAAAATCTCATTTTATTAATTGGGGTGATACCTCTGTAATTGCTCGAGCTAATGATTATGTTTCAAGAAATTTACTGGAATCAGCAATTATGCAAATCACTAATATAAACAACCTAAATCTTAGTCCGGGAATGTACCATTTGGACCCGTATATTTGTAAAATGTTTATGAAAGACCTTAAAATAAATGAACTACTAATAAATTAGTCCCACATGTATATAGTTGTTATTTCTCTCTCTCTCTCTCTCTCCCTCTCTATTTCTCTCCTCTCTCTCTCGCTCTCTTTTTGGCGCAATACTCCTCTCTCCCTTCTCTCTCTTGCTCGATATTTATAATTTTTATTTTCTCGTCTTTACATTATTAATTTTTTGGGGGGAACATTTTTGCAAATTTTATGGTAATAAGTTGTATATGCCTCCTTTTTTTTCAAAATGTATTGATTTCTGGATGAATCATCTGTTGACCGCGTGTGTATCCTCCAAGGTGTGGCTGCCTGAAAATTCGCTTATACTGGCCTCAGGCGTTTCCACGTTTCTGTAGAGTGAAATCGACCTTACTGCTAATCTTGTAGTGTCAGTTTGGATATTAAGCCTACTTTGACTATGTTTTTCCTCTGTAAGATCAGTTGTGCCTGAGTAAAGGGTCGAACTAGACCGAAACGTGCTTGGCTATCTCGCTGTTTTCATTTTTTTTCCTTCGTGGCAAAAACCTATATATATTATATATATATATATATTATATATATATATATATATATATATATATATATATATATATAATCACTATATGCATACATACATACATATATATATAATACACACATATATATAAATATAATATATATATATATATATATATATTATGATATATATATATATATATATATATATATATATATATATATATATATATATATATATATATATATATATATATTATATATATATATATATATATATCAGTTTGGATTCAATGACATTTTTAATCACAATATATATATTTCAGTTTGGATTTATTAAAATTATTTTAACTATGCAGGGGGGATAATACAAAGAAAAAAAAGGTTGAATGATATTATATTATTATTACTTTATTGACTAAATATTACAACAGACTTACAAAGCTAGAGGAATACATTATTATTATTCACGTTATATAAAATAATCTTGCACTAGACAGACTAACTTTGAGTAAATATTAAAGTCCCCCCCAAAAAAAAAATCACCATAATAATATTTTCGAGCAGCCCACTAGGATGTAGGGATATATTGGGAATATCAGTCGTGACCTTCATCTAATGTAAAGATAAATGGAGGACCCACTAGGATATGAATCTAGGAGAGGGGACTCTAGGAGGACCCTAGGAAACGACTCTAGGAAATGACCCTAAGAAAGGAATCTAGGAAATTACTCTAGAAAAGGACTCTAGGAAAACGTTTGACCTAACAAATCAGGAAAAGGTGGAATATTCCTACAAACTCCTGTGATACAAACTCTCCAATACTCGAATACGAAACAGGAGTGGAAAAAAAGAAACAAAAATAGCAGAATAAAAAAAATCACACATTCTGAACATGTCCACTTCAAAAGGCAGTCGGGAAAAAACATCCCTGGATCGAGATAGATCTCTTTGTAGTCCTCGGTAAAAAAATCTGCTGAAACGGCTATGGCTTATGTCTTATTTTTGCTTGCAGAAAGCGACTGGAAAGTCTGTTCTACTTTCAGTTTTATTTCCACTTTTTTTTTTTTTTTTTTTTGTGGCCTCTAAATATCCGATACAATTTGCTAAACAACATGAAACGAAAATGCTTGAAAGGTGTAACAGGAGGAAAACCTCGCAATATGAATCAATTGTTAAGATAGGGTGGACGAACGAGAATATGAACGGAGGTACGGTAAAAGGAATGTAAAGAGGTTGCAGCTAGAGGCTGTAGGGACGCTGAAACGTCATTCATGAAATGTGACGAAAGCGAAATTTTATTCCTACCATTTTTGGCAAACAAAACGTATTAAAAAGAGCAGCCGATAGTTCAAAGATTTTATATCTTGCGAGTATTCGGATTTCATCGTTCGAGTATTAGACGATTTTATATCATTCAAGTATTTAAAATTGGTTTTATATATTTCGAGTATTCACAGATTTTATATCTTTCGAGTACTCAAAAGTTTTATATCTTTAGAGTATTTCATTCATGTCTTTCGACTATTCAAGGATTTTACATCTTTTTAATATTCGAAGATTTTATACCTTCCGATTATTGTAAGAGTATATATCTTTCCAATATTCACAGATTTTTCTTATCGTTCGAGTGTTCACAGATATTACATCTTTCGAGTATCAAATTACTTTTACTTTCTAATAGTTCAATGATTTCATGGCCTTACGTCCAACCCCTGACAGACGCTCAGACTAAATAATCAGGCTAAATAATCAGACGAATTTTCCCCCACGACGATCACATAGCGAAAGTCCACCCAGAATATCGCGCTCGACAGTAGCCAATAGACCCACGACTAGTGTGATTG
Organism: Macrobrachium nipponense; assembly: GCF_015104395.2. Classification (NCBI taxonomy): domain Eukaryota; kingdom Metazoa; phylum Arthropoda; class Malacostraca; order Decapoda; family Palaemonidae; genus Macrobrachium; species Macrobrachium nipponense. Next base: position 68,558,086 of record NC_061089.1, read on the forward strand.
TTGCTAACAATAATAACATTCCTAACCCATTGCAAGCACAAACCAGGTACTCTAGAATGGCACAGGCCGCTGTAATAACACAGGCGACACGCTTTTGCGGTAATGTAGAAAGGGGTCATCCTGACAAAATTAAGTTAGGATCTAAGCCTTATACGGGGAGGTTGTATCCCTTCTCCCTCCGTCCCCTGTGTAGTGTTGTGTAAAGTGAAATTGTAACTTGTACTCTAATTATAAGTAAGATTAATTAAGTGGTGTAAAATGTCCTCCTGAGAGACATGGAAGAAAAGAAATAAATCTATAATGTTCCTAAGAGGATAGAAACTCATCGCAAGTGATAATTGGAGGTTAGCCCATATAACAGATAACCTTCCAAACATTCCAATAAGCTACGAAGAAGATTATAAGAAAGAAGAGAAAAGGAGAATTAAAGAAACCCGTAAGTACTCAAACACAACAACGAAGAAAAGTAAAAATAGAGAACACATAACAATATCTTTCAAGTGCTGGAAATTTTTATAATTTTCAACTTCTTCAAGATTTCATATATTTTGAGTTATTCGAAGATTTTATACCTCTCGAGTTTTCCTAGATTTTATCATTTTCGAGTACTTCAAGATATTATTTCATTTGAGTATTCGAAAATTTTATATCTCTAGAGTACTACGAGATTTTATAATTTTATGTCTTTTGAGTATTCCAAGATTTTATATCTCTCGAGTATTCCAAGATTTTATAATTTTCGAGTACTTCAAGATTTTGTATCTTTTGAGTATTCGAAGATTTTATATCTCTCGAGTATTCCCAGATTTTTTTCATTTTCGAGAACTTCAAGATTTTATATCAGTTGAGTATTCCAAGATTTTATAAATTTCGAGTACTTCAAGATTTTATATCTTCTGAGTATTCGGAGATTTTATATCTCTCGAGTATTCCAAGATTCTATATCTCTCGAGTACTCCAAGAGTTTATAATTTTCGAGTACTTCAAGATTTTATATCTCTCGAGTATTCCAACATTTCATCATTTTCGATTTTATCTCTCGATTACTCCAAGATTTTATCATTTTCGAGTACTTCAAAATGTCCGGAAATTTTATATCTCTCGTGCAACCTCCGGAAGATTTTATATATCTCTCGAGTACTCCAGGATTTTATATCTCTCGAGCAACCTCCCAACCATCCACTCCGGTGGAGAGACAGAGCTGCACTCTCTACTAACCAGTTTGTAACTGGCTCCCTGTTCTTGATGCTAGTAGGAAATAGTAAATTAATTCATTCATTTGACAATTTACCTGTTTTGCTAATAACTGATCTCCTCCTTCTGTATTCCCCATTACCTTCTGTTACTTCTTTCGAACGAACTCCTTAATATTCTTTGGAAGCTTGAATTTCAAGTTAAGAGGCCCTATAGGCTTGTTCCATATGAACATGGTTCAGCTTCTGAATATAATAATAATAATAATAATAATAATAATAATAATAATAATAATAATAATAATAATAATAATAATAATAATAATAATAATAAAGTAAGAAAAGTGATGGACTCCTAAGGAGGCAGGATGCAACCCGGAACCCCACACCACTAAGAATACAACCCAGTCGAATTGGAGGACTGCAATAAACCAAAATAAATAAATAATTAAATAATAATAATAATATTAATAATAAGTAATGGATCAAAAGCATTGTGACACTTTATACTAGAAGCAATAATAACGTAGAGAGAGAGAGAGAGAGAGAGAGAGAGAGAGAGAGAGAGAGAGAGAGAGAGAGAGAGAATTGCTTGCAGCAATTTTCAACATTAAAACATGGAGACACATTAACAACGCATTTTTACAAAGAGAAGGATTAATAATTATATATATGTGTGTGTATACATTAAATCCGATATAATCAAAGTTTAAAACTACATGTCAGGTGCAGGAGAAAGATTACGCTTTTATCAGTATTCCCTGAAAATTTAAGATGGAACTTACAATTCAGAATTTCCACAAAAATGTCAGCGATGCAAGATTCAAAAGACAAAATCGAATTAGAATATAAATATCCTGCTCATGAAAAGATATTCTGATCATACCCGAGAAAAAATATATGATATTCAGTATGCAAAACTATGAATGAATTATGTCCCATGACATTCGTGTTCAGAAACAAAATTGTCAAAAGGTTTTGTCTCAAAAAAAAAAAAAAAAAAAAAAAAAAGTCAGCTGACGTCAGCAACTGTCAGTTTTGACTCTCCGGTAGAAACATACATAAACCTCTTTGGACGAGAAATTATTCTATAAAAATGAATAAGACTCCTTCCATATTGGATAGGTGTTAACAAACTTTAAAATCAGCAACGGAATCATTTTGAGAAAACGATTTTTAAGTTTGTTTGAGAATATTAACAGACCGCATCGATATTGATAAATTCCATTAACAATTATCAGCGAAACCCCAAAGGAATTATAAATAATGAAATCTGCCACTAATGGGTTGTACCATTTTCTTGTTAAAAATTATTTATGGTTAATCATTTCTTAATTATCTTTGAAGGAAAATCATTCACATTTGGTCAATGATAAGTTGAACCACTTCTTTTTACTAAGTAATTATGGCAAGTAATTATGTTATTATCTCTGAAAATCAAGCTGTGATCTGACCTCAGGAGAGGTTATCCTCATGAGAGGTTAATATCCAGAGATTAACCTCACGTGAGGATAACCTACAGAGAGAATAACCTCACGAGAGGTTAACCTCACTTGCGTCTTCCTTCACCTCGGACACCAACTCTTTCCCTTGCCCAAACACGAATCGATTTCTCAAGTGCTCTCCTCAGAGATCTATGGACGTGAGCCAGGGAACGTGCTTGCTTGCTTGCTTGCTTGCGTGTGTTTGCATGACGACTGCAGTGTAAAATTCATGGTTCGAGTTCGCAAGCAATCTCGATTGGATCTTTAAATGTAATTCAGGCTGCTACAACGGAGAGTTTCATATTTCCTTGTCATGTTTCGTTGCTCGGATTTCTTGATTCTATTGCAAGATCTGTCAGAAAAATTGTTTTTTACTTCTGAATAAAATAATGAGAAAAATATTTGATAAGGAGAGATGTCAGTCTTGATTTATATTATTGTAATTATATTATCATTATTATTATTATCATATAACAAAAAAAAAACAGACAACCAGAAACTAAATAAAACTGACAACCAGAAACAAAATAAAAAGCAGAAACCACAAACAAAGCCAGAAACCAGAAAAAAAACAGGAAACCAGAATCAAATAGACCCAAAAAAACAATTAAAAAAAAAAAAAAACCTGTGCTACATTATTAATATCCATTACAAATATTCCCATTAAAATTCTCCTTAAATATCCCAGATATCTTCCTTTGATTAACAGTGTCTGTCCAAGATAGAATATTTTCAATCGCGTATGAAACGCGTTTATAAAACTAGTATAAAATCCAGCCTTGAAACCTCATATAAATATCTCATCTCATTCCCTCAATCAGCTGACAGTCAGTGACGTAAGAAAACGATGCTCACCGCCGATGCCTAATCGAACGTAATGCGCAACTTGTCATGTACCGGTTATATACATGTTGGGAGTTCCCTGTGGCTCAGTCCTTCTTATCTGAAGGGGGCTGTAATTTAGGTGGTCATCCAAGCACAGGAATCAGTTTCTGCCTTAAAAGTTGAATTTCATGTCCCCCTCTCTCTCTCTCTCTCTCTCTCTCTCTCTCTCTCTCTCTCTCTCTCTCTTTAGTGTGGGTGTGTGCGTGTTAGTTAGATTTATGCATAAAATTAATGCACTCATGAACATATCTATATTCATGTTCAATTGTGTGTATTTATGTATGTATGCATTAATATATGTATGTGTATATATACATACATATATGCATTTATTTCTATACATATACATATATAAATAAAAATATATACATAGATAAATACATACCTATATATATATATATATATATTTTATGTATATATACAGATACATATTATACATACATACACAACTATCTGCATCACCAAAAAGCCTTTCTCCTTTTAATCCTGGGGGGGCGGAGGGTGGGGGGGGTGGCGTTTTGCCCGGCAGTGTCATATCCTGGCGGGGGTGCAAAGTTTTCAATTTCCTGAAGGCTCCTCTGATGTCACATATCTTATCTCTGAACAAAGATGAAGCCAGAAAAGAAGCCGTCTTATCAGATGAATTCCCGATTTTCAACCTCTCATAAGGTATAGGAGAGAGAATGCTATCGACACCCCCGGCAAAAAATCGCTAAGAAATCGCATTTCTTGGCTGATCGACATCGACCCCACACCGAACTCTCCTATTGTCCGCAATTTTTTTTTCAACAGCAATGGTTTTTTTTAAGGTTCAGACATCTGAAAAATATCCCACCCATCCCTTTGGCTACTTTCATTTTATTTTTTTTTTTTACTACAAATTTATTTCCTTTTAAGGGTAGACATCTGTATGCAAAGCCTCCCCTTATCCAACTGGCTCTTTGATTAATTTAATTTTTTTTTATTTACACATTTTTCTTCTAGGTTTAGAGATTGGATAAATATTGAAAGAAATACGCTGAAAATCTAGCTCTAGGGAAGTGGTAACTATCTTAACGTTAACTTCTGAAATAGAAACAAGCAATGAATCATCAATTATATATAGCCCAATCCCATCTCAGCAACTTGAATCATAAGATTAAGAAGTTGCATATGCATCACGACTTGCCACTGACGGACGAGAGGGAATATTTTGCAAATAACCAAAGAAAAGACAAGGTAACAGGGAGGCAGCTTTCCTAAAAAAACCTCGACGCCAAACCCCCCCCCCCCCCCCCCCCGCCCCCACCGCCGGGGGGGTTGAAAGATAAGAGGGAAAATGTTTTTAACGATAAATCAAAGGAAAGACAAGGTACAAGTGAGGCTATTTTCCCAATAAACCAAAGTAATGTCAAGGCAGAAAGGTTCCGAAAATTCACCCAATAAACCAAAGGTAAGACAGGTACAATGAAGACTTCTTTTTTAATCTTCATAAAAAATCAAAAGAAAAGACATCTTCACAATCAATCAAAAGAAGGGACCAACTTCAGAACATTTTTAACAATAAATTGAAGGAAAAAGAAAACACTGAAAACTAAAAAAAAAAATAAATAAAAATCTTCACAAAAAAAGACAAAGGCATATACAAGGGAGGCAACTTTCATAAAAGCCTCAAATCCCCCTCCCCACGGCCCCACCCCCTCTCCCAAAAACGGAATGAACAGCGTCACAAATAATGAAGCGTTTCCATCAGACAACAGAGGAGAAGAAGAAGAAGAAGAAGAAGAAGAAGAAGAAGAAGTTTTCTCGAGTCTAACATTCAAACTTTCTGCCAAGTGAATGGAATAGTGATGTTGTGAGCACTTCTGTAGCATTGTACATTCGACTACATATGCTGGCTGACAATGATGGCTCTACTATAGCCACTAAATCGCGCCCCATTCCAAGACTCTGTCGGCGGGAACAGCAAATGCAGTTAATAAACTTATTTACAGAAACACCAAAACCGAGTGGAAACCTTCTCCTCCTAAGATGAGAACCCAGCTAAATCTATTCGAACGAAGGAACACTGATCCCTAGATATCTCTCTCTCTCTCTATGTCCAACTCCAATCTACGTAAGAGGTATACCCATTCACTCGCCTGAAATGATCTTGAATAGGATAGCACATGAGACAGACAGTTTACCTTGATCACTGCAACATCACTGCAACGCACTGGGGGTTTGAAGGAGTCGTGAAACGCCAGGAAGACTTGGGGGGGGATTCACTTAGCACTCGCTCTTTGACCATTCCTGAAGGAGAGAGGGGGATATTTTCAACCCTCGGAGGATGAAACCCCATTAGGTCATGATATACTTTGTTAAGAGATTTTTCGATTGAAAAGGTCAATTGTATAATATAACTTAGGACATTTTTATATTGAAAACGTGTCTTTCTTGGCAAGATTGCAATGAGACTATTGTATACAATTTTGGAAAGGAGATATTTTCCACCCTGGAAAGTTGATGCTACATGAAGGGTTAATATACGAACAGCTGATCTCACTCTGAAGTGATCTCACTCTGCAGTGATCTTACTCTAAACTGATCTCACTCGAAAGTGATCTCACTCCCAACTGATCTTACTATGAACTGATCTCACTCTCGACTGATCTCATCATTAACTGATCTCACTCTAAAATAACCTCACTCAGATCTGACCTCACTCTCAACTCAACTGATCTCACACTAAAATAACCTCACTCTGAACCGATCTCACTCTCAGGACTGACCTCACTCTCCAATTATCTCACTCTCAACGGATCTCAGTCTGATCTCCCTCACCAAAGGAACGCTAAATGGGACGCGTGAGGATTTCGTCTCCATTTGCAGGATCTCTTGATTAACAGGAGAGGAGTTTCCTGTCCTCCGTAATCCTGACCAAAAAGGATTCAGTAGGATTCGCGTCGCGAGTTTGAGATAAGGATTCTGACGAGGACTTCTGAAGGGACGTCTGGATGATGTAAAATGTCTTTTGTGACTGATTGTTAAATTGATAAGTAAAGATAGTCAAATAGGTACGAACGACGTTGACATTTCTCTCTCTCTCTCTCTCTCTCTCTCTCTCCTTCCTTCCTTCCTTTTGTATATTTGCATATTCCTAAAAAATCATAAAAAAAATTTTTCGAATGAGATAAACGTAATTCTCTCTCTCTCTCTCTCTCTCTCTCTCTCTCTCTCTCCCTTCCTTCCTCATACATCCTTTTCCCTAAAAAAAATAAAAATAAAAAAACCGACATTCCTCTCTACTGCCAAACTTCGCAACTCCTCCAACAAATGATCCCAAACCTTCAAAGTTCAGCTGTAATCAGGAGCCAGACGGGGCCGTTCGAGTTGAGATTAGAAGGAAAGCCCAGTTTAACACTTTCGCGATTGAAGGCAACCCTCCAATTATTTTCTTTTATTGTTAGTTTTTATTTGCTACTAATTCTACTAATTTAATAGTGAGCTACTTTAACTTAACTACTGTTTGAAGTCATGCGTTTTGCAACTGGTTCAAAATAATAAAATTTTCTAAATTAATCTCTGCAATTATCATTACTATTATAATCTTTCTTTTTTATACTAATTTTACTCATTCAAAAGTGAGCTACATTAACTTTAAGTACTGTTTTAGGTCATGTATTTTGCAACTGGTTCAAAATAATAATTTTTCTAAATTAATCTCTCCAATTACCATTACTATTATAATCTTCCTTTTTGCTACTAATTTTACTCATTCAAAAGTGAGCTACATCAACTTCAGTACTGTTTGAAGTCATACGTTTTGCCACTGGTTCAAAATAACAAAGTTATTTTCTAAATTCACCTCACACATTATCATTATTGTCATTTTCCTTTTTGCTCCTAATTTGACTAATTTAGAAGTGATTTCACACTCAGGGCGCCTGCAATAGTGGGCTACATAAAATTAGGTACTATTTGATGTCATGTGTTTTGTAACTGGCTCAAATTATAAAATAATTTTCAAAAATTAATTTCTCGGGCAGAACAAATTAAAATATATACACTATACTTTATTAGAAATAATTGTTCTGCGCTGTTTAACAAGCACATTATCTTATTTTGAGTTTTCATTCTAATAAATAAATCATAAATATCCTGTACTAAAATGCCTGCATCTTTAACTCGACGATGCAATAAATGGCCTAGTTAAAAATCAAGAAAAAAATACCTAAATAATACAAATATATATATTATAATATAATATTATTATATATATAATATATATATATATATGGTACAGCTTTTAAAAAATGGACTCAAAAATGAAGACTGTATTGGTATAAAAAAGGAAAAAAATAAAAAAAACTGAAAAATGAAGACTGTATTGATCTCAGAAAAAACTAAAAAAAATAAAAAAAAACAAAAAAAATAGACTGAAATTTGAACTGAATTGATCTAAAAATAAAAAAAAAATAAAAAAATAAAAAACTATTGATCTCAGGAAAAAAAGCTTTAAAAAGAAATGGACTGAAAAATGAAGACTGAATTGATCTCAAAAATAAATAAATAAATAAATAAATAAATGAAGACTACTGATCTCCGAAAAAAAAAACTTGGATAAACAATTCACCGAGAAACACCACTGTGTAGGGACTGTGTTAGAAACACATTCGCACCCAATTTATCTCTCCTCCTGGTCCGCCCGATAGCGGACGCAAGACCTTTTTTTTTTCTTTTTTTTTTTTTCCTCCGACGGGGAAATAAATTATAAGGACGAGAACGGCATAACGCACGGAGCAGATAGAGAGAGAGAGAGAGAGAGAGAGAACTGACACTAAGAGGGAGAATCACATACCAACAGAGAAAGAAAGAGAGGAATTGAGACGGACAAAAAGATAAAAAAAAAAAACAGAGAGAGAGAGAGAGAGAGAGAGAGAGAATTATGACAAGAAAGTGAGTTAGAACTGAAACTGAGAGAAAAATATACCAACAGAGAAAGAGAGGAAACTGAGACGGAGAGAAAGGTAAAAGAGAGAGACCTTACCTTACAGACCTTACATCTTGTTCGGGTTGCCCCAGGTCCCTCAGTGTGAGGCACCTCTAATGTCTACCAGAGAGTTGCTAGTACATCTTCCGGTATATTTTGCATCTTCCAATCTTGGATGGTCTGGGATGCAGTTTAGATATTTGTCGAGCTTATTCTTAAACACATCTACGCTCACTCCTGATATATTCCTCAGATGAGCTGGCAACGCATTGAATAGACGCTGCATTATCGATGCTGGTGCGTAGTGGATTAATGTCCTGTGTGCTTTCCTTATTTTTCCTGGTATAGTTTTGGGCACTATTAATCTACCTCTGCTTGCTCTTTCTGATATTTTTAGTTCCATGATATTTTCTGCTATTCCTTCTATCTGTTTCCATGCCTGAATTATCATGTAGCGTTCTCTTCTCCTTTCTAGACTATATAATTTTAAGAATTGTAGTCTTTCCCAGTAGTCTAGGTCCTTAACTTCTTCTATTCTAGCTGTAAAGGACCTTTGTACACTCTCTATTTGTGCAATATCCTTTTGATATGTGGGTACCATATCATATTGCAATATTCAAGTGGACTACGAACATATGTTTTATAAAGCATAATCATGTGTTCAGCTTTTCTTGTTTTGAAGTGCCGTAACAACATTCCCATTTTTGCTTTACATTTTGCCAACAGAGTTGCTATTTGATCATTGCATAACATGTTCCTATTCATCATCACACCAAGGTCTTTAACTGCTTCCTTATTTGTGATGGTCTCATTATTAGGTCCCTTATATGCATATAGCTTTCTTTCTCTGTCTCCATAATTTATTGATTCAAATTTATCAGAGTTAAATACCATCCTATTTACCTCTGCCCAATCATATACTTTGTTAAGGTCTCTTTGTAGAGCGTTCCTATCTTCATCACAAGTAATTTCTCTACTTATTCTTGTGTCATCTGCGAAACTACTCACTACCGAATCCTTCACATTATTGTCTATGTCTTCAATCATAATAACAAACAGTATTGCAGCTAACACCGTACCTTGCGGCACACCGGATATTACCTTGACTTCATCCGATTTCTCGTCGTTTGCAATAACTATCTGTTTTCTGTTGTGTAAAAATTCTTTTAACCATCTTCCTACTTTATCCACGATATTGTGTTTTCTAATTTTCTTCGCTAATATATATGGTCTACTTTATCAAAAGCTTTTGCAAAGTCTAAATAAACCACATCTGTTCATTTCCGCTTTTCATATTTTGAATATGTTCTCACGGTGGACTAACAGTTGGGTTTGTGTACTTTTTCCGGGTACGAAACCATGTTGTCCTTTATTAAACAAATTATTTTTTATTAAATGTTTCATAATATTTTTCTTCATTACCCTTTCATACACTTTCATAATATGTGATGTTAGACTCACAGGCCTATAATTACTTGCCTCTAGTCTTGATCCACTTTTGAAAGTAGGGGTAATATATGCTAATTTGTGCTCATCATAAATCTTGCCTGTATCTACACTTTGTCTTAATAATATTGCAAGTGGCTTTGCGATAGAATGAACTACTTTCTTTAACAAAATAGCAGGAATTCCATCAGGCCCTGCAGCAGCTCCATTTTTAATTTCATTAATAGCCTGCACAATATCAGCTTCATTAATATCTATGTCAGCTAAATATTCACTATTTTCATCCCTTACTTCTATATCATTATCTTCATTATCTATTCTAGGGGTGAATTCTCTCTTATATCGTTCTGCCAGTATGTTGCAAATTTTCCTTTTTTTTCATTCGTTAATCTCCCTTCAATTCTCAGAGGGCCTATTTCTATTCTTCTTTTATTCATCTTCTTCGCATATGAGTATAATAGCTTGGGGTTTGCTTGATATTTAATAGGGTTTTTTCTTCCAAGTCCCGTTTTTCATTTTCTTTTGATTGTATAATCTTTTGTTCTGCATTTTCTATCTTACTTTTTAGTTCTATAACTTTCCATGCATTTTTTTCTTTTGCAAGACCTTTTTTCCACTTTCTGATTTTCTGGAACAAGATCCTTCTGTCTCTTGGTATGCATGAATGATGTTTACTTTTCTTCTTCGGTATATATTTTTCCACT
>NC_061089.1:68574474-68591974 GCF_015104395.2 Macrobrachium nipponense
GTCTCTCTGCTCCCAGAGCCCACCGGAAATGTCACAGGGCTTAAAATACTTCTTCTTCTTTTCTTCTTCTTCTTCTTCTTCTTCTTCTTCTCTGTTGTCTGATGGAAACGCTTCATTATTTGTGGGACGCTGTTCATTCCGTTTTTGGGAGAGGGGGGGTGGGCCAGTGGGGGAGGGGGGATTTGAGGTTTTTGGTTTTTTCTGAAAGTTGCCCCATATCCCTTGTATATGCCTTTGTCTTTTTTTTTTGTGAAGATTTTTTTTTTAATTTTTTAGTTTTCAATGTCTTTCCTTTTTTTCTTTGATTTATTGTTAAAAAATTTCTGAAGTTTGTCGCCTCTTAAGATTGACTGTGAAGATGTCTTTTCTTTTGATTTTTTATAAAGATTAAAAACAAAGTCTTCATTGTACCTGTCTTACCTCTGGTTTATTGGGTGAATTTTCGGAAATTGTCTTCCTTGTCATTACGTTGGTTAATTGGAATAAAAGTCTCACTTGTACCTTGTCTTTCCTTTGATTTATCGTTAAAAACATTTTTCCCTCTTATCTTTAAATCCCCCCTTGGTTGGGGTGGGGGGGCCGGTCGAGATTTTTAGGAGAGCTGCCTCCCTGTTACCTTGTCTTTTCTTTGGTTATTTGCAAAATATTCCCTCTCGTCCGTGATGCATATGCAACTTCTCAATCTTATGATTCAATTTGCTTATATGGGATTGGGCTATTGATGATTCATTGCGTTTGTTTCTATTTTAGAAGCTAACGTTAGATAGTTTACTACTTCCCTAGAGCTGATTTTCAGCGTATTTCTTTCAATTTTATTTATCCAATCTCTAAACCTAGAAGAAAAATTTGTTAATAAAAAAAATTAAATTAACAAAAAGGAGTCAGTTAGATATGAGGAGGCTTTGCATGCAGACGTCTACCCCTAAAAGGAAACAAATTTGTAGTAAAAAAAAAAAATAAAAGAAGCCAACGAGATGGGTGGGATATTTTTCATATGTCTGAACCTTTAAACAAAAATTGCTGTGTGAAAAAAAAAAAAAAAAAAGGAGTCAGTTCGGTGTGGGGGTCGATGTCGATCAGCCAAGAAATGCGATTTTTTGCGCGGGGGGGGGGGGGGGGGGGGTGGGGGGGGGTCGATAGCATTCTCTCTCCTATTACCTAATGAGAGGTTGAAATCGGGACTTCATCTGATAAGACGGCTTCTTTTCTGGCTTCATCTTTGTTCAGAGATAAGATATGTGGCAAATCCAGAGGAACCTTCAGGAAATTGAAAACTTTGCACCCCCGCCAGGATATGACACTGCCGGGCAAAACGAACCCCCCCCCCCCCCCCCCAACCCTCCGCCCCCCACCCAGGAATAAAAGAAGAAAGGCTTTTTTGGTGCTGCAGGTAGTTGTGTATGTATATATATATATATGTATATGATATATATAACATATATATGTATGTAGTTAGTATTTATCTATGTATACGTTTTATTTATAAATTTATATATGTATCATGTATATTTATAGATATATAATATATATATATATATATATATATATATATATGATATATCAATGCATATATATATATATATATATATATATATATATATGATTATATACACATATACATATAGTACACACACGGACATATATATACACACATACATACACAATTTTGAACATAAAAAGTGCTTTAAATTTTATTTTGCATAAATATATCTTACACGCCAACACCCACTAAGGAGGAGAGGAGAAAGAGAAGTAAGAGAAGAGGGGAAGGAGAGAGAGAATGAAACTCAACTTTTAAGGCAGAAACTGATTCCTGTGCATGGATGAGCACCTAAAATGCAGCCCCCTTTAGATAAGAAGGACTGAGCCACAGATAACTCCCAACATCTATATAACCGGTACATGACAAGTTGCGCATTACGTTCGGTTAGGCATCGGCGGTGAGCATCGTTTTTCTACGTCACTTCCTGTCAGCTGATTGAGGGATGAGATGAGATATTTATATGAGGTTTCAAGGCTGGATTTTATACTAGTTTTATAAAGGCGTTTCATACGCGATTGAAATTGTACTACCTTGGAAAGATACTGCTAATCAAGGGAAGATATCTGGGATATTTAGGGAGAATTTTAATGGGAATATTTGTAATGGATATGAATAATTTAGCACAGGGTTTTCTGTTTATTTAATTGGTTTTTTTTGGGTCTATTTAATTTTGGTTTCCTGTTGTTTTTCTGGTTTTTCTGGTTTCTGGCTTTGTTTGTGGTTTCTGCTTTGTATTTTGTTTCTGGTTGTCAGTTTTATTTCGTTTCTGGTTTTCTGTTTTTTTTGGTATATGATAATAATAATAATGATAATAATAATAACAATAATATAAATCAAGACTGACATCTCGCCTTATCAAATATTTTTCTCATTATTTTATTCAGAAGCAAAAAACAATTTTTCTGACAGATCTTGCAATGGAATCAAGACATCCGAGCAACGAAACGTGACAAGGAAATATGAAACTCTCCGTTGTAGCAGCCTGAATTGCATTTAAAGATCCAATCGAGATTGCTTGCGAACTCGAACCATGAATTTTACACTGCAGTCGTCATGCAAACACACGCAAGCAAGCAAGCAAGCAAGCAAGCAAGCACGTTCCCGGGCTCACGTCCATAGATCTCTGAGGAGAGCACTTGAGAAATCGAATGTGTTTGGACAAGTTAAAGAGTGGTCCGTCCGAGGTGGAGAAGACGCTTCAAGCGAGGTTAACCTCTCGTGAGGGTACTCGTGAGGTTATCCTCTCTGTAGGTTATCTTCACGTGAGGTTAACCTTTGGATATTAACCTCTCGTGAGGATAACCTTCCTCCTGAGGTCAGATCACAGCTTGATTTTCAAATAGATCATAACATAATTATTTGCCATAAGTACTTAGTAAAAAAAGAAGCGGTTCAACTTATCATTGACCAAATGTGAATGATTTTCCTTCAAAGATGATAAGAAATGATTAACCAAATATAATTTCTAACAAGAAAATGGTACAACCCACCAGTGGCAGATTTCATTATTTATAATTGCTTTGGGGTTCTGCTGATAATTGTTAATGGAATTTATCAACATCGATGCGGTAAGTTAATCTTCTCAATACTAGCTAGTTACAAACTTAAAAATCGTTTTCTCAAAATGATTAAGTTGCTGATTTTAGAGTTTGTTAACACCTATCCATAATGGAAGGAGTCTTATTCATTTTTTTAGAATAATTTCTGTCCAAAGAGTTTTATTTGTGTTTAAGAGTTTTGTGTATGTTTTCTACCGGAGAGTCAAAATCGACAGTTGCTGACGTCAGCTGACTTTTTTTTTTTGTTTTTTTTTTTTTCTTTTTTTTTTTGAGACAAAACCCTTTGACAATTTTCTGAACACGAATGTCATGGGACATAATTCATTCATAGTTTTGCATACTGAATATCATATATTTTTTCTCGGGTATGATCAGAATATCTTTTCATGAGCAGGATATTTATATTCTAATTTACGATTTTGTCTTTTGAATCTTGCATCGCTGACATTTTTGTGGAAATTCTGAATTGTAAGTTCCATCTTCAATTTTCAGGGAATACTGATAAAAGCGTAATCTTTCTCCTGGGACCTGACTGTAGTTTTAAACTTTAATTATATCTGATTTAATGTATGCACATACTATAATTATTAATCCTTCTCTTTGTAAAAATGCGTTGTTAATGTGTCTCCATTTTATTTTCGTGTTGAAAATTTTGCAAGCAATTCTCTCTCTCCTCTCTTCTCTCTCTCTTCTCTCTCTCTCTCTCTCTCTCTCTCTCTCTCTCTCTCTCTCTCTTTATCATCTTTGGTATAAAGTGTCATAATTCTTTTGATCCATTATTTATTATTATTATTTATTATTATTATTATTGTTATTATTATTATTATTATTATTATTATTATTATTAATTTTTCTATTTTTTTTTTCATTTATTTATTTATTTTTGGTCTATCACAGTCCTCCAATTCGACTGTGTGGTATTTATAGTGTGTGGTTCTGGGTTGCATCCTGCCTCCTTAGGAGTCCATCACTTTTCTTACATATGTGCGCCGTTTCTAGGATCACACTCTTCTGCATGAGTCCTGGAGCTACTTCAGCCTCTAGTTTTTCTAGATTCCTTTTCAGGGATCTTGGGATCGTACCTAGTGCTCCTATGATTATGGGTACAATTTCCATATCCTTCTTATTTCTATTTTCAGATCTTGATACTTATCCATTTTTTCCCTCTCTTTCTCTTCAACTCTGGTGTCCCATGGTATTGCGACATCAAATGAGTGATACTTTCTTCTTGACTTTGTCAATCAACGTCACGTCTGGTCTGTTTGCACGTATCACCCTATCCGTTCTGATACCATAGTCCCAGAGGATCTTTGCGTGATCGTTTTCTATCACTCTTTCAGGTTGGTGCTCGTACCACTTATTACTGCAAGGTAGCTGGTGTTTCTTGCACAGGATCCAGTGGAGGGCTTTTGCCACTGAATCATGCCTCTTTTTGTACTGGTTCTGTGCAAGTGCCGGACATTCGCTTGCTATTTGGTTTATGGTCTCAAAAACAAGCTAAAGGACGCCGCTGACCCTGGCAACTACCGGCCGATTGCAATCACAACGATCGCATCGAAGATACTTGAGTCTGTTCTTCTAGTTGAGACTTCTCCCCTTTCTACACACCACTGACAACCAGTTCGGGTTTAAAGCAAACCACTCAACCGACACTTGCATCTACATACTGAAAGAATTGCTGAACTACTACCTATCATCAGCCTCTCCTGTTTTCCTTTGTTTTGTAGATGTGAGAAAAGCATTTTGACAGAGTAAACTACCTGAAGCTCTTCCTGAAGCTGCATAAAAGAGGCACACCCCTGTATCTAATTCGGCATTTTACATTGCTGGTTCTCCACACAGCAATTCTGTGTCAAATGGGATAACGTATTATCTTACACCTTCGGCTCCCTAAACCGACCTTCGGCAAGGGGGTCATTCTCTCTCCATACCTGTTTAATACGTACCAGATGCCCTGAATGTCAAGCTGAACTCGCTCCCAATCGGATGCACTGTCAATGAAACAATTATAAACAACCTCTGTTACGCCGACGATATGGTTCTGATTTCCCCATCAGTGCAAGGTCTCCAACGACTCATCGACACTTGCCGCCAATATGCAGAGGAATTTGATATAATCTACAACGAAACCAAGACCCAGTGCATGTCGCTGCTCCCGAGATCGCTTAAGCATATTGCAGAACTTCAAATTTTCCTCGGAAACCATCGGCTGGAATTTGTGCCGCGAATTTCCGTATTAGGGTCACATTGTCACCAACGACCTAAAAGTACGGCAGACATTGAACAGAGGCGTCGTAAACTATGTGCAGCTGGCAACATGATTGCAAGGAGGTTTGCCTTCTGTCACCGAGACGTGAAACTGCTGCTCTTCCGCTCGTACTGCTTACAGTATCTATGGGTGTTCCCTCTGAACGAACTATGACCATGAGAGGCATCATTGTTGTGCACAATGACATTTTTGAGACGCCTCACAACACTCCCGCTACCACTCCGCCACACAGATGTTCATAGAAAACCACCTGGACAATTTAAAAATCATTGTTAGGCGAACAATGTCCAGTTCTGGTAACCCGAGTGAGAAACAGCAGCAACTCGCTCATACAAAGCATCCTAAGGAGTGAAGCTAGAAGAAAATCTAAATTGTGGGAAAGATGGGAAAATGAGGCCTTTTGTCCCATTAAGGACTTAATCTCTGTATTGGCAAGATGTCATCTGCAGTTTTTGTCTTTATTACATTTATTGCTGATATTCTAATTTTTTATGATTACTGTGATTACTATCAAGTTAAAGTTTTATTTACATTTAATTTATGTACTATTTAGCCCTCTGGACCTGACTACTGTAACCACCTAAGGTCTCTAGTTGAAATTTAAGTTATATAATATGTGCACTAACTGTTATTACTCTCAATGCATATTTTTTTTTTCTCAACAATATTATTACTGTTAATACCAGTATGATGATTACTAGCTTTTATGCTACCTCAGCTATTTTGTGGATAAGTTCCGATTATTCATTTTCTTTTTCTATTTTATCATGTCATGTATCTAGATTGTGTTTTACTGTCTGTATTTTGTTTGTTCAATGTATATGGCCCCGAGCTGAAATAAAGCATATTATTATTATTATTATTATTATTATTATTATTATTATTATTATTATTATTATTATTATTATTTTATTCAGAAGATGAATCATGTTTCATATGAAACAATCCTGTAGGGTCCATTGACTTGAAATTCAAGCTTCCAAAGAATATTAAGGCGTTCGTTCGAAAGAAAGAAGTAACAGAAGGTAATGGGGAATACAGAAAGGGTTGAATCAGGTTATTAGCAAAACAGGTCAACTGACAATGAATGAATGAATTTACTATTTGCTACTAGCTTCAAGAACAAGGAGCCAGTTGTCAACTGGTTAGTAGAGAGTGCAGCTCTGTCTCCCAACCGGAGTGGATGGTTGGGAGGTTGCTCGAGAGATAAAAACCTTGGAATACTCGAGAGATATACAATCTTCGGGAGGTTGCTCGAGAGATATAAAATCCTTGATACTCGAGAGATATATTTTGGAGTACTCGAAAAATAATAAATCTTGAATACTCGAGAGATATAAAATCTTCGGGTGAGTACTCGAGAGATATAAAATCTTCGGGCAGGTTGCTCGAAGAGATATAAAATCCTGGAGTACTCGATAGATATATAATTTTGGAGTACTCGAAAATAATAAATCTTGAATACTCGAGAGATATAAAATCTTCGGGAGGTTACTCGGAGAGATATAAAATTTTGGATACTCGAGAGATATAAAACCTTGGAGTACTCGAGAGATATATAACATCCTCGGGAAGTTACTCGATAGATATAAAATCTTGGGGTACTGGAAAATTATAAAATCTTGGAATACTCGAGAGATATAAAATCTTAGAATACTCAAAAGAAATAAAATTATTAAAGCACTCGAAAATTATAAAAATCTTGGAATACTCGAGATATATCTTCGAATAACTCAAAATATGAAAATCTTGAAGTAGTCGAAAATTATAAAAATTTAGAGCACTTGAAAGGTATGAAATCATTGAACTTAGAAAATTTAGAATAATTTCAATACTCGAAAGGTTATAAAATCTATCAACATTTTGAAAGATGAAAAAACCTTAGAATAATTGGAAGGTATAAAATCTTCTAATATTAAAAAGATGTAAAATCCTTGAATAGTCGAAAGTATGAAGTCTTTCAATACTCTGAAGATAAAATAATTTTGAGTTCACGAAAGATATAAAATCTGTGAATTCTCGAAAGATATAAAATCTGTGAATTCTCGAAAGATATAAAATCTGTGAATTCTCGAAGTATAAACTTGAAATAATCGAAAGATACAAAACCTTTGAGTACTTGAATGATATAAATCGTCTAATACTCGAACGGTCAAATCTTTGAGTAACTCGCAAGATTTTTTTTATAAAATCTTTAAACTATCGGCTGCTCTTTTTTAAGAAAGTTTTGTTTTGCCCAAAACAAAAATTGTAGGAATAAAAATTTAGCTTTTGTTTTTATTTTATGATGACGTTTCAGCGTCCCTACAGCCCTCTAAGTTGCAACCTCTTTACATTCCTTTTACCGTACCTCCGTTCATATTCTCTTGTTCAACCCTCTCATAACAATTGATTCATATTGCGAGGTTTTCCTCCTGTTACACTTTTCAAACCTTTTAACTCCGTTTCAGCGCTGAATGACCTTATAAGCACCCCTCCCACCGCTTGGCCTAGAGTTTATACTCCGTTTCGTGTTCTGTTGTGTTAGCAAATTGTATCGGATATTTAGAGGCGACAAAAAAATATAGAAATAAAACTGAAAGTAGAACAGACTTTCCAGTCGCTTTCCGCCAGCAAAAATAAGCCGGGGGGGGGGGGGGGGGGGGGCGTCCGCAGATTTTTTTTAGCAAGGACTACCAAGAGAGTATCTCGATCCAGGGGATGTTTTTTCCCGACTGCCTTTGAAGTGGACATGTGCAGAATGTGTGATTTTTTTTTACTCATGCTATTTTTGTTTCTTTTTTTTTTTTCCACTCTCCTGTTTCGTATTCGGGTTGATGGGGGGAGTTTGTATCACAGGAGTGTGTAGGAATATTCCACCTTTTCCTGATTTGTTAGGTCAAACGTTTTCCTAGAGTTCTTTTCTAGTGTAATTTCCTAGATTCCTTTCTAAGGGTCATTTCCATAGAGTCATCTCCTTGGGTCCTCTTCTAGAGTCCTCTCCTAAAGTCGTTTCCTAGGGCCCTTTCCATTTTTACATTAGATGAAGGTCACGACTGATATTCCTAATATTTCCCTACATCCTAGTGTGGGCTGATCGAAAAATAAAATATATGGTGATTTTTTTTGTGGACAAATATTTATTCAAAGTTAGCCTGTCTTGTGCAAGATTTTATTTTATGTAATGTAAAAATAATTATAATGTATTCCTCTAGCTTTGTAAGTCTGTTGTAATATTTAGTCAATAAAGTACTTATAATATCATTCAACTTTTTTTTTGTATTATCTGTTAATAGGAGATTTGACGAATCTCAAGGGCTGTAGCATTGGAGACAGATTCAGTCTTCTTGTGACTTAACATCTGACAACTGAGGTCATCCTAATAACAGGGTCAGGCGCCACAAGGCTAATTCAGGAGATTAGTCCAAACCGAACAAATAAAAGTGAATATTTGGGGTGACTCACGAATTCCAATCTGGAATTTTTTTTTTTTTGTTTTTTTATCCGAAGTGAATCATATTTTGCAGCGAGTCGAATTTGAAGTAATTGAAAGAAAGTCCACGGTATATTTAGGTTTAAAGGACTGGCATAATATGATTTATTTACGAAAAAAGGATTTGACATAATTTGACGTTATTGAAAAAAAGTCATGAAATAGAATTGTGGTAAATTTACGTGTAAAGGAGTTGACATAATATGATTTATTACGAAAAAATGGATCAGACGTAAATGAAACAGTCCATGAAATAGAATTTTTGTATATTTACGCGTAAAAGAATTGACATAATATGATTCGTTTGTTAATTTTATATATATATATATATATATATATATATATATATATATATATATATATATATATATATATAGTATATATTATATTTATAATTATTTAATTTGATTCCACCAATAGATCCATTATGTTCAAAGATTGGTAATGTTGTTTTAACAATCTCTCTCTCTCTCTCTCCTCTCTCTCTCTCTCTCTCTCTCTCTCTCTCTAATCGAACCTTATGTTTAAAGACTGGTAATGTTGTTTTAGTTAAATTTCTCTCTCTCTCTCTCTCTCTGCTCTTTTCCTGTCTTGTCCTCTCTCTCTCTCTACTCTCTCTCTCTCTCTCTCTCTCTCTCTCTCTCTCTCTCTCTTGGTAATTTGGTGTTGTAACTATCTCTCTCTCTCTCTCTCTCTGAGCGTTATCATGTCATAGCTCATCGTTTTGCATCGCAGTTAAGAGGGAAGTAGATGATGCGGTTTCCTTCTTTCAGAATCGTTTTCGGCAAAAGCAGTTGAGAGACAAATATCCCAGAATCTGTTGTGTTACAGAGAAATCTGTCATTCATCCTCCTTGTTCTCTGAAATAATTCAAGGTAGGACCATTAGTCAACCGTTGAGAGATCAGTTTCACAATTATTCGCTTGCAGTATTATGGCCCAAGAGCTGTAAGTAAGCATAGCTGTCAGATAGATTAAACGTTTGTGTCGTCTGTAATGAGAGGAAGTGCTCGTCTCATTTTCCGTATTAGAGAAAACGTTTTGCATTTTTTCGCCTCCAAGGTTATTGTCATATTTTTACTTTTTTTTTTTCATTTTGTACATTAAAGGTTTTTTTTTCTCTACTACACATTATTGTGACTTAGAGATGTGTTTTTTATTTCGTGAATTAGAGAAAATGTGTTGCATTTTTTCTCCTGCGAGGTTATTGGCATATTTTCATTTTTTTTTTTTTTTTTTTTTTGTACATTAAAAGAGATTTACAAAAATTTTTCCTACCACACATTATTGAGATTTGGAAATGTTTTTATTTCGTGAATCAGAGAAAACGTTTTGCTTTTTTTCGCCTGCGAGGTTATTTTCCTATTTTTTTGTTGAAATCGTTTTCATCTTTATTAAAAAAACGTTTACCCTTTTTCGACCCGATTATTATTATGATTTAAAAAGGTTTTATTTTGTATATTAGAGAAAGTATTTTTCCTTTATTCGACCAGACAGATTATTATCAGTGTTATAGTTAAAAGAAAAACGTTTGCAGTTACGAATTGGAATATGCACATATTCTCTTGTCTGTTCGTTCCTTGTCTTGTTTCAACAAATATCGCAACCCTCCAATTGTTGCCTGATGCCGAACATTGCAAGAAGCTCCCCGCCTCCCATTTTTTTTCTCGAAAAATGACCAAATGCCTCTACACTTCCTTCTGCAGCCTTTCTGTTGGTGGGGGATGGTGTTTGTATCCTCTAGGTAGTTGTATAGCCTTTCGATGATGATACCTGTCAGTAACTTCCACATTAGTGGTAGGCAGGTAATAGGCCTGTAGTTACTGGCTATATTTTCCCGTACTCTTGTCTTTCTGGACTAAGGATGTTCTTCCTGTGGTCATCCACTTAGGCGCATGGTGATTTGTGATACAATGCTGGAGTTGTTCTGATATTCCTTGGGTGTAGGGCTTGAAGTTTTTGAGCCAGTATCCATGGACTTCATCGGGACCTGGGGCTTCCAGTTGGGCATTTTCTTTAGGTTGGTGTCTGACTGTGTCTGTCGTGTGATGTTAGTGAATCTTTGTTTCTTCAGCCTTGACTTCCTGGGCGCCATGTTGCATGTTTGTTGTGTGATACCGGATTGCTCCAGATGTTTTCCAGAGTCTCTTACTTGGTTTCGGCTTCAGGAATTTCTTGGTGGTTGTATTGGGCCCCTTTTGTATGCTGTATAGTTTCTTTCTTGGTTGGTTCCGTTGTTTAGTCTCTCCTGTTTTACTGTATCTCGTATTTTTCTCGTTGAGTTCCTCCATTGTTTTCTTGCTTCTTAGCCTTTTTTCTGCCATCTCTTTCAGTTTACTCAAGTCAGATCTCATCACCATGATTTGCTTTTCCAGGCGCCTTTTCCAAGGAGGTTGCTGTTTTGTTTCTGTTGGGTGGTTGTGTTTGGTGGTGTTGGTGTTCGTATCTCCATCAGTTCTGCTACTAATCTTGCTCCTGCATATGTCAAGTTTTTTTTGTTTTTCTGTGATATTGGTGGTGTGTATTAGTCTCATTATTTCATTGACCTCACTTGTTTTCTCGGTGTTGTAGGCTTTCATGGAGGGGATCTTGTTCTCTCTGTATCTGGCTTCATCCATTGTCTGATCTTTTCCACCGATTCCGTCCTGTCTGTTACTTCGTCGGTGTTTCTTCTTGTGTCGTTGTTTGAACCTCAATTCATCCCCTGGCTCGTTTCTGGTGGCATCGTTCTCTCAGTTCGTCTTGTAATTTCGTTGCCGTGTGTCAATTTCTACTTTCCAGTTCGTCTCTTTCTGTTGGGGTAGAGCCAGTTCCTATTATTATTATTATTATTTATTATTATTATTATTAATTATTATTATTATTATTTGTTGCTAATAATGTCAAGTGTGTATCCTGATTCTCATCGTAACCACGTAGCCAGTACGGAAAGGTCATTTACCAAAATTAAATCAATAATAATAATTGTAAATATATCGGACAATGAGTGCTAAATTTATAAAAAATAAAAATACTTGATCTGAAACCTGTTGTTTAATTTTTTTCACCATACCAAAGTGAATAATAATAATAAAATAATAATCAATAAACTAATAATAAATAATAATTAATATTTTAAAATAATAATACCTTAATTGCCGCTCTTGGAGCCATAGTACAGAATCTCAACCCGTAGAACCTATTGAAGGTGTTCGAGACAAAACTTATTTTGTGTTGTTTTGGAAATGAAACTAGTGCTTAAAATATTGTGTCGTTACATTTCTGGAACCACTGCCCCACTGCAATAACCTGAGGGTTTGTCTCTTCTCTCTCCTCTCTCTCCTCTGCTTCCTCTCTCTCTCTCTCTTCTATTCTCCAAAGGGGCTGAGTGGTTTTTGTTTTGGTTGGAGCCAAAAGTTTCCTTTCCCCCCCCCCCCCGGAAACGTAACAATACCAGAGGGTAGGTGTCTCTTCTGCTCCAGAGCCCCCCACGGAAATGTCGCCAGGGTCTTAAAAATCTTCTTCTTTCTTCTTCTTCTTCTTCTTTCTTCTTCTTCTTCCTGTTGTCTGATGGAAACGCTTCAATTATTTGTGGAATGCTGGCCGTTCATTCCGTTTTTTGGGACAGAGGGGGGGGGGGACGTGGGGACCGGGGGGTGGGGATTGGGGGGATTGAGGCTTTTAAAATGAAAGTGCCACTCCCTTTGTATATGCCTTTTGGTCTTTTTTTGTTTTTTTTTGTGAAGATTTTTTTTTTTGTCAGCTTGTCAATGTCCTTTCCTTTTTCGTTAGATTTCTATTGTTTAAAAATGTTCTGAAGTTTGTCGCCTCTTTGTGATTGACTGTGAAGATGTCTTCTCTTTTGATTTTTATGAAGATTACAAAGAATCTTCATTGTACCGTCTTGACCTTTGGTTTATTGGGTGTTGAATTTTTCGGAAATTGTTCTTCCTTGTCATTACGTTTGTTAATTGGAAAAAAAAGTCTCACTTGTACCTTGTCTTCCTTTGATTTATCGTTAAAAACATTTTCCCTCTTATCTTTAACCAAACCCCCCCGGTCGTGTGGAGGGGGGGGGGGGTGGCGTCGAGGTTTTTTAGGAAGCTGTCTCCCTGTTACCTTGTCTTTTCTTTGGTTATTTGCAAAATATTCCCTCTCGTCCGTCAGGGGCAAGTCGTGATGCATATGCAACTTCTTAATCTTATGATTCAAGTTGCTGAGATGGGATTGGGCGATATATAATTGATGATTCATTGCTTGTTTTAATTTCAGAAGTTAACGTTAAGATAGTTACCACTTCTCTATAGCTGGATTTTCAGCGTCTTTCTTTATTTTCAATCTCTAAACCTAGAAGAAAAATTTGTAAATGAAAATATTAAATTAAAAAAAGGAACCAGTTGGATATGGGGATGCTTTTTTATTCAGATGTCTACCCCTAAAAGGAAACAAATTTTGTAAAAACAAAAAAAAAAAAAAAAAAAAAAAAAAAAAAAAAAAAAAAAAAGTAGCCAACGGGAGTGGGTGGGATAATTTCAGATGTCTAAACCTTTAACAAAAAATTGCTGTTGGATAAAAATTCCAGTAAAAAATAGAAAAAAAAAGAAATAGGAGTCAGTTTGGTTTGGGGTCGATGTCGATCAGCCAAGAAATGCGATTTCTTTGCGATTTTTTTTTTTTTTTTGTTTGGGGGTAGCTTGGGTGGTTGGTGGGTGGGGGGTCGATAGCATTCTCTCTCCTATACCTATGAGAGGTTGAAAATCGGGACTTCATCTGATAAGACGGCTTCTTTTCTGGCTTCATCTTTGTTCAGAGATAAGATATGTGACATCAGAGGAGCCTTCAGGAAATTGAAAACTTTGCACCCACGCCAGGATATGACACTGCCGGGCAAAACGGCCCCCCCCCCACCCTCCGCCCCCAGGAGATTAAAAGGAGAAAGGCTTTTTAGTGCTGCAGGATAGTTGTGTATGTATATATATATGTATCTGTATATATACCATAAAATATATATGTATGTATTTATCTATGTATATGTTTATTTATAAATTTGATATATATATATATATATATATATATATATATATATATATATATATATATGATTATATGTACACATATACATATAGTACACACACGGACATACATATATACACACATACATACACAATTAAACATAAAGTGCTTTAAATTTATGCATAAATATAACTAACACGCGCACACCCACAAATAAGAGAAAGAGAGAGAGAGAGAGAGGGGAGAGAGAGAGAGGAGATGAGAGAGAGAGAAAGAAAAAATGAAACTCAACTTTTAAGGCAGAAACTGATTCCTGTGCATGGATGACCACCTAAAATACAGCCACCTTTAGATAAGAAGGACTGAGCCACAGGGAACTCCCAACATGTATATAACCGGTACATGACAAGTTGCGCATTACGTTCGGTTAGGCATCGGCGGTGAGCATCGTTTTTTTACGTCACTACCTGTCAGCTGATTGAGGGAATGAGATGAGATATTTATATGAGGTTTCAAGGCTGGATTTTATACTGGTTTTATAAACGCATTCATACGCGATTGAAATTGTACTACCTTGGACAGATACTGCTAATCAACGGGAAGATATCTGGGATATTTAGGGGGAAGTTTTAATGGGAATATTTGTAATGGATATTTAATAATGTAGCACAGGTTTTTCGGTTTATTTAATTTTTTTTTTTGGGGTGGTCTATTTGTTTTTCTGGTTTTTCTGGTTTCTGGTTTTTTCTTTGTTTTGTGGTTTCTGCTTTGTATTTTGTTTCTGGTTGTCAGTTTTTTTATTTCTTTGTTTTGGTTTTCTGGTTTTTTTTGGTATATGATACTAATATAATGATAAATAATAATAACAATATATAAATCTAGACTGATATCTCTCCTTATCAAATATTTCCTCATTATTTTTTTATTCAGAAGCAAAAAACAATTTTTCTGACAGATCTTGCCATGGAATCAAGAAATCCGAGTAACGACGTGACAAGGAAATATGAAACTCCGTTGTAGCAGCCTGAATTGATTTAAAAGATCCAATCGAGATTGCTGCGAACTCGAACCATGAATTTTACACTGCAGTCGTCATGTAAACACACACGCAAGCAAGCAAGCAAGCAAGCAAGCAAGCAAGCAAGCAAGCAAGCACGTTCCCGGGCTCACGTCCATAGATCTCCGAGAGAGCACTTGAGAAATCGAATCGTGTTTGGGCATAGTAAAGAGTTTGGTCCGTGGAGGTGGAACCGACGCGTTGCAAGGCGATTGGTTAACCTCTGAGGGTACCCGCGGTAAGAGGTTTAACAAGTTAATCCTCCTCTGTAGGTTATCCTTCACGTGAGGTTTAACCTTTGGAATGTTAGCTTATCCGGGAAGGTTAACCTCTCGTAGGGTTATCCTCACGTGAGGTTAATCTCGTTGATGTTAACCTCTCGTGAGGATAACCTCTCCTGCGGTCAGATCTCAGATGATCTTCCAGAGTCATAACATAATTATTTGCCAGATCTTATAAAAAGAAGCGGTTCAACTTATCATTGATCAAATGTGAATGATTTTCCTTCAAAGATAATTAAGAAATGATTAACCATAAATTAATTTTTATAACAAGAAAATGGACAACACCCCCCACGTGACAGATTTCATTATCATAATTGCTTTGGGGGTTCTGTTGATAATTGTTAATGGAATTTATCAACATCGATGCGGTTAGTTAATAGTCTGAATACTAGCTAGTTACAAACCTAAAAATCGTTTTCTCAAAATGATTCAGTTGCTGATTTAAAGTTTGTTAACACCTATCCATAATGGAAGGAGTCTTATTCATTTTTTTAGAATAATTTCTCAGTCCAAAGAGTTTTATGTATGTTTCTACAGGCAAGTCAAAATTGACAGTTGCTGACGTCAGCTGACGTTTTTTTTTTTTTTTTTTTTTTTTTTTTTTTTTGAGACAAAACCTTTTGAACAATTTTGTTTCTGACACGAATGCATGGGACATAATTCATTCATAATTTTGTTTTGCATACTGAATATCATATATTTTTTCTCGGGTATGATCAGAATATCTTTTCATGAGCAGGATTTATTTATATTCTAATTCGATTTTTGTCTTTTTGAATCTTGCATCGCTGACATTTTTGTGGAAATTCTGAATTGTAAAGTTCCATCTTAAATTTTCAGGGAATACTGATAAAAGCGTAATCTTTTCTCCTGCACCTGACATGTAGTTTTAAACTTTAATTATATCGGATTTAATTCGTAATGGTACTATATATATATATATATACTATATATATATATATATATGTGTATCACATATATATAATTATTAATCCTTCTCTTTGTAAAAATGCGTTGTTAATGTGTCTCCATATTTTAATGTTGATAATTGCTGCAAGCAATTCTCTCTCTCTCTCTCTCTCTGTCTCTCTCTCTCTCTCTCTCTCTCTCTCTCTCTCTCTCTCTCTCTTTATCTCTCTCTAAACTCTTCCATTATCTTTGGTATAAAGTGTCCACAATTGATCCATTATGTATTATTTATTATTTATTTATTTATTTTCTTTATTTATTTATTTATTTGGTTTACCACAGTCCTCCAATTCGACTGGGTGGTATTTATAATAGTGATGGGGGTTCCAGGGTTGCATCCTGCCTCCTTAGGAGTCTATCACTTTTCTTACTTTATTATTATTATTATTATTATTATTTTATTATTATTATTATTATTATTATTATTATTATTATTATTATTATTATAAGATGAACCGTGTTCTATATGGAACAAGCCTATAGGGCCCTTAACCTTGAAATTCAAGCTTCCAAAGAATATTAAGGAGTTCGTTCGAAAGAAGTAACAGAAGTTAATGGGGAATACAGAAGGAGGAGATCAGTTATTAGCAAAACAGGTAAAATGACAAATGAATGAATTAATTTACTATTTGCTATTAGCTTCAAGAACAGGGAGCCAGTTACCAACTGGTTAGTAGAGAGTGCAGCTCTGTCTCTCAACCGGAGTGGATGGTTGGGAGGTTGCTCGAGAGATATAAAATCATGGAGTACTCGAAAATAAAAAAAATTCTTGAATTACTCGAGAGATATAAAATCTTCGGGAGTACTCGAGAGATAAAAATCTTCGGGAGGTTGCTCGAGAGATATAAAATCCTGGAGATACTCTCGCGAAAATTTAAAAAAATCTTGGTATACTCGAGAGATATAAAATCTCGCGAGATATAAAATATCTTGGGGTTCTCGAAAACGATAAAATCTCGGAATACTCGAGAGATATAAAATCTTGGGGTACTCTAGAGTTATAAGAACTTGGAGCACTCGAAAATTAAAAACTCTTGGAGTACTGGGAGAGGTATAAAATCTTCGAATAACTCAAAAGATATAAAATCTTGAAGACTCGAGAATTATAAAAGTTTTGAGCACTTGAAAGATATAAAATAATTGAACTATAAGAAAGTATAAAGTAATTTAATACTCGAAAGATGTAATATCTATGAACACTCGAAAGATAAGAAAAATCTGTGAATATAGAAAAGATATATATACTCTTACAATAATCGGAAGGTATAAATCTTCGAATATTAAAAAAGATGTAAATCCTTGAATAGTCGAAAAGACATGAAATTCAATACTCTAAAGATATAAAATTTTTGAGTA
>NC_061089.1:68596974-68601974 GCF_015104395.2 Macrobrachium nipponense
TAAAAATCAGATGTTTTTCTGCATTGTCATTTCTTCCTTTAAGTGATGTCGTTGAAGGTTTCATTGACTTATCTGGCGATAAAGATTTACCATCGAATTTATCGCCTATTTTTGAGATGACTTATATTGGCCAAGTAAGAGAAGAAGGATAATAAGGATGGAACCAGTTTTTGCTTTACCGTCATGGAATGTTCGAGAAAGAGTTATGAACCAGTTGTCTAGATCTAATAAGAGTTTAGAGGGACTGCATAATGCCTTGCAATATTCTTTATCCTTCAACACCCTCTATTTGGAAGTTAATTGAAACATTGAAAAAGCGACTTTCAACGAGGAATTCTTGCACAGCAAAAAAACAAAACTGCTTATGAGAGAATTCCGGGCATTATTGGATAAATATTCTCCTGAAGATAAGATCAAGTTTTTGAAGGGGATAGATAGCTCACAGTATTCAAACATTTTGAATTATTTGTAAACATTGTAATTTTTATTTTTATAACCTTCAATTATTATTACTTTTTGTTAAATTTGTAATATCTTTTTTAAAACCTAAATAAATAAGTTTGCAATTCCCAACAAATCTATTTCGTTTAAACCCTTTAATATTAGATGTGATTACTACCTTAATAATTCTTTGAAAAAAAGTCATGGTACGCAAATGTCCAGGTACGCAAATGTCCGGTACGCAACTGTCCGGGAGGCAAATGTCCTGCCTCCCGTTTCGTACGTATTTGACTATCTTTAGTTATCAATTTAACAATCAGTCACAAAAGACATTTTATCATCATCCAGACGTCCCTTCAGAAGTCCTCGTCAGAATCCTTATCTCAAACTGGCGACGCGAATCCTACTGAATCCTTTTTGGTCAGGATTACGGAGGACAGGAAGCTCCTCTCCTGTTAATCAAGAGATCCTGCAAATGGAGACGAAATCCTCACGCGTCCCATTTAGCGTTCCTTTGGTGAGGGAGATCAGACTGAGATCCGTTGAGAGTGAGATAATTGGAGAGTGAGGTCAGTCCTGAGAGTGAGATCGGTTCAGAGTGAGATCAGTTGAGTTGAGAGTGAGGTCAGATCTGAGTGAGGTTATTTTAGAGTGAGATCAGTTAATGATGAGATCAGTCGAGAGTGAGATCAGTTCAGAGTAAGATCAGTTGGGAGTGAGATCACTTCAGAGTGAGATCACTTTCGAGTGAGATCAGTTTAGAGTAAGATCACTGCAGAGTGCAGAGTGAGATTAGATCAGATTGAGATCAGTTTAGAGTTCAAAGTGGGATCAATTCTGAGTGCGATCAGTCCAGAGTGAGATCAGTTTAGAGTGAGATTATTTCAGAGTAAGATCTCTTGAGAGTGAGATCAGATTAGAGTTAGATCAGTCCAGAGTGAGATCATTTTAGGGCAAGATCGCTGCAGAGTGAGATCACTTCAGAGTGAGATCAGTTGTTCGTATATCAACCCTTCATGTAGCATCAACCTTCCAGGGTGGAAAGTATCTCCTTGCCAAAATTGTATACGATAGTCTCATTGCAATCTTGCCAAGAAAGACACGTTTTCAATACAAAAATGTCCTAAGTTATATTATACAATTGACCTTGTCAATCGAAAAATCTCTTAACAAAGTATATCATGACCTAATGGGGTTTCATCCTCCGAGGGTTGAAAATATCCCCCTCTCTCTTAGGAATGGTCAAAGACCGAGTGCCAAGTGAATCCTCCAAGTCCTCCTGGCGTTTCACGACTCCTTCAAACCCCCCTTTGCGTTGCAGTGATGTTGCAGTGATCAAAGGTAAACTGTCTGTCTCATGTGCTATCCTATTCAAGATCATTTCAGGCGAGTGAATGGGTATACCTCTTACGTAGATTGGAGTTGGACATAGAGAGGGAGAGAGAGAGAGAGAGAGAGATATCTGGGAATCAGTGTTCCTTCGTTCGAATAGATTTAGCTGGGTTCTATCTTAGGAGGAGAAGGTTTCCACTCGGTTTTGGTGTTTCTGTAAAGAAGTTTATTAACTGCATTTGCTGTTCCCGCCGACAGAGTTTTGGAATGGGGCGCGATTTAGTGGCTATAGTAGAGCCATCATTGTCAGCCAGCATATGTGGTCGAATGTACAATGCTACAGAAGTGCTCACAGCATCACTATTCCATTCACTTGGCAGAAAGTTTGAATGTTAGACTCGAGGAATTCATTCAAAGACAGTCTTATAGGCACATATTATTATTATTATTATTATTATTATTATTATTATTATTATTATTATTATTATTATTATTATTATTATTATTAAAAGGATTGCTGCATCAGCTTCTTTTTATAAGACTTGTTTAAAACAGGGTCTACTCCCAAGATATTATTATTATTATTATTAATATTATTATTATTAATAATTTTTTAATTTAAAATTTTTTTTTTTTTTTTTTTTTTTTTTTGTTTTTTTTTTTTTTTTTTTTTTTTTTTGCTCTATCACAGTCCTCCAATTCGACTGGGTGGTATTTATAGTGTGGGGGTTCCGGGTTGCATCCTGCTCCTTAGGAGTCCATCACTTTTCTTACTATGTGTGCCGTTTCTAGGATCACACTCTTCTGCATGAGTCCTGGAGCTACTTCAAGCCTCTAGTTTTTCTAGATTCCTTTTTCAGGGATCTTGGATCATGCCTAGTGCTCCTATGATTATGGGTACGATTTCCACTGGCATATCCCATCTCCTTCTTAATTCTATTTTCAGGTCTTGAATACTTATCCAGTTTGTTTTAGTTCCCTCTTTTTTTCTCTTCAACTCTGGTGTCCCATGGTATTGCGACATCAATGAGTGATACTTTCTTCTTGACTTTGTCAATCAACGTCACGCCTGGGTCTGTTTGCACGTATCACCCTATCTGTTCTGATACCATAGTCCCAGAGGATCTTGCCTGATCGTTTTCTATCACTCCCTCAGGTTGGTGCTCGGTACCACTTATTACTGCAAAGGTAGCTGATGTTTCCTTGCACAGGCTCCAGTGGAGGGCTTTTGCCACTGAATCATGCCTCTTTTTGTACTGGTTCTGTGCAAGTGCCGGGCATTCGCTTGCTATGTGGTTTATGGTTTCATTTTTCGTATTGCACTTCCTACATATGGGAGAGATGTTATTTCCGTCTATCGTTCTTTGAACATATCTGGTTCTTAGGGCCTGATCTTGTGCCGCTATTATCATTCCTTCAGTTTCCTTCTTTAGCTCTCCCCTCTGTAGCCATTGCCATGTGTCATCGCTGGCTAGTTCTTTAGTCTGTCTCATGTATTGTCCGTGCATTGGTTTGTTGTGCCAGTCCTCTGTTCTGTCTGTCATTGTCCTGTCTCTGTATATTTCTGGGTCTTCGTCTACTTTTATTAGTCCTTCTTCCCATGCACTCTTTAGCCACTCGTCTCCACTGGTTTTCAGATATTGCCCAGTGCTCTGTTCTCGATGTTGACGCAGTCCTCTATACTTAGTAGTTCTCTCCCTCCTTCCTTTCGTGTTATGTATAGTCTGTCCGTATTTGCTCTTGGGTGTAGTGCTTTGTGTATTGTCATATGTTCCTGGTTTTCTGATCTATGCTGCGGAGTTCTGCCTTCGTCCATTCCACTATTTTCCTGCGCTGTATCTGATTACTGGCACTGCCCATGTGTTTATGGCTTTTATCATATTTCCGGCGTTGAGTTTTGACTTGAGTATCGCCTTGAGTCTCTGCATATATTCTTTCCTGATCACGTCCTTCATCTCTTGGTGTTTTATATCCCTCCTTCCATTATTCCCAGGTATTTGTATCCTGTCTCATCTATGTGTTTGATGTTGCTCCCATCTGGTAGCTTTATCCCTTCAGTTCTCGTTACTTTGCCTTTTTGTATGTTGACTAAGGCGCATTTTTCTATTCCAAACTCCATCCTGATGTCCCCAGATACAATCCTTACAGTGTGGATTAGGGTATCTATTTCCTTGATGTCGTCCATGAACATCAGATGGTTGATTCTGTTGCTCTTTTCTTGAGTTGGTACCCGGCATCCATCTTCTGTAGTACTTTTGTCATGGGAATCATGGCTACTACGAAGAGTAGTGGGGACAGTGAGTCGCCCTGGAAGATCCCTCTCCTGATATTACCTCTGCTAGTCTTATTCCAGAGATTGTAAGTAATGTATTCCAGTTGCGCATTGTATTTTTGAGGAAGCTGAGGTGTTTTCCTCTGCCCCATATATTTTCAGGCATTCTATTAGCCATGTGTGTGGCTGGTATTCATTCTTATTATTATTATTATTATTAGTTATTCATTATTATTACTTATTATTAATTAATTAATTATCTATTTGCTCAATTGCACAAGTTGCCATACGGAAGGCATTACAAAACTTAAATAATAATAATAATAATAATGATGATAATAATTGTGAATAAATTCACAGTGATGTAAATATATATTAAAAATATATATATATATTTAAACTATTGTTAATTTTTTCACCATGCAAGTGACTCAAGCAATTATATATGAGATTTTCTGTATAATAATAATAATAATAATAATAATAATAATAATAATAATAATATAATAATAATAATAATAATTTTTTAATGCCACTCTTGGCCATAGTACACAATCTCACCCGAGAATATTACGTGTATCGAGACAAACTTTGAAAATAGTGAAAATATTGTGTCGTACATTCTGGAATCCCCACTGCAATACCTGAGGGGCTTTCTCTCTCTCTCTCTCTCTCTCTCTCTCTCTCTCTCTCTCTCTCTCTCTCAAGGGCTAAGTGTTTTTGTTGGAGCAAAAGTTTCCTTCGGAAAGTACAATACCGAGGGAGGTGTCTCTCTGCTCAGAGCCCACCGGAAATGTCGCAGGGCTTAAATAAACTTCTTCTTCTTCCTTTCTGTTGTCTGATGGAAACGCTTCATTATTTGTGCGCTGTTCATTCCGTGTTGGGAGACGGGGGGGGGGGGGGGGTGGGGGGGTGGGGGGGTGGGGGCCGGTGGGGGGGGGAGATTTGAGGCTTT
>NC_061089.1:68606974-68609591 GCF_015104395.2 Macrobrachium nipponense
TGAAAGATGAAAAAATCTTAGAATAATCAGAAGGTATAAAATCTTTTAATGTCAAAAAGAAGTAAAATCCTTGAATAGTCGAAAGATATGAAATCTTTCAATACTTTAAAGATAAAAAACTTTCGAGTACTCGAAAGATATAATATCTGTGAATTCTCGAAAGATATAAAATCTGTGAGTACTTGAATGATATAAAATCGTCTAATACTCGAACGGTCAAATCTTTTGAATAACTCGCAAGATATAAAATCTTTAAACTATCTGCTTCTCTTTGTAAGAAGTTTTGTATGACAAAAATTGTAGGAATAAAATTTCGCTTTTGTCACATTTTATGAATGACGTTTCAGCGTCCCTACAGCCTCTAGCTGCAACCTGTTTTCATTCCTTTTACCGTACCTCCGTTCATATTCTCGTTCTTCCACCCTCTCATAACAATTGATTCATAGTGCGAGGTTTTCCTCCTGTTACACTTTTCAAACCTTTTAACTGCGTTTCAGTGCTGAATGACCTTATAGGCTCCCACCGCTTGGCCTAGACTTTATATTCCGTTTCATTTTCTGTTGTTTTAGCGAATTGTATCGGATATTTAGAGGCGACAAAAAAATACAGAAATAAAACTGAAAGTAGAACAGACTTTCCAGTCGTTTTCTGCTAGCAAAAATAAGCGAGGGAGGTGGGGGGGGGGGGGTGGGGGGGTGGGGGCGAAAATCCGCAGATTTTTGTTTTTAGCGAGGACTACAAAGAGATATATCTCGATCCAGGGATGTTTTTTCCCGACTGCCTTTTGAAGTGGACATGTGCAGAATGTGTGTTTTTTTTTTTATCCTGCTATTTTTGTTTCTTTTTTTTTCCACTCCTGTTTCGTATTCGGGTTATGGGGAGTTTGTATCACAGGAGTTTGTAGGAATATTTCACCTTTTCCTTATTTGTTAGGTCAAACGTTTTTCTAGAGTCCTCTTCTAGAGTCCTCTCCTAGAGTTCTTTCTTAGGGTCATTTCCTAGAGTCGTTTCCTAGGGTCCTCGCCAGAGTCCATTCCTATGGTCCATTTCTAGGGTCATTTCCTAGAGTCCTCTCCTAGAGTCATATCATAGGGTCCTTTCCATTTATCTTTTCATTAGATAAAGGTCACGACTGATATTCCTAATATTTCCCTACAGCCTAGTGGGCTGCTCGATAATATTATATGGTGATTTTTTTTTGTGGACAAATATTTATTCAAAGTTAGTCTGTCTTGTGCAAGATTATTTTATATAATGTAAATAATAATAATGCATTCCTTTAGTTTTGTAAGTCTGTTGTAATATTCAACTTTTTTTTTTTTTTCCCACTGCATAATTTGAAAAAAATCTTAATGGATCCAAACCGAAATATATATATATATATATATATATATATATATATATATATATATACATATATATATATATAGATGATATATATTATATATATATATATATATATATATATATGTGTATATGTATATATATATGTTATATGTATATATATGTATATCTATATGTATATGTATATATATGTATATATATATATCTATATGTGTGTGTGTGTATATGTATATATATATGTATGTTATTATATATTATATATATAATATATATAATCTATATATATATATATGTATGTAGTTGTGATAAAAAGTCTTATTGAATCCAAACTAAGATATATATTTTGATTGCATTAATTTCGTTGGGTAGGTGTCCTGCTTGTATAAAAGGTGTAAAAAAAAAAAATCTTTTTAGTCGTTCTAGAGTTCAAAATGACTGTTACTTTTATATCTTAAGTGACGAAGATTTATG
This sequence comes from Macrobrachium nipponense, assembly GCF_015104395.2. Lineage (NCBI taxonomy): Eukaryota > Metazoa > Arthropoda > Malacostraca > Decapoda > Palaemonidae > Macrobrachium > Macrobrachium nipponense. Next base: position 68,608,790 of record NC_061089.1, read on the forward strand.
GCCAAAATCTTAAAATGACCTTATTTTTGTGTTCGAAAACAGTAACTTCTGTGATCCAGAGATTTGACGAATCTCAAGGGCTGTAGCTTAGGAGACAGATTCAGTCTTCTTGTGACTTAACATCTGACAACTGAGGTCATCCTAATTCCGGGTCAGGCGCCACAAGGCTAATTCAGGAGATTAGTCCAACCGAACAAAATTAAAAGTGAATATTTGGGTGACTTACGAATTTCTATCTGGAATTTTTTTAATCCGAAGTTGAATCATATTTTGCAGCGAGTCGAATTTGAGGTAATTGAAAGAAAGTCTGTAAACTAGAGTTGTGGTATATTTACGTGTAAAGGAGTTGACATAATATGATTTATTTACGAAAAATGGATTAGACGTAAATGAAACAGTCCATGAAATAGAATTGAGGTATATTTGAGTGTAAAAGGACTGACATAATACGATTTATTTGTTACTTATCAACTTTACTTGGATTTTATATATAAGAAATAATTTAATTTGCTTTCCACCAATAGATCCATTATGTTTAAAAGATTGGTAATGTTGTTTTAACAATTTCTCTCTCTCTCTCTCTCTCTCTCTCTCTCTCTCTCTCTCTCTCTCTCTGAGGGACCTGGGGCAACCCGAACAAGATGTAAGGTCTGTAAGATAAGGTCTCTCCATTGTTTAGAGATTGGTAATGTTGTTTTAATATTTTTTTTCTCTATTATTAAAAGATTGGTAATTTGTTGTAGTAACTCTCTCTCTCTCTCTCTCTCTCTCTCTCTCTCTCTCTCTCTCTCTCTGTTTTATC